>NC_142134.1:42610200-42915900 GCF_024610735.1 Ursus americanus
GATACGGTCTCTGCAAAGAGTCAGGAACTTGAAACTACCTTCTTGAAGGAAAAATAGTTGAAGTAAATGGGCATGTTTAGCTCAAAGAAAAAAGATTTCAAGTGGGGATATCTTCACTTATTTGAAGGCGGGGATATCTTCACTTATTTGAAGGACTGTCACCTAGAGGAAGGAATAAACTTGTCTCCCTAGAGATTGGAATGAGACTTAACAGATGAAGATGTATTGAATGACTCTTAGAGTCCAGGTAATATTCAAGGAATTGGAAGAAAAAAAAAAGCCTAGACATAGTCTTAGACCTTAGAGAATGCAGTATTTAAAAACTGTGGAAGAACATCATCTTTTTGCATATGCTCAATATGCTATAGCTATTTAATGTAATTATTGAGATGTTCAGTAAAGAAGGAAACACCGCATGATTTAGACTGAAACAAAGTTTTGGAGCCAGTGTGGACAAGATGACTTCTGGGCTCCATTCTGGTTCTGTGACCCTATAATTTTAGGAGTAGTCTCCAGACACGTGTGAATTTAAAAGATGGCAGTGAAGAAAACCCAGTAGAACTTGTATGCCATATTTACAGCACTGCTTTAAATCAGGTGAGTAGCCATAGATATTATTCTAGGGTAATCTAAGAGAATCCATATGGACTTTACAGTTTTATTATAAAAATATTTGGGGGCATAGTAAATATGTATATACAGTGTGAAATCATCAAAGAAAAATGGAAGCAGGATGATTTCATATGTGTAGCCATCTATGTAATATTCATAAGGCACTAACAATATGCCAAGCACGGCTGTAGAAGAAAATAATCTGAGTATTTCTCCGCTGGTGTTCAAGACTGTAGAGCAAAGTGCTAAGATCATGGGATAAGGAAACATACTGTTTAGGCTCAAATCCTGGTTCTACCACTTTCTAGTTATGTGACCTTGGGCCAAGTTACCTAATTTTCTTTTGCCTCAGTTTGCATATATGTAAAATAGGGATGAAGATGGTACCTACATTATAAGGATGTCTGTGGGTTGATATGTGCAGAATTCCAGGAGAAAAATTTTCCACATTGCTTCCTTGGCCCATGGGCAGGGTTTTTCTGGTTTCTGCCTTGCAGCTCTTCTGGTTGAATGCTGTGCTCTTGCCTTAAACCTACCCAGGGCCAAGTCTCCTATCACAGCATGAGTGTTAGAACTCCTGCTTTAGCTCCTGAGAATTACTTCTGGTCCAATAACTCTCTCCCTACCCACTTCCCCCTCCCAGCTCCATGGTATAGGTTATGAGTCAATCACTCAAGCTTTAGGCTTCATTTTTTCTTCCGGCACTAGAACGTTTCTCCTCTCTTTTGAATTTAGTGCTTATTATATTACTATTTTTTTTAAAGAGACTATTTTTTAGAGCAGTGTTAGACTGTAAGAAAAATTGAGAAAAAATAGTCCAGACAGTTCCCTATACTCTCTATTTTCCCTATTATTCACATCTTCAGGTATGTTTGCTAAAATTAATGAACCAATATTGATACATTATTATTAACTAAAAAGTCCATAGTTCATTCAGATTTCTTTAGTTTTTACCTAATTTCCTTTTTCTGTTCCAGAATCCCATTCAGGATACCACATTACATTTAGTCACCATGTCTCCTGTGGCTCCTCTTGGCTGTGAGAGTTTCTCAGACTTTCCTTGTTTTTGATGACCTTGACAGTTGTCAGGAGTACTGTTCAGGTATTTTGCAGGATGTCTCACTATTGGAATTTGTCTAATGTTTTTCTCATGATTAGAGTGGGGTTATGGGTGTTTGGGAGAAGATCAGAAAGTTTAGGTGCCGTTTTCACCATATCATAACAAAGGTACCTACTATCAACATGATTGACAGCTGTTGATGTTGACCTTGATCACCTGGCTGCAGTAGTGTTTGTCAGGTGTCTTCACGGTGGTTAGTCTTCCTTACTTTCCATACCACACTCTTTGGAAGGAAGTGTCTCCACTCACTTAAGGAGTGGAGAGTTATGCTCTCCTTTATTACTGTTTTTTAGTGGTTAGATTTGATTTAGGATTTTTTAAAAAAGATTTTATTTGAGAGAGAGCATGCATGTGTGCACACGCGTGGGGGGGTGGGGGGGCAAAGGGAGAGGGAGGGGAGAGAATCCTGAAGCAGACTCCCCACTGAGTGCAGAGCTGACAAGGGGCTTGCTCTAAGGACCCTGAGATCGCAACCTGAGCCCAAACCAGGAGTCAGTCACTCAACTGACTGAGCCACCCAGGCGCCCCTATTTGATTTAGGATTTCTATGTGTTTGCAGAGCCAAGGGGTTCTGGATTGACTCTGTCAAATTGCTGGTTATAGATATTGATTGAGCCCTTCTCTAGGATCTAGCGGACACTCCCCTCTTTGGTTCCTATCTTGCATCATCTCTGCAGTGTCTCACATGGATGGTTACTACCTCCCTTTTCTTTCCTTTTTTTCACTTATAACACCATGCTGTCTCAGTTTGCCTCTTGCCACTTTGGCTATTTCCTCTCAATTTCCTTTGTCAGTCCCTCCTCCTCTCCCCATCTGGAATCAACTGAAATTCTTTCATCCTAGATCCTCTTATCTTCTCACTCTCCCCTAGGCAGTCTCACCTCTTCGCTTTTGAGCCATCTCAGCCCGCCTGCCCCTTCTCTCTTTCTTTCTCTTTCTTTCTTTCTTTCTTTCTTTCTTTCTTTCTTTCTTTCTTTCTTTCCTTCCTTCCTTCTTTCCTTCTTTCTTGTTTATGTATTTATTTATTTGAGAGAGAGAGAGAGAGAGAGAAGTGGGGAGAGGGGCAGAGGTAGAGGAGAGAATCTCAAGCAGAGTCCCCACTGAGTGCTGAGCCTGGCATGGGGCTCGATCCCATGACCCATGAGACCAGGACCTGAGCCAAAACCAAGAATCTGTTGCTCAACTGACTGGGCCACACAGGTGCCCCACCATCTTGGTCATTGCTATGGTTACTTTTATCATCTATTGGCTGATGGATCCCAACGTATTTATTTCCTGCCAAGACTTCTGATTTGAGACTCCTCCTCCACTTTTCTCCCTTTTCCGCTCTCTGTATTATCTGTCTATCCATTCATGCATGTACACATCTGTCCCTCTATCTGTCTAATATCTTTATGTTCTACTGGGCATCTCCATTGGGTGTCTCACATTCTACAAACTGAATCCATTATCCTCTCCTACAAACCCAGGAGATCTTTAGGTGTGGCTGAGCTCAGGGGACTCAAACATGATTATCAAGACAAAGTCATGTTTGCATCATCCCTTGGCCCTGCTTTCCTCAAGGTTGGCATCATTCCCAAGCATTTTCTACCATTGCAAGGACAATACAGCTCCTAGTAGATTCATAGAAAAGGAGATTTTCCCCATTCCCCATAGTTCTCTTAAAAGTCCTGGTACTGAATCTCATTGGCTCTATCTGAATCATGTGTCCATTCAAACCAAACACTGTGCCCCAAGGTTATCCCATGCTCTCTGATTTGCTAGCTTTAGACCATGAGCTTACTCTTGTAACTGGGGATATGGTCAGCTTAACCCAGTCACATGTACTGGGAGTGGGGGAGGTATGATTTCCCACAAATCATCTTGGGGATGTGCTGTTTTCAAAAGAAGTAGGGGATGCATTCTGGGTAGGTTGGATTACTGGTCCCATTTGGGAATTTTAAAATGCACTGACTTTCTTGGGCCCGCTGCCTGGCTTCATACCCTCAGTGTATCTCCTCTACTTTCAAGATGCACCTCAGACTCTTTACCAAGGCCTTCAAGTTTCCATCAACCTCCTTGACCCCATCTCAGTTTGGCTCTGCCTTCCTTACGATGGTCCAGCCACACTGGCTTTAGTTTGTACCTGATTTAGGTCATTCTCTTTTCTGCCTTAGAGTCTTGAAACATGGCTATAGACTGAATGTTTGTGTTTCCCCAAAATTCATAGGTTGAAATCTTAACCCTCAATGTGGTGGTACTGGGAGGTGGGGACTTTGGTAGATGATTAGGTCACGAGGGTGCAGAAATAAATTTCTGTTGTTTTTAAGTCTATGGTATTCTGTTACAGTGGCCCAGACTGTTGCTGTAAACATGCTGGTCCCACCACTTGGAGCTTTCTCTTCTCTTCTATTTCCCCATCCTCATAACTTTTGCTTCACTCATTAGCTTCAATGTCATTTCTCTAGAGAAGAGATTTCTGATTTCTCAGGGTGAGTTAGGACCATTAACTGTTCTCTCCCTATACTTCTCCACAGGACTGACTACAATTCTAATAGTTAATCATTTTTGTAATTACTGGTCAGCCCTCCACAATGGACTTTATGCTACATGAAGGCAGGGATTGTGTTTTGTTTAATATCTTATTGCTAAACCCTAGTCCCTGGCACAGAACATGGCACATAGGAGTAGTTCAGTGCATATTTGCTTAATGAAGGGATGAGTGAAAAAGTGAGAGTTTACATGCTGTCATAGTCAGATTGGGCTGTCATGACAAAATCCCATAGAGTGGGTGGCTTGAACAACAGAACAACAGAAGTTGATTTCTCACCGCTCTGGAGACTGGAAGTCCAAGATTAAAGGGCTGGCTTATTTGGCTCCTGGTGAGAGATAGCCTCCTGTCATTCAGGTGACAGTCTTTTTTCTGTATCCTCACACCAAGGGGAGAGTGGTGGGGAGAGCAAGCTCTTTGGTCTCTTCTTATAAAGGCACTAATCCCATCCTGAGGACCTACACTCATGACCTTATCCAAACCTAATTACCTCCAAAGACCCTACCTCCCAATACTATCATCACAATGGGGGTTAGTACTTCCACATATAAATTTGTTGGGGGACACAGTTCAGTCCATAGCATTACGTCATTTGATCTTTGATAACTTCATGACAGATTCTGTTTCAGGATGAAGAAAAGGAGGCTTAGAAAGTTGAATCTGCCCAAAGCCACTTAGCTAGGTAGTGATAGAACTTGGAAGTTTTCAAATCTAGGAATATCTGCCTTAAAATCAACTGAAGATCTGTTGCCTCATGAGGCTCCTGAGGCATTATCTTGTTTGGTTTTGAGCCATTTAGTCTGAAGGGAAATGTGATAGTGTGTGAAGCAGAAATGTAAAGGGGATCGCAAATGGAGAGGCATCTATGCAGTAGAGAGCAGGGGAACACCTGGACACTGAGGGAAAATATATTGAGAAAGGGGAGTTTGCCCCCAAGAAGAGACTGGGGCAGGAGTTTGACAAGAAACTGGACCCTGGAGGGTTGGGGGTGGAGTTTGGGATTATGATGTCAACTATCATCAGGGAAATATTTGACTCATCTTCTCTCATCCTCTCCGCCTCGTTCCCAGGTCCCACACCCTTTTGCTAGCTCTGACAGATTTTTCAGAGCACTAAAAGAAGAGCAAAATAGGAAGAACAAAAATAAGACAGCCCCCACCTTACACTGAGGCAGTGGGAGATACAAAGACCTCCCTGTTGAATAGATCTTAGAATAAGAACATTTCTCCCACACAGAACCAGTGTTAAGATAAAGGGTGACATTCTCACAGTCCTCAGAAGCCTAATTAACTCATGATGTTGTAGAGCTAGCGTGAGTAACAATATGTCTCAATTCAGAGAACATTGATTAGGCTCCTTTTCGGAAGCAGGAACTTAGGAAACTGCTGGGATGGAAGGAGCTGTGGGTGACTTCCTCTGCCCTCAGGAAGTTGTCATCTATGTGATGATTTAGACACTTTGGGGCATCAGTCCCTTACCTTGGCCACTGTTTCCACAGAAAGGTGAATTCTCAGTTATGGTGTGGGCCAGGCCTGGAACATACTGACCTTCCTTCCTCTTGTTCCCTTTTCTCACCCTCCCATTCGCAGCCACTCCTTCAACAGAGTGCAGCCACTGGCCTCTTGGTTCCTGCCAAGAAGGAAATTCAGGAGCTTAGCTTATGAGTGCACTGAAGTTGAAGCCCTGAGTTGACTATTAAATAGCCATTTGGCCATGAAAAAGTCACATAGCATCTCTGAAGGGAAGGAAGAAATTACATCCTCCTTGGTTACCTCATTGGGTTCTTGAGGATTATTAAATGATTTGTTATGTATGTGGTTTATAAACCATAAAGCATTACATAATGCAAACAACTGTGCTCATCTTCATAGAGCTGATGAGTGGGACGGGGCCTTAGACATCCCTTCTTGCTGCCCCACGGTTGCTGTGTGCCAGGCACTCTTCTAAGCGTTCCTTATATCTACAGAGCAGACTAGTGGGGGTAGGTACTTTCATCCTCATTTTACACATGAGGAACAGAGAGGTTAAGTGACTGTTCAGGGTCACATAGTAAGTGGCAGAGCTGAGATTCAAAGGCAGGCAGTCACGCTTCAGAGCCCATTGCTAACCACCAAGCTAAGCTGCCTTCTGTGTGCTTCATTAGTACCCTCCGTAAACTCCTCTGGGAGCACTTGACAGAATTATAATTGCTTACCTTAGTGATAAATAAACTACTAGATTAGAGGGACTGTATCTCATTCACACACACACACACACACACACACACACACACACACACACAGCCTGACACATAGTTAGAGCTCAGTAAATATTTGTTGGATGAAAAAATGAATAACTGTCCTCTGGGGAGATATACAGCAAGTCTGATACAACTACTGTGTTTTTCCTTTATCTTTTCTTGGCTAGCTACACTCATTTCCGTCAAGTATTTCCAATAGGAAAATGGTATTTCTTGCTGTCTTTATCGTCCTCTTTTGCATTTTCTCAAGTTCACCAGTGACCCATCTCAAGGGAAATGTCAGAATGTGAACACTGTACTTGGAGAAGAGTCTGACCGGCACTGGATCCAATATGGCTATCTTCTCCTGCCTCCACTGTGTATAATCATTATCCAGGACTCTCAGGAGCTCACTCCTGCCGCTGAACTTTCTGGATGTCTGGACAGTTTCTTGACTATGAAACTAACTACCCAAAGTGACCACTAGGCCTTTACTAGTGGTCTAGGTAGGTAAGTAGAATCCATCATACACTTCCTCCTCTCCCTTTCTCTTATCTCCCCTCCCCTTCCCTCCCTTCTCCACTCTTCCCTTTGGTGGGAGGAGCTGTAAGGAGGGAAAAGGGATTCCCTAAAGTCCTAATGGAAGAAAACAGGTTATGGTTGATGAGGGAGTTGGGGCAGAAAATTGCTTCTTTTAATCTGGAATTCAGAGAATGTGTCAATTTTGCTTCATGGCATGACTACAATGAGTTTTCTTATAAACAAATAGCATCCTTGGCTTCATGTATTGGACTATATTTAAGGGGATGATAAGACCACAAGGTTTGAATTTGGACATGTTTTGAAAATTCCTGTATTAAAGTGGACAAAAATATTTGCACTGTTTCTGTTGGGCTCCTCAAATTGGGAAAGTACTGACTCTGGTTCTCATCAAGACTAAAAAAACCTGACAAAAATCGAGATTCGATTATTAGATAAGTAGGCAGACACGCACTATAAATTCTCTATTCCAACCAGTGTTTTTATTTTTCGTTGTTTTGATTCGAGATTACTTTGGGTGACTAAGTGCTCCACTGGACACTCCGAGCTCCGTCCTTTGAGTCGGGGTCAACGCCTCCTGTCCTTAGAGCCATCCCTTGCGGAACGCCGACCCAATTGGTGCAGGGCGGGACCGCGCCGGTGGGAGCGCGCTCACGAGGCGGCGGCGGCGGGGGGAGTGGAGGAAGGAAGCAAGGCGCCCTGGGAGCGCGCGAGGCCTCACGTGCGCGCTCCCGCCCGCCAGCCTGCGCACACCAGCGCCCACGCGCCCGCCCGCACTCCCGGGAAGTCTCGCGATGCCGTAGCCGGCTGCTCCCGCTGCGGGTGGCTCTGGCTGTTGCTGTGGTTGCCTGAGTTGCTGCTGCGGCTGCGGCGGCGGCGGCGGCGGCAGCGGCGGCGGTACTGGTGGAGGTGTCGGCCCTTGGGCGGATGTTGACGTTGTGTTGTTGTTATTGCTGATGATAATGGCGGCGGTGGCGACGGCCGGGACCCCATCTCCTCTGTAGCCGGAGCTGAGGCAGCCAAGACCGATCTCCGCGGCCTCTGAGCCCGCGGCAGCGACTCCCCTCAGCCTCCGCCGCCTCGCCAGCCCGTATCCCGGTCCCACCCTCTGGAGTCAGGCCCCTTTGGGTAGGGGGCCTTGGAGGCTCAGGATGGCGGATTTCGACGAGATCTATGAGGAGGAAGAGGACGAGGAGCGGGCCCTGGAGGAGCAGCTGCTCAAGTACTCGCCGGACCCAGTGGTGGTCCGCGGCTCCGGTCACGTCACCGTGTAAGGCCCGGAGGAGGGGAGGGCGAGGACGGGAAGGTGCAGGGCTGGGGTGGGCCCCTCTCCCCCGTACTCCTGGAAAGCGCTCTAACCCCGGTGTCCGTCTTGTGTCGGGGCCTTTGGGAAGAGTAGGCGACCAGGAAGTGAGAACTTGCTTTAATTTAATTTGTTTCGGTCTCCGAAGTGGGGACAGACACTGCCCTTCCTCCGCCCCCCCCGCCCCCATACCCCCTTTAGCGGGCCCTTTAGGCCTGGGCTATGTGACGGATCCCAGGAGGGAGGGTTTTTCTTTAGGGTCTGCCCTTTGGGCCACCCCTTCAGCTTCGGGGTGGAAGTACACGTATTTATGAGGTGCCTCTCCCTTGTTTTCTCATCCAGTTACCCTGTGGTTCCTTCTCCTCATCTGTGCCTTTGAGCCTTTTAACATATGGCTCTGTGGCCAGATCTGGGCCATATGAGACCCCAGTGACAATTGGTAATGAGTGGTTCACTGTCGTTGTGCCTGTGCCTTTCTCACACACTCACAGGTCTTCCCAGTTCCTGCAGAGTTAATTTCTGCGGAAGTAATGCACGTTCCTGTAATTGTATATGATAAAAATGTATACATGAACCTATATTTGAGATATGCAGAATGATGAATGTTTACAACCAATTTTTTAAAAAGAAGTCTACGTGATGGACACACTCTGCTCAGGTTGCTGAGGATTCTGTGTAATCTAAGTTGCCTCTCGGCATGAACTCTGGGATGGTTTCTTCGTTTGATAAGCGTTCCTGTAAGTCTGATTTGCAACATTTAGAAGTCCAATATTATTCAAACAATAAGGAATGAGAGTTTTGTAAAAGGTTATGACTAATAAAGGAATGTGAAGACTTGAACCAAATAATGAGCTGTCCGGAAGCAGGAAGTTTTGTAATGTTTCTCTGAGAAGTCCAGAGTTCTGTACAACTTGAAGTATTTATATTCTTCATTTTGGATCTCTTGTTCAAATCCTAGATCAAACTTCCATGATTGTCAGGTATCTCCACACTTAACCTTTTTTAGTAAAATAAAAGGGCCAGCAAGTCTGAGACTGTCTGGAACAGTTTTCATTATACTTTTGGTGTAGGGTGAGTGGGATGTGCAGTGAATAACTTTTAGTGAAACCGTAAGACTTCTCATATGAGATTGTCAGCGAAATCCTTGGATTACTACGTGTTATGACCAGCCATATTGTTGTTTGGGTGTGCTTATGTAATGCTTTGATTTCTTTAGCACCTGTTTATGTTCAGGTGACTTATAGGGTAAAAGCACTGCATAATCACTGTCACAGAGCCATGGGAAGACAGTGGGATTTATCACAATAGCACTTACTTAGTGTTTTAACTGTCATTTCCAGCAGAATTAAGAGGTATCATGGATATTAAATCTCTCTTTAACATATATCACAGAACTTTGAGTCTCATAGGCTGCCATGTAATTTTTTAGTTTGACTCCTAGGACCTTTTTACCTTGTTTTAAACCTGAGGAGTATATGGGTGCTTAAAGAAGGGATTTTTCAAACTCTTTGATGCTGTCTCGCTACCTTTCCTCCTGCTGCGTTCCTCTCGTCAAAGAAAAGCTGGCAAAATTTTGTTATTTAAAAAGGTGCAGGTATAGTTGTAATGTTTCCTCTGTTTAAGGTAAAGAAAAACTAAGCACTTTGTTGGGTAAATAGAATATGTAATAGATGGAAGTGCTCAGAACTAAATAGGTGATTAGTAAATTTGATTGTAGAGAGGTTAACAGGGTGGGGAAGAATTATTAGTGGTTTTTAGTCCTTTTGCCCTTTAGAATTACCTGGAGAGATTAAAAAAACAAACAAAAGAACAAAAGATGGTGCCTTCTCCCCAGGCCAGGCCAGTTGAACACCAGGTATTCGAGGGAGGGCCCCAAGCAAGGATAGGTTTTGTTTTGTTTTGTTTTTTTTAGCAAGTCCCACAGGTGACTAATGTGTAGCCAGGGATGAAAACCACTATTCCAGAGTATGAGGAGGAATATGTGCCATCAGTAAGCAGTATGCCTTTCTACATGGGAGTTAATTCTGTGATCTCTGCCAATCACTTTACCTCTCTTTCCCATTACCTTGGTTCTAGGCTCTGGATTCAAATGTACCCTCTGCCACTTGGGTAAATTATTTATGCTCTTCAGTTAAGACAGGATTCATTATAGTCTTTAACTTTTAAGGTTATTAAGGATTAAATTAGATAATATATGCTAAGAATTCATCACAGTATGTGATACTGTGCTCAGTACGTATTAACCTTCATTAATAATCCTCCACACTTAGTGTTCCACTTTGAGAAGCATAAAGCACAATACTAAGAAATCAGAACTCCTTTCAGACCTAACAGTGATTGACTTTGTCCTGTTTTTCCATTTCTAAACATTTATGTATTTAAATTGCTATGTGAAATATTTTGATGAAAATTAGTAAGAATCTTTATTGAAAACCTGAACCTGTTTTGTGGTGACATAGATAAGTAGAGTAAGAGTAATACAAAACTTTTTTTTTTTTTATAATGATTTTTTATTATATTATGTTAGTCACCATACAGTACATCCCCGGTTTTCGATGTAAGGCTCGATGAATTACAAAACTTTTTTTTACATGACTCTGCCATGCATAATTCACAGGCATGCTATGACATTTGGTAGCCCAGTTAGTGCCTACAAAGATTTCTGAAATTGGTGCTTATGGGTTACTATAACTGTTGAGCATGTTCAGTTTTTCTTGCCTCTGAATGTAAATGGGAAGAACAAGTAAAAACAGTTATGGTAAAACTGCCACTGCTCCCACCCCACCTGTTTTTTTAAACTAAGGAGTTCTTTAGAGCAGTCTTTACTTACTGGTTTGGAAGTAAATGATAGTGCAGACTGAATCATCTGTAATCCAGATCAATCTTAAAAGATATAGATTCATCATTTATGTTTTTTATAGATTTCACTTTTGAGTAGACCTTTATAGTTTAATGTTTTTGCTCTTTTTTCCCTCCCTACTTCAGGCTATTGTATTATAGTATTACTCTTATTTTATTTTAGAAATCACTGTATTCTCATATAACATGATTTGGCATGTCATTATAGTGATGTGAGAAAGTAAGTTACTTTCCGTTTTCTACTACACAAGTAGGTCATTTTCGGGGCATAATCAGATTTGGGGGATATAAGGATATAATAATTTGTCTAAACAAAGTCTGCTTTAATGTGGTTTTTAATACAAATATTTTTATTTTAGTTATTTATTTTTAAAGTAGGCTCCATACCCAGTGTGGGGCCCAATGTGGGGTTTGAATTTACGACCCTGAGATCAAGACCTGAGCTGAGAACAAGAGTCAGACACTTAACCAACTGAGCCACCCAGGCACCTTGCAAATATTTTTATATTGACTGCAAATCCGACTTATATTTTGTACTTGCATCATGATCAGTATTCTTTTTTGACATCCTTCTGGTTGAGTTTAATAATTTTCTTCATTGTTAGATTTCATGTAGCAGTATGGAACAACGTGGCAGTTCCAACAGGGAGAGATACACAGAAGCATATTTTGAGGAAAAGTGGTATTTGAAGGAAGAGGGAAATAAGTTCCTATTATTGCTTAATATTTATGTACATGTGATTTAAAAGACTTGAGTTCAGACTTCAATTAAAAGTAGATTTCCTGTGTGTGTGTGTGTGTGTGAGTGTGTGTGTGAGTGTGAGTGTGTGTGTGAGAGAGAGACAGAGATAGAGCGAGAAAGGTGGGGAAGGGAGAGAGAGAGAGAGTCTTCTCATTATGTAATGTAGATGAGGGGAAAAGTGACTAATTTATTAGGTGGTGTAGGCTAGATTGGTTAATATTTTAAAATTATGAAGTTCTTTTTTTACCTCTCAGTAAATTTGTGCAAAATATAGTGATTGTTGTTGAAGACTGATTTTTCATAATGATGATAGTGCTAAAGGATGTTAATCTAAAAATTAGAATTTAAATCTAGTTTTTTAGGCCAGAATTCCCTAGCTGATCTATCACTATAACTGACATTATTTACTTCTGTATCACCTCATGCCCTCCTATATCACAGTCACACTTGGGGCTTTCCTAGGGCATAATCTTTGATTTCTAACTAAAGCCCCGACATACAGCCAAGTTATTTTGCTAAGGTTTGTTTCTAATAATGTTATTCTCTTTTAATTTCACTTAATTATTGTATCTTCGTGTACTCTCTTCTGAGGTATAATCTTCCTACCATCTCCACAAATAATTCCTCATCCTTCAGCACCAGTTTTTACCAATGGCTGTGGAACTCACTCTCTTTGCTTGTCTTCATCTCAGGTATGCTGTGGGAAAGTGAAAGATTTAGAAATGTGGCTTGAAATGAAAAGACTTGGAAACTTACTTTGGGGTACAATAAGATATTTGCATAGGAGATACCACAAGAACACCTTGACCTTTCAAATGGTAGATTTAATAAAAAAATGGTCTATCTTGAAATGTATCAGTACTTCAAGACTGCTACCAGATGCTGTACTTAGCAACGGGAAATCTGAATATGATTTGCCCAAATAACAGAATCACTTTGATTAAACAGTTTTTTTAACTTTACAGTTTTCACCTCCTTTCCCCCACCTAGCATGAAATATAAGGCATCTTCCATTTTTAAAGATTAAAGTTTTTATTTTGAGATATTTGAAGACCTTATTTTGATGTTTCTACATAAAGCTGTAAAGTTCTTTGAGGGCAGGAATTAACGTTTATTGGTCTTCTTTCTCCACTATTTAATACAGTGTCTGGAATATTATAAATCCTAAAATGTTCTCTAAATAAATGAGGTAATCACATACATCTTTGGATCTTGTCAGAATTGCCAAAGGAGTAACTGTTTTCCTCCCTTCCTCAACTTCCTATGGAAGGTAAACGATATTTTACAATAGAACTCTTACAAAATCATATTCAAAAAATAAATGGCTTCTCTTTTTTTTAAACAAAATTTTTAATTATTGGGAAATTGTAAAATTAAGACATTTTTTCCCCCAGAGATTTTTCTTATTCCTTATCATTGAAAGGAAATTAGTTTGTTTAAGATATAGCATTGAACATATCTTTTGATAATACAGAGAAAAAAGTGCTAAATAGGGGCACCTGGGTGGCTCAGTCGTTAAGCGTCTGCCTTCGGCTCAGGGCATGATCCCAGGGTCCTGGGATTGAGCCCCGCATTGGGCTTGCTACTCTTCTGGGAGCCTGCTTCTTCCTCTCCCACTCCCCCTGCTTGTGTTCCCTTTCTCGCTGGCTGTCTCTCTCTGTAAAATAAATAAAATCTTAAAAAAAAAAAAAGTGCTAGATAATTGGACCAACTACTAAAACTTCTCAGTGGGTAAACTTTCTTGAAGAAATGAGGAATGTGGTAGTAAGCTGAAGTTTCAAAATTTTAAATGGTGTATTTGAAGTTTGAAATTTACATGGTGTTTCAGTCCAAACAGTTCAGTGTTGGATTTCCTGTCTATTAACTGATGTAATATTGACCAGTGCTTAAAATTTTATGTGACTAGCTAAGTGGAATACAGGGACTAAATGGTGAAAAATAAGTTATATGAAATTATTTATGATGATAACTACTCAAATACTATTATTCTAAATAACATTACTCTGAATAATAGTATTTTCTTTAAAGAATAGTATTTTTTACTTTGAGAGCTGCTCTTAAACTCAAACTTGAGTTTATATTCCTAATAGGTTAAAGGCTCAATCTTATCTGTGTGTGGTTTTGCTTTCTAATCTATAAAGCTACTTAAGATTTTATTCTCAGTAAAATTAGGCTTTAAATATAACACGTAGCAACAGATACTTTTTAGTGTCCTTACTTCAGTATCTTCTGTGTAAGATTTTTTTGTGACTTTTCATAATTTGTTCAGAATCCATTTATAAAATCAGATCTTAAGCCAGACTTTCAGTGGTCAGGTAGTCTAGCTTAATCCCAGTGCAAGATTTCCTAAACTTGCCTGATTATCAGAATCACTAAGAACATTTTAAAAGATACACATTTTAGGTTCTTAGCTCTGACATCCCCAATCAGAATCTTTAAGAGTTTAGGAATTGTTATTTTTAATAAGAGCTTAGGAGATTCTCATATCATAGCAGACACATTTAGAAACAGTTGATGGTATGTGGAAGGAGTATGGTCTTTGTTGTTAAGCAGATTAGTTTTAATTCTCAGATACTTCCTAACTGTAACCATTAACCTTTCTGAGCTTTAGGTTTCTCATCTGCAAAAGGGATAATGTCTACCTCAGAGATAAGGTGTGGGAGTCAAAAATAATTTAATGTCATGGACCCACAGTAGACATTAAGCAAATTATTACTTATTACATATTTTGGTGTTCATCCTTAATGCACATTTTATGGCTAATCTTTACCATTTTCTTGGAAATCCATCTAAAAGGTAATGTGTGCTTTCCTGCTTTTAAACAAGACTGTGAGCATAATCAGAATTATTTGATTGAGTTGAAACATTTAATCAAAAGCAGATATTAATCGGGTTGGTACACAGTGATATTCTTAGGGGCCATTGAGGTATTTTGGGGTTTGACGATCTTCTCTAAATGGTACTTCCTTTTAAATTTCACATGTGTGAACTTTTCCTTCCTGTTTTACCTTCTTTCTATCTAATAGATGAACTGTAGGTTGGGAATGAGACAACCAACATTACTAGAACTACAAATAAAGTAAGAGCAGTTGGTTCTGAGTAGTGGACTTAGATGCTTGATTTTTAATACTTGAGTTTTAAGATATTTGTTTCCTCAGAGAATTTTTTGCTTAATCCTTCCTTACCAGTTGTCTTATTGAGGTTTCCTGGTAAGTAATATAACAAGCATTTATTACATTTTATGGGAGGTATTATTTGAGACATTAGGTATATAGTTATGAATAAAACATAGTTTTATTCAGACATAGTTACTCTGTCCTCACAGAACTTACGGTTAAAAGACAAATTATGTCTGAGTGAATTGCTTCAAAGGAGCCCAGTAGAGTGCTGTGACTGAAAATAATGTGATTAGGGAGAAGCTCTCTGAGGACTAACATTTAGGAATGATGGAAGGGTTCTGTGAAGAGCATCCCAGGTGTGGAAAACAGCAGTATAAATTTAGCTGGCTTGAGGAACTGAAAGCCTACTCGTGTGCTGTGGCCAGAATATAGTGAGTAAAGGGGATGGTGCCTTGACATGAGGTTGGTGAGCTTAGTGGGGGGTAGGAAAGGTTTGTAGAGGGATTAGAGTGCAAGGGGGGAGAGTAGTTAGGAGGCTGTTCAATGGTCTAGATGAGACATGTTCTTGGTGATGGTCTTTAGATAAAGATGTTTGACTTCTGTCTATTTAAGTCATCAAATTTCACAGCTTTCCTATGAGGTCTGGAAAGACAGCAGTGGCTGCTTGTGCCGTTTCTCTTTCCCCATTTCCATCTCATTCTTATTTCCATCTCATGTTTTTTATGTTTTTTGCTTTGGCTTTGTAAGGAGTGAGGTCAAAGAACTGTGGCTGTCCTTACTGTTGACTGGAGACTCGATGACATACCTGCATTTCCTGTTCTGCTACCACAGGGCAGTTAGCACGCAAGGGAACAGCGTGTGCCGGAAATGGAAAGGGGCTTTCCCACAAGATAGAGATTTTGAAGTGAGGAACTTTGTAAAGTCTTACCCTTTGGCTACAAGATGTGTGGTGTTTGACAATGATCTGTTTATTAGATTTGAGGAAAGGACTGTGCTTTTTAAGTCTTTACATTTAAAACTAAGTTGAATACACAAGGGCTGAAATTTTCTCTTGAAGGCCTAGAGAAATGATTTTTCTCCTTAAGCTCTTCTCCATCCTGCCATCTATGTAGGATCCTACCATCTAAGTAAACCTAAACTTATTTAGGTTAGAGTTGGTTGGACTTTGGGGTAACCTACCTTTGGTTGATTTGTTTGTTTTGATTGTGTGTGTGTATGTGTGTGTGCTTCCTGCAAGAGCTCCCTTTTTAATTCTCTTTGATCTTGTGTTGTAGTTTAGTGGAGTCCTTGGTTAGTCTGGTAAAGGAATTCCTGTGTACCCACCCTTCTTTTTCTCCCCTTTCTAAACTATTGTAAATGTCACTTGAAATTGATATTTTTGGGAGTTTATATTATAATCCAGTTCAACCATATATTACTTCTTAAATGAGCATAATTTATCTTTATTGCGTTGCTCATTAAGATTTCTGTAAGTGTGAAGAATATTCTAACGTAGTGTAAAATTAGATAGTTGAGTTAGATTAGTTGAATTCGTATATCATCAGAGGTTAAGACCATGAAGTTTAATCAGTATATATTTTCATAACTTCCATTGTTTAACAACATACATAATCATCTGTAAATACTTGAAAATATAGTCTTAATCATTGAAAATTAGTAAAATTCTAATGCTAGAATATTATAGAACTGTATGGTGATGAGGTATATGATAGAGTGAATTAATAAATGATTTAAATAGTTAAGTCTTTGATTTCACTAGTTTATTATTAAGATTGTATTTTCACAGAGCCAGATGAACGCATATAGTCAGAATTTGGTCACACGGTTAAAATTTTTAGACGTGTTCTGAGATTCAAAATTATGTCTCCAACTCCAGGGGTTCTGTGTCTTCTGGGTAAACACAGTACACTTTCAGTTCTAGCCCTTCTTCCTTGAGCCACATCAATACTCAGATGTATGTTGAGGCAGCCAGATGAATTTAAAGCGTGACTTTTATGAATTAATATCTGTTAATTTCTTCTATAGTTATACCTCCATCTCTCAAAATAGCTCAAAAGCTGATTCCATTGAGCTCAGAGTTCAACATTAGGAAATAAGTGCTGTCTTCACTTGTCATCTGCATAGCTGATGTTTTCAGTTTGAATCTGAAATTTCTAGTTCATGTTTATAGGTCTTGTCATATCTATAGGAGGATAAAATCCTGTGAGTCTAGATTTATACAGGTTGAGTGTCTCAGGATCCAAAATATCCAAAACTGATTTCATAATCTTTTCTCCAAGTCAGTTTCAGCTGCAGCCTTTTTATTCTGAGTTGATGGCTGATCTGGCATCCTATTTGCTTAGACTAAAAACATCTTCGACACCTCCTTAAAGTCTCTCTTTCTCTTTCACTGCATCCAGGCTGTCAAGAAATCATCCATTGGGGATGCCTGGGTGGCTCAGTCAGTTAACCGTCTGCCTCCGGCTCAGGTCATGATCCCAGAGTTCTGGGATCAAGTCCCGTGTCAGGCTCCTTACTCAGCAGGGAGCCTGCTTCTCCCTCTGCCCCCCTAGCCCCATTGGTGTACACTCTGACAAATACATAAATAAAATCTTAAAAAAGAGAAATCATCCTTTGGCTCTGCTTCAAAATGTATTCAGGATTTGGCCACTTTTTATCATCTTCGTTACTGGTGTGAGTTGTCACCATCTCTCTTCTGCTGTACATTTAATTTTCTTTTTCTTTCCTTCCTTTGCCTCTCAATCTTCACAGTCGTCTTAGTACGTCTCCCATAGTGATCCTTTTAAAACATAAATCAGACCCTGTCTTTTTTGTATCAGAGTTTTGGTACCTTTTAGTGGCCTACACAACCCTCTGTGATCTGACCCATTGTTACTTTTCTGACTTTTCTACTATTCTTTCTTTTTTTTCCTTAAATGATTTATTTATTCATTTATTTTAGATAGAGGGAGAGCAAGAGTGAGAGAGCACGAGCGCACAAGGTGGGGGAGGAGCAAAGGGAGAGAGAGGGAGAGAGAGAAATTCAAGCAGACTTCACACTGAGTGGGGAGCCTGAGGTGGAGCTGGATCCCAGGACCCTGAAATCATGACCTGAGTGGAAATCAAGTCAGATGCTCAACTGACTGAGCCATCCAGGCTCCCCTCTACTATTCTTTGATTTGTTTACCCCACTCTGGTCACACTAGCTTCCTTTCTGTTCTCCAGGCATGCTCCTGGCTTAGGGCTTTCGCACTGGCTGGTTCCACTTTCTGGAATATCCCCTCCAGATATCCAGATGGCCAGTTCATTCACCTTCAAATCTTTCACAGTTATTTTCTTTTTTCTTTTCACAATTGTCTTCTTAATGACCCCCCCCCCATTTAAAATTTAAACTCATTTATTTCCCCCTTACTTTTCTTTTTCATAATTGCTTTCTCAGAAAGTTGAGATGAGGCATACTTGGTAAAGAGTATGAACTTGACAACCTTCTCTTGAAAGGAGAAAAACGAAAACTTTTTGACAAGAATAAAGTTTTAAACTTTCTTCCTGTTCTACAGCAGCTGTCCTACCTATAAAATGTGAATTCAGAAAGCCTTGCTAGTTTGTTTTTTTTTTTCTTAAAAACTTCGGTACACCATTTGACCTTTGGGCTATAGATGACCCTGAGAGGCCAGTTTGTCTTACCTGAAGCAAATAAAGTCAGAAGGGAGATTTGTTTTCCTAAGACAACATACCTAATTGCTTTCTGAACCAGGATTAGAACTTGGGCATGTGTCTCTCCATTGTATTGTTCTTCCATCTTTACCACAATAACTTACTTGTGCTTTTCAGCCTTTGTCTCACTTGCCTGGATTTCTGGCCTGATGCTTGAATATATTAGCTTGTAGAGTTTGTAACTCTTAAGTTTTGCCTGGCTTTCCTAAATGTAGCACCTCCCTGGGTACTCTATTTCCTTTATGCCACCCCTGACCTTGAAGAGGTTGGCAAAAAGTTGGAAAATCTTTCACAGTTAACATTAGCCAATTTGATCCTTGGCTATTTTATTTGCTAAGCTGTTTGAAGGGGATATTTGGGAAGTCAGTGATATTGGGGCATTCTCTAATTTATCAAGTTATCCATAGTGGCTATTAAATGATATTGCCCACTTTACTAGAAGAATGATAACCATAATAAAAACACACCAGACATTTATGTTGTTTTATAATAATAAAAGCAGTCACAACATAACAGCATTTATGCCATTCACTGTTGGTGCTTTATTATATTATTTAATGAGTTAGGCACTATTATTGTCCCCAGTGTATGAATAAGGAAACTGAGGCTTAGAAAAGATAACTTGCTCGAAGTGACAGACACATCCAGTAACTGGCAGTGTCAGGATTTCATTCCAAGCAGTCTGGCTGGTCTAGATTCTGTTTGCTTAATTGCTGCTTTTATTTTATTCAACCAAAGCAATAAACTTATGCATTCTCTATATTATTCATCAACACAAACGTTTATAAATCCTATATATTTTAGGATTTTAGGTACAAATGTGAAAAGCTGAAAAACATTTTTCTAGATCCATGTGAGAATATTAACATTTATTTTGTACTAGTTTTAATTTTATAATTTGTTTGTTGGAAAAAGAACTTTTTCCCCCTCCAGTTCTCAAATATTTTCTCAATCTGGAAGTTTCTAGTTCAAGGAGATAAACGTTTTTTTTATGCTTACAGAGAAAGTTACTAGAGGCATTGTCCTATAGTAGAAATTGCCCCAGGCTTGGGTTCAGGAAAGTGGGGCTCTAGACTAGATCCTACATATTAAGTTACTTCTCTTAGGCATTAATTTTTTCATCTGTAAAATGAAATATTTGGACTAAATGATAACTTTTTTTCCAGCTCTCAGATTCTGAGATTCTACTGTTGTGAATTAGAAATTATTTTTTTCTCTTTAATTTCAAATTCTTCACAATATACCTATTATATATTTAAACTTACTTTAAAAATCCGAAAGAATGTATTCTACGGTACATATTGTAGATATTCAATATTTAAGGGTAGAATTATTTTGAAATCTAGGCTTGTCATTTGCATGTGTATTTCCTTGGTCTGATTTATTTATTTGTTTGTTTGTTTGTTGATTTGACAGAGAGAGAGATAGCCAGCGAGAGAGGGAATACAAGTAGGGGGAGTGGGAGAGGAAGAAGCAGGCTCCCAGTGGAGGAGCCTGATGCAGGGCTCGATCCCAGGATGCAGGGCTCGATCCCAGGATGCAGGGCTCGATCCCAGGATGCAGGGCTCCATCCCAGAACACCGGGATCATGCCCTGAGCCAAAGGCAGACGCTTAAACGACTGCGCCACCCAGGAGCCCCTCCTTGGTGTGATTTAAAAACAAAACCCCTTTGGTGTGCCTGGCTGGCTCAGTCAGTAGAGCATGTGACTCTTAATCTCGGGGTTATGAGGGCTTGAACTCTACACCCAACATGTAGAGATGACTTAAAAAATAAAATCTTTAAAAACAAAACAAAGCCTCTTTAATCATCTATTTTTTTTCTTTAGGTTTAATACTTCTCTTTTTTTAAAATAAGATTTTATTTATTTGTCAGAGAGAGAGAGAGAGAGAGAGCACAAGCAGGAGGAGCAGCAGACAGAGGGAGAAGCAAGCTCCTTGGCCCAATGGGGGACTCAGTCCCAGGACCCTGAGATCATGACCTGGGCCAAAGGCAGATGCTTAACCAACTGACCCACCCAGGCATCCCTCCTTTTTCTTTTCTTTTCTTTTTTTTTAAATCCTTTTTCAGGGTGCCTGGGTGGCTCAGTCGGTTTTCAGCTCAGGTCATGATCCTGGAGTCCCAGGATTGAGCCCTGCTTGATCTCCCTGCTCAGCAGAGAGTCTGCTTCTCCCTCTCTCTGCCCCTCACCATGCTCTAGTCTGCTTCTCCTTCTGCTCCTTTCCCCACTTGTGTTCTCTCTCAAATAAATACATAAAACCTTTAAAAAAAAATCCTTTTTCTAATTATAATGAAAAACAAAGATTATTTAAAAACTGGGAAGTAGTACATCTCAGTGAAGCAGAAAATAAACTGTCTATAATCACCAGGAGACTAAGATCATTTAATATTTTGGTGTACTTGTTTCTCATCCTTATTAAATTTTTCTTTCTAGGGATTTTTAAATAAGATTTTATTTATTTATTTGAGAGAGAGAGAGAGCAAGTGAGAGTGAGCAGGGGTGGGAGGAGTGGGGGAAGGAGCAGAGGGAGAGGGATAAGCAGTCTCCTTCGTGAGCGCAGTGCTTAGTTCAACAACCCCGAGATCACCACCTGAGCCAAAGTCAAGAGTTGGACACTTAACCAGCTGAGCCATCCAGGAGCCCCTGTTTAATTTAAAATAGCAATATATGTTATAGAAATTTTGGAAAACCTGGAAATATAGAAAATGAAATATCACCCATAAGCTTATTGCCTGTGATTAACCATGATTAATATTTTGATGGATTAACTTTTTAAATTTTTCTCTGCATATATGTAAATATTTTTTTTTTAATTGAGACCATACTTACTCTGAATTATACATTTTTCATTTAACATATTGGGAGCATATGCCAATATCATCATGAGTTCTTAAAGTATGAAATATAAGGCTCTATTAGATTTCAAAGAATAGAACCACTCAGAGGACCTTACGCTGTGGAAGTTTATTATAAGAATGGACACTAAGGAAGACAGGAAGATTTGCATTTTGTACAGCCAGGCTTCAGAGAGCCTGGAATATTATTGTTTTTGGATATAGTGTGGTCTGGTTATGAAGTTATTGTTATTTTTCTCAACGGCATGTGTCCTTTGCTCCCTGATCTAGTGGTCTGTCACAGTGACTTACCTACTTTCAGTTCCAGTTTTTGCTGTTGCAATGTGAACTGGCAGACTGCTTTTCTCCTCTGTCTCATAGTGTCTGCTTACTATTGGTTTCAGCTTATTCTTTATTTCTACTTATTCCTGGCTTTACTGTATCTTGGCTTTAGTTTAAGCTTCATGTTACCAACTATTGTCTCCTATTTAGATACCCCACTTGCTGCCAAACTTAAAAAAAAAAAAAGACAACATTCCCCAAAACTGGAACTAAGGTAGTATCAAAACTAAGTAATCTATGTCACATCAAAACTGTTAAGATGATATCTTGCAGTTACATTAACAAATAACGAAGTGTGCCTTTTCTTATACATTTAATAAAATAAGATGATCATCTTAAAACTTTATGTCAGTATTGCTTTGGTTGGCCTAGAATTAAATAACAAAATCTCTCTCAATAAAGTAAATCTTTAAAAAAAATAAAGTTTGCAAACTAATAATATATGAGATATATATACTACATAAAAAGCCTGGCAGAAATCAAAGACATTGCAAAAGAGGTATTTGCTGTATCCTGTGCCAAATAAGACTTTCCCCACTCTAATACTCAAGCTCTTTGCTGGGAGAAAGCATGCCCTAAGGAGGACTTGCTGAAAATAGTTGTTTTCAACTACTCTGTTGAAGGTTTCATCAGTAAAGAAATGTAGATTAAAGTCTTCATTGTAGTAGTTTGAATAATGAATGGAAGGTGAGAAAAACATAGTTCATGTGAGGACTCTTTCAAGATACTGGATGCAGAAGGAAAAGAGGTGGATACTCTCGTACATTAAGAGAGAAGAAAATAGAGGTTCGTATTCTTAGGCTGGGTAGACTTAGGCAGGTTTGTAGGCTATGTGTAAGGAGCCGCTGCTACCCTTAGAAATACTTGTTTGCAGTGTTGGCTATTGGCTGGTGTTTGGGAACTTAGACTTTAGGATGGTCCCCAGTATTCCCAAAATTTATAGGAACAGTTCACTGAGCCTAAACTGTTGAACAATGTGGTTTATATTGAACACCTGCTTTCCTTCTGGGACTCTGGAATTTTGGTATATGCTAAGTAGAGGGTGCATGTTTACCAGTTCCTGATAAAAGCCTTGGGCACTGAGTCTCTAATGAGCATTCCCGGTAGACAGTATTATGTACATATTGTCAAAACTAGTTGCTGCAGGAATTAAGCACATCCTTTTGTCTTCACTCTTACAAGAGACTCTTAAAAGCTTGCTCTTGGTTTCTTCTGGACTTTGCCTTATGTGCCTTCTCCTTTTGCTGATTTTGCTTTGTATCCTTTTGCTGTGGGTACAACTATATACTGAGTCATGTGAGCCCTCCTAGTGAATCATCAAACCTGAGGATAGTGTTGTGGACCTCCAGCACAGAGGGAGTGACCCCGAAGGCTGAAAATGGTGGTTGAGATTTGGAACAGTGTGATAGAAATAGAAATC
Source organism: Ursus americanus (assembly GCF_024610735.1). Lineage (NCBI taxonomy): Eukaryota > Metazoa > Chordata > Mammalia > Carnivora > Ursidae > Ursus > Ursus americanus. The sequence continues at coordinate 42,633,533 of NC_142134.1, forward strand.
ATGGGCATCAGAGGGTGGGAGGGGTAGAGGGAAAAGCAGACTCCCCCCTGGGCAGAGAGCCCAATGTGGGACTCTATCCCAGGACCCTGGGATCATGACTTGAGCTGAAGGCAGACACTTAACCGACTGAGCTACCCAGGCCCCCTGAGCCTCTTACTATTTTTTAAAAAATAAAGCAAGATTGTCACTTCAGGGAAAACAACTGATAGCATTTGTTGTCAATAATGAAATTCTAGCTTTCAGATGAAAATTAGAATTTTGGAAAAATTGTATCTGTCACCATGAACATGACAGCTGCCCATACTTAAAAGACCTTTCTGATGAGATAAGTGGTTGTATCAATGAATGTGATGATTCTAATATCATACAATGAAGTGTGTCTAACATTTTGAAGATCTGAATAACTTAGTTTACTAATATATTCAAGGGCCAAATGTATGAAGTTAAAAATCAGGTATAGGTAAAACCATTCAAAATGCAAGATACACCAATGGAATTTAACAAAGTATTAAAAATTCATTGATGTAGTTTCAGTTTCCTCCTTGAAATAAACAGTTAAGACACTATCACTTGTCGAGTTTTGGTATATTATCAAGAATGATATACACAGGGGCGCCTGGGTGGCACAGTCGTTAAGCGTCTGCCTTCGGCTCAGGGTGTGATCCCACCGTTCTGGGATCGAGCCCCACATCAGGCTCCTCCCCTGGGAGCCTGCTTCTTCCTCTCCCACTCCCCCTGCTTGTATTCCCTCTCTCGCTGGCTGTCTCTGTCAAATAAATAAATAAAATCTTGAAGAAAAAAAAAGAATGATATACACCAATTTCCAACTTTGTATCTGGTGAGGCCTAATTTTCCTTATAAAATCAACCAAAGAGCATATTGCAGCAGATGGAATGCACAAAGAGATGTGAGAATCCAGCTGCCTTTCATTGTCAGACATTAAGAAGGTGTGGAAATATAAAACAATACTTTTCTAAAATTGTTTGGTTTGAAAAAGTTATTTCTTATAAAAATGTTATATTTGTTAGCATATACTGGGCTCATTTATGAATAACTTTTTTTAAGACTTATTTTTATTAGAGAGAGAGAGTCAGCTTGGGCAAGTGGGGGGAGAAGGGGCAGAGGGAGAAGAGAATCCCAAGGAGCCCCACACAAAGCTCAGTGTCACGACCCTGACATAACCACCTGAGCCGAAACTAAGAGTCGGTTGCTTAACTGACTGCGCCACCCAGGCGCCCCAATGAATCAGTTTTAAAAATGTTTTAGGTGTCTCGGTTCTAATGTCTAATCCAAAATATTGGTAAATATAAACCACATAAACTTAAGTTTATTGAGTTCCTCAAGGATGTAAGAGAGCAAAAAGGTCCTTATGCCAAATTTGAATACCCCTGTAGGACAGAACTATATTCCAAATGGAGATGAAGAAAGGGTGCCTGCCTATCATGGCGCATTCTGATTACTGGCAGAATTCTGCCAGTAATCACGAGTACTTGGTTTGAGTATTGAATGTCCTGTTTAGAGATTTTATTTTTTTAAAGATTTTATTTATTTATTTGACAGCATAAGCAAGGGGAGCAGCAGAAGGAGAGGGAGAAGCAGGCTCCCCACTGAGCAGAGGGCCTGACACAGGGACCCCGGGATCATGACCTGAGCTGAAGGCAGATGCTTAACCGACTGAGCCACCCAGGTGCCCCGTTGTTTAGAGATTTTGAAAGAGAAAGAGTACCGTTGGGATTCACTCCTGTGGGCTGGGGAGACTTCAGGGACTTTGAGTGCAGCATTATCTTGACACTTGTTACAGGTATTCTTGTTCAGTGGATGGGGGAATGAAAAAATCATTAGCACCAAATTAATGGCTGGTAGAAAAGCTAAGCATTCTCATATAGTGATAATCTTGTCACTAGGTAATCTTTCTTGGGACATTTTTTGGGGAGTGAGATGAAGGAAGAGGTAGGTTTACTGTCTGTTCCTAAAATACAGCTTAACAAAAAAGTATGACTGGAAGAGGAACTGAATGAATGTCCATGGAACGTAAGTTCTTACTCGGAAGAATAATTAGCCTGATTTAAAAGAGCCCTGACCTGCAGGAGCAAGAGGGCAATTAATTAGCTGGTTGTGCTCCCTGGGTAAAGAATCAACACTCAGTCACAGGGCCGATAAGTAAATATTCAGGCTCTAAAAAGAAAGGAAGTTGGGTTTAAGCTCATCTTGGACTGCTCCCTTCAACTTAGCATATTACATGGCAGCAAACTATAGTTATTTAATAAAATAATTTAATATGTGTTAAATGTCTTAATGGCTGGGATGAAAGGGGAAGACTTTTCTAGTTAGACTTGGAGGGGGGCTCCTGGGTGGCTTGGTTAAGTGTCAGACTCTTCTTTTCGGCTCAGGTCATGATCTCAGGGTCATGAGACGGAGCCCCATGTTGGACTTTGCGTTGGGCATGGAGTCAGCTTAAGATTCTTTTCCTCTGCCCTGCCCCCCCCCCCCCCCGCTTTGCATGCATGTGTTCTTTTTCTCTTAAAAAAAAAAAAAACAGGTGCCTGGGTGGCTCAGTCGTTAGGCGTCTGCCTTTGCCTCAGGTCACGATCCCAGGGTCCTGGGATCAGCCCTGCATCGGGCTCCCTGCTCAGCTGGGAGCCTGTTTCTCCCTTACCCTCTGCCCTTCCCCCTCCCCCCCATTCTCTCTCTCTCTGTCAAATAAATAAATTCTTTAAAAAAATAAACATGGTTGAAATGGAAACTTCATTGAAAGAGAATAGCTTCAGACCAGTGGAGATAATACTTCAAGAGATGGAAATTTATAATTTATAGTCAGTAAACATCTGTTGATTATCCTCCTTCCCTAAGGGAAATAGATGAAAAGGAGGTACATTATCTAGAGACCTCACAGAGAGCTGTCACCTAGCATTTCACACCACTTCCTCATTCCAGGAGTTTTGAGGTTGGACGTGAGTTATCTCTTAGGGCAAGGAGAACCATATTGTGGTGAGGCCTATAGACAGAAAATGGATTTAATGGAGTCTGTCAGTCTTAGAATGGCATTAATGCCAGAATTATGTAGAACAGTAACAGTTGCAGGTATATGTTTAGTATGAGAAGAACTTTGGCTTGGACTTAGGTAGTTGCGTTGTAATCTTTTCTGTAAATAGTATCCATTATTTATAAAGACAGATTAATGTCATTCAGTGCTGCTATAAAATAATGTATGAAATGGCTTAAGATGATGATAAAATGGTCTCCAGTGTCACCATCCACATGTATGGAAGTCTAGATAATGATGCAGACCATAACCTGACCACTGAAGTGTTTTGTTTGCCTTGCACAGTATTTCAAAGATGGGAAATTTTGCATAGAAGTCTGGTTTCCCAACTCCTCTTAGAGAAAATCATACAATCTCTCAGACGTGGGCCTGCGTCTAATATGACAGTAATCAGCTGAATCTGACCCATGACGCGTTCCCCTCATTCTGTATACCCTCCACTTGGCTAGTCTCCACCATTCCTTACTGCTTGCACACAGCTCATGTTACTCGATTTCCCTGTTTAGCTGTACTGATGGTTGAATTAGAAACCCCTGACCAGCCCTGCTGTTTCATGCAGAATATCTCAGGAGAGCCATCTTACTAGTGCAAGCTACCTAAAGTGCAGAACTGTATTTATAGGGGTGGTTAAGACCGTGAATCTGAAGGGTTCTCATCATAGAAAAAAAAAATTTGAGGAGATGGATGTTAACTAAACTTATTGTGGTAATCATTTCAGAATATATACATGTATCAAATCATTATGTTGTATACCTTAAACTAATACAGTGTTAAATGTCAAGTATATCTCAATAAAACAAAATTCGGCTTCAGGATCCAATAAAAGTCGTATTGAAGTATCTCAATTTGTATTTCTAGATGCAATCTACCATTACGAATGTGTCCATGAGTATTTTATTCTTTTCTAATAACTTATCCAAGAGTCAAGTGCCCAGTCAATCCTCATGATTTTTGCAGACATTTAAAAGCTTAAAGATATTAAAATGTACTACGTCAGTTCCATTTCTTTGGGAGTTCATCTAGCAAGTGTTGTAGTACTTCTGAGTTTTAAGTGGGCAGGCAGCTGACACATTGTTCCAGGTGTTTTAGCATTCTGTGGCTGTAACAACAGTGTGCATAGGCAGGTCCAGAAAATGCTAACTGATCAACTTGCATTCTTAGACATGTTAACTGCTTTATTGAGTGTTAACACGTGCTCTTAACCTAAAGAATAATCAATAGCGGAGATCGTAGCTTTCTAGTACTTAGTTGGAAGAATCTCAGTAATTTTTACAAAACTGAATAGTTGTATTTTCCACTACATTAATATTTTGCTTACAAACAGAGCCCCAAAGAAGTAATTTCTTTGTGTATTCTCAGCCTCTTATACAAAAGTTTTGATTCAGCTGCTAAAATTGCTTGTTACATTTCATAAATTGCTGATTTCAGTGTTTTTGTGTCTCAAAATTCCATTGTTACTTTGTATATCAAGTTGCATCTATTTACTTGACCTCTGATTAAGTTAAATGGTTTTTTTCCCACAATGACATGTAATAACATATTTTTCTTCTTTTTTAAAAAATAGATTTGGACTGAGCAACAAATTTGAATCAGAATTCCCTTCTTCATTAACTGGAAAAGTGAGTGTTATCATTTCCTTGGGTACTGTTTATATACTTCAAAAGTGAAGTCTTTTCCTAACAAATTACAGAAACAGTTATGCTAATAAGACATGTTTATTGACATTAATATTGCAGTGTTGTTATTTCTTAAAATTTTCTTTAGGTAGCTCCTGAAGAATTTAAAGCCAGCATCAACAGAGTTAACAGTTGTCTGAAGAAGAACCTTCCTGTTAATGTACGCTGGCTGCTTTGTGGCTGCCTTTGTTGCTGCTGCACATTAGGTTGCAGTATGTGGCCAGTTATTTGCCTCAGTAAAAGAGTAAGTTGAATTAATACATTTTAATTTTAATTTAGAAGTAGACAAGCAAGTCTTGCATTTGTCTTGGGTTTTTGTTTTTGTTTTTGTTTTGAATGCGTCACACCATGCTGAATACTATAAAAAATGATCTGATCCAATAGAGGAGTGATTAAGTAAATTACAGTATGTCCACATGCTGTTATATTAAATTTAATTATAAATTTCATTCATAATTTTTATGACCTAGGAGATTACCTAAGAATAGACTAGAATACAGCATTCTCTCTCTATATATACATTCATGGTGGTATAGCATAGTGATTGAGAATGCTGGGTTCAGGTCTACCACTTATCTCTGTGACTCTAGGCAAGTTTCCTCACCTCTTTAATCTCTAGTTGAGTGATCTGTAAAATGGCAGTATTCACCTACCTGCTTGAATAGGATTGTTGTAAGTATAAAATGAAGTAGTGTTTGTAAAGCTGTTAGCTAAATGGTTCAAAGTGTCTGATTGACATTGACTAATAGCAGTATTATTAATATGTAAGGTAGTACCCATAGAAGAAATAACATGGGTACAGTATTTATTTCTAATTGGTAATATTATGGGGAATTCTTGTTTCTTTTTAAGAAAATGTTTCTTTTCTTCTATACTTTACAAGTTTTCTGAAATGAGTACATAGTGATTCTGTAATCAGGAAAAATGATCTGAAGAGTCATAATTTTGACTGCTTATAATGAAAAATTTCTAAGATATGGGTGGAGATAAGGCAAATTGTTATAGATGGAACACATTACATTTTTGTTAAAGTTTTAAAAAATTAATGATAACTATATATATAAAAATGAAATACTGTTGAAACTGATTTGTGTGGCTACATTTCATTTTGTCATCAAATAATGGTAGGAAATACCAAAAAGCAAATTCTGTTTGTCCCTTAATTTCTGTTGTAAAATAAGCAGTATATTCCTACTGAAAAAAATTTTTAACTAATAACATTTTATTGATAAAAAGGAAATAATGCCTTTATAATAGAATTAATTTTGTAATATTTACTGTAATATTTGTAATATTTATTTTTTCTCCAAGAATATTTCTTCTTTTTATCGCCCATATTTCTGACCAGATCATCTTCAGACCACAGAATTTTTTTTTTTCCCCCTAATTTTCAGTTGTCCCTTGATGCACAATTGAATCTGCAGCTCTTGGAGTTTAGGTCCTCTCACTCCCGCCTACTCTTTGGGCATTTTCATTGTTTAAATGACTGCTGTCTCAGGGCGCTTAGGTGGCTCAGTTAGTTAAGCATCTGCTTTCTGCTCAGGTCATGATATTGGGGGGGGGGGTCCCTGCTCAGTGGGGAGCCTGCTTCTCCCTCTCCCTCTGTCCCTCCCCTGTACTTGTGCTCGCTCTCTCTCAAGAGAATAAAAAAAATAAAATAAATGACTGCTGTATCCCATTTGGTTGGCAATTTGTTTTTTTTTTTTTTAAGATTTTATTTATTTATTTGACAGAGAGACAGTCAGCGGGAGAGGGAACACAAGCAGGGGGAGTGGGAGAGGAGGAAGCAGGCTCCCAGTGGAGGAGCCCGAATGGGGCTCGATCCCAGGACTCTGGGATCATGCCCTGAGCCGAAGGCAGACGCTTAATGACTGAGCCACCCAAGCGCCCCGGCTATTTGCTATTGTGTAACACAAGGAATCATAAAAATTTTATTTTAGGAATCTGTGTGATATAGTTTTTTTGAGGTTTTGAGATCCTTTGTGTTTTACTTTTTTTTTTTTTTGAAGATTTGTGTATTTATTTGTTTATTTAGAGAGCCAGCAGGGGGAGGGGTAAAGGGAGAGGAAGAGAGAGAATCTCAAGCAAATTCCCTGCTAAGCACAGAGCCTACTGTGGGGCTCGATCCCACGATCGTGAGATTACGACCTGAGCCGAAATCAAGAATCTGATGCTGAACCGACTGAGCCACCCAGGCGCCCCTGTTTTTTACTTTTTAAATGAGAAAACAAGATACTGCACTGTGTGCACAGCATAGGATTTAGAAAACAAAACTCAACTTCCTACTCTTCTCCATTCATTTTTAGCAACATAAGGTCATTTTTCAGATGATTTCATTAAATTCCTTTTTATTTGAGTCATAGAATAGATTGATTTTTTTAGGCTATTTTCATCTGTGGTTTCGGAAAGTACATTTCATTTAACGATGTAGTATTAGGTCTAAGGTCTCTCTTTGTATGTATATGATTTAATTTTATATGGACTTTACTATCTAGTGAGTGCAAACGAATATGGTTACTGTTCAGATAAAAAGCTGTGCATTTCCGTGTCTTGGGTGTAAACTATTCTATACCCATGGAGAGAGTGACACTTCTTGCGTCTATATGAAGGTGTTAGAGACCCTGAAAAGAGTGGTGCTGTGTACGATGGGAACAGGATAATTTAGAGTAGGGCTTTTTAACTTGTTGTCATGGATCCTTTTGGTGTTCCAGGGAAGTCTATGAACCCTTGATAAAGTTATCAAAGTACTAAAACCCCTCAGTTAGGGGTGCCTGGGTGGCCCAGTAGGTTAAGTGTCTGCCGTCAGCTCGGGTCATGATCTCAGGGTCCTGGGATCGAGCCCCAGCTGGGGATCCCTGCTCAGTGGGGAGCCTGCTTTTCCTTCTCCCTCTCCCTCTGTGCTCGCTCTCCCTCTCTTGCTCTCTCTCAAATAAATAAAATCTTAAAGAATAAGACCCCTCAGATATATTATTTATAAATGTTTATTAATGTATACAAAGTAAGATAGCGGAGAATCTATGGTAATGTGTTGTGATAGGAAAAATCTGATTTCTATGAGTGATAGAGATACAGGTCCTGTTTAGTCTACCACAGTTAGTTGCATGCATTCATAACCTAAGGAAACTATACCACATTTCAGTTAGAGGTTAGTGTAAATAAAGATGAATTTTTGTTTTATCCACTTCCATGGATTCCTAGAATTTTATCTAGGTATTCCATGTTAAGAATAAGAACCCTTGATTGAGAGGTACTAGTATAAATAAAGGCTAAAACCCTGCCTGATTCTTAGCCTCTGAACTTTTCCTTTGTCCTCATTTGTGATGTGGAATATGGTTGCAGTTGTCTCAGATTCTTAAGACAAATCAGGACCAACGGCATACTTCATATGCAGCTCAGCATTTTCACCTTCATGACATTATTCAGTAATTTGGGTAACTTGATTTCTGCCTTAAGTTTGAAATCCATCTCCAACTGAGTGTCCCTTTTTATGAACTGACTTTGTTCTGGAGACATTGTTTTTAAATCTGTATTATTATTATTGTTATTCCTTCCAAGTTGCCTTTCCTTTTTAAAAAAAATTGCCATAACCTGTTTTTGAAAATTATTATACAGCAAAATTCACTTTTTGGTGTATAGTTTTATGATTTTTGACAAATGCATACAGTTGTGTAACTATCACCACAGCCAAGATATATTACTATTCTCTCCAAAAAAAAACTTCCTTGTGCTGTCCTTTGTAGTCCTACACTTTTCAGCTCTTAAATCCTGACAACCCTGATCTGTTTGTCTTTTCTAGCTTGTTATGTAAATGGAACTATACAGTATATGTAGCCTTTTGAGTCTAGCTTTTTCCATTTAGCTAGTACATTTGAGAGTCATCTGTTTTGTTGCATGTATCAATAGTTTATTCTTTTTTTCTTTTTTTTTTTGCTGAGTAGTTTTCCATTGTATGGATGTGTCATAATTTGTTTATCCACTCACCAACTGAAGAAGGACATTGGGTAGTTTCCAGTTTTGATGATTTTGAATAAAGATGCTGTAAATGGGGGCACCTGGGTGGCTCAGTCATTAAGCATCTGCCTTCAGCTTGGGTTGTGGTCCCAGCGTCCTGGGATCTAGCCCTGCGTTGGGCTCCCTGCTCAGCAGAGGCCTTGTTTCTCCCTCTGCTTGCTGCTCCCCCTACTTGTGCTTGCTCTCTCTGTCATATAAATAAAATCTTAAAAAAAAAAAAAAAGATGCTATAAATGTTCACATGTACGTTTTTCTGTGAACCTAAGTTTTTACTTTTATGAGTTGGGTTGCTGGATCCTGTAGTAACTGTGTGGTTAATTTTATAGGAAACTTCCAAATTGTTTTCCCAAGTGGCTCTACCATTTTACATTCCAGCCAGCAATATAGGAGAGTGCAAGTTGTTCAGCATCTTTGCCAGGACTTGGTGGTGTTAGTTTAAGAAATTTTAGTCATTCTCATAGATGTGGTGGCATCTCATTCTGGTTTTAATTCACACTACCCTCATGACTAACCATATTGAGCACCTTGCCATTTGTAAAACCTCTTTGTTAAAGTGTTTATTCAAATATTTTGCCTATTATTAAATAGTGTATTGTTGAGCTTTGAGAGTTCTTTATATGTTCTGAATATAAGTCCCTTGTCAGCTATATAATCAACTATATTTTTCCAGTCTGTAGCTTGTCTTTTTTTCTCTTAATGTCTGTGGCAGAGCAAAATTTGATTTTGATGAAGTCTCATTTACCAGTTTTTAAAAAATGGATTGTGTGTTTGTATGTTATATCTAAGGATTCTTTGCTTAAACCAAGATCACAGACTTTTTCTCCTATGATCTCTTCTGCATTTACTTTCAGATCTGTGACCCATTTTGAGTCAATTTTTGTATAGGTGTGAGGCACAGGTCAGAGTTCATTTCTTTGCATAGGACTATGAGTTTTCTAGCACCATGTGTTGAAAAGACTGTTTTTTCCTCATTAAATTGCCTTTGTACATTGACAAAAGTCAGTCAACCATATTTATGTGGATCTATTTCTAAACTCTATGTATGTATTTCTTTGTGGATCTATTTCTAAACTCTATGTATGTATTTCTTTGTGCTTAGTGCTATTGTTAATGGTATTGTTTTCTAAATTTTGATTTCCAGTTCATTGCTAGTACATAACAAGTACAATTGATTTTTATATATTCACTTTGTATTCTGTGACCTTTCCAAATTCACTTATTAAATTGTTTTTGTAAATTCCACAGGATGTTCTGTGTAGATAATAACCATGTTGTCTGAGAGTCGTGATAGTTTTATTTCTTAGTTTCTAATCTGCATACCTTTTATTTATTTTTCTCTTTTTTTCCACTGGGCAAGACTTCCAGTAAAATGTTGAGTAGGAGTGATGAGAGTGGACTCATTGCTTCAGTCCTGATTTTCTCTATTGTTTTTCTGTTTTCAATTTCATTGATTTTTGCTCTTATTTTTATTATTTCTTCTTCTTGTTTTGGATTTCATTTACTATTTTTTAGTTTCTTAAAATCAACGCAGAAGATATTGATGTGAGAGTTTTCTTTTTTATATGCTGATATAAGCATATAAGCTAAAATTGTTCTCTAAAGCACTGCTTTGACTGCATTCCATATTTTACTTTCACTAAGTTAAAAATGTGTTATGATTTTCCCTGAGACTTCCTCTTTGATTATGTGTTATTAAGAAGTGTGTTATTTAACCTCCAAATATTTAGGAATTTTCCAGACACCTTTGTGTTACTGATATCTAGTTTAATTTTGTTGTCAGGGAGTATACTTTGTGTGATTTCATTTTTTAAAATGTGTTGTTTTATTTTATGGTCTCAAGTATAGTGTGTTTTGTTAATGACATCTTACAATTTTTGTTTTTATTTTTGCAGCTTTATTGAGATGTAATTAACGTACAATAAACTGCACATATTTAAAGTGCCATTTGATGAGTTTTGTCATATAACTAACACCTGTATACATGTGTATGTCAAAATAGTGAACATCTTCATCACCCCCAAAAGTTTCCTTATGTCTCTTCCTCCCCACCCCTTCCAGGCAACTGCTGATCTGCTTTCTGGCAGTATAGATTAGTTTGTATTTTCTAGAGTTTTATATAAATGGAACTACACAATACGTATTCTTTTTTGTTTCTTTTACTCATGATTATTTTGAGATTCATCCATGTTGTTGGATCAATGGTATTCATTCCCTTTAATGCTGAGTAATGTTTTATTTTATGGATATACCACATTTATTTATTTGATTGCCATTTGTGTTTCCAGTTTTTGTCTATATAAATAAAGCTGCATGACTGTTCTTGTTCAAGTCTTTTTGTAGGCATATACTTTCTTTTCTCTTGAGTAAAAATTTCTAGGAATAGAGTAGTTTAATCATATAGTGTATATGTGTTTAACTTTTTAAGGAACTGAGAAACTAATTGCCAAAGTGGTGCTATTACTTTACATTTCTACCAGCAGTAAATGAGAGAGTCTCTTCTGCTGTATTGACCACATTTAGTATGGTTAGTCTTTTTAATTTTAGTCATCCTAATAGGAGTGTAGTGTTATCATTATGGTTTTAATTTGTATTTCCTTAATAGTACATGATCTTGAGCATGTTTTCATGTTTATTTAACACTTGTGGATGTTCTTTGTTGAAGTGTTCCAACTTTTTGCCTGTTTTTTTAATTGAGTTGTTTCTTTGTTGTTGAGTTTTGAGAATTGTTTGTATATTATGGGTACAAGTGTATGCTTTAAGATCTCCCAATTAGTGATTTGACTTTTCATCCCCTAACAATTCTTTCAAAAGCAGAAATTTCTAATTTTAATAAAATCCAGTTTGTTCATTTTTCCTTTTATGGATTGTGCTGTTAATGTTATACCTAATAACCCTTCCTAAGCCTAAATACAAAGATTTTTTCACTGTGTTTACTCTAGAATTTTTATAGTTCCACGTTTTACTTTTAGGTCTAAGATTCATTCTGAGTTAAAATTTTTATATGGTGCAGTGTATCGATTGAAGTTAATTATTTATTTATTTATTTTTTTGTGTATAGATACCCAGTTGTTCATTCACATTTGTTATAAAGGCTATTCTTTCTTCACTGAATTGCCTTTGTACTTCTGTTGGAAATCAGATGCCATATGTGTCTGTTTCTAAACTCTGTTCTGTTCTGTTGATGTGTTTATTTTGATGCAAAATACCACACTGTCTTGAGTATTGTAGCTTTATAATTACATCTTATAATTGGATAGTGTTAGCTCCCCAACTTCATACTCCTTTTTCAAAGTTGTTTTGCTTTTTTTTTTTTTTTTTAAGATTTTATTTATTTATTCGATGGAGAGAGAGACGGCCAGCGAGAGAGGGAACACAAGCAGGGGGAGTGGGAGAGGAAGAAGCAGGCTCCCAGCAGAGGAGCCTGATGTGGGGCTCGATCCCAGGACTCTGGGATCACACCCTGAGCCAAAGGCAGATGCTTAACAACTGAGCCACCCAGGCGCCCCTCAAAGTTGTTTTGCTTTTTACATTGTTTGTATTCCATATAGATTTTAGAATCAGCTTGTCAGTTTCTACAAAGAAAATCCTGTTGGAATTTTAGTTTGGATTGCACTGAGTCTATGTATCAATTTTGGGATATTGATATCTTAAAAATATTTAGTCTTTTGACCCATGAAATAGTGTCTTACTCCATTTACTTAAGTCTTCAACATTTTTTTCCTGAGCAATGTTTTAAGTTTTGAGTGGACATGTCTTGCATATCTTTATATGGTTTTATACTCGGGTATTATTTTTTATGCAATTTCAAATGGTACATATTTTTATTTTTTATTTATTTAAAAAAATTTTTTAACGATTTTATTTGTTTATTTTGACAGAGACGGGGAGAGAGCACAAGCAGGAGGGGAGTGGAGGCAGAGGGAGAGGGAGAAGCAGGTTCCCAGCTGAGCAAGGAGCCCCATGTGGGGACCCTGGGATCATGACCTGAGGCAAAGGCATATGGTTCACTGACTAAGCCACCCAGGCACCACTATTTTTAAAATTTTTAATTAAGTTTTAAATTTTAATTCCAGTATAATTAACATACATATTGTATTAGTTTCAGGTATACAATATAGTGATTCCCCAATTCTGTACATTATCAGTGCTCATCATAAGTGTACTCTTTAATCCCCGTCATCTGTTTCACCCCCCCCCCACCCCGCTGGTAACCATCAGTTTGTTGTCTATAGTTAAGAATCTGTTTCTTGGTTTCTCTCTCTCGCTCTCTCTCTCTTTTTTTTTTTTGGCCTTTGCTCCTTTGTTTTGTTTCTTAAATTCCACATATGAGTGAAGTCATATGGTATTTGTCTTTCTCTGAGTTACTTTGCTTAGCATTACATTTACATTCTCTAACTCCATCCATGTTGTTGCAGATGGCAAGATTTCGTTCTTTTTTATGGCTGAGTAATATCCCGTTGTGTGTGTGTGAGAGAGAGAGAGTCAGTGTGTATGTGAGTGTATACCACATCTTCTTTATCCCTTCATATCGATGGACACTTGGGCTGCTTCCATAATTTGGCTATTGTAAATAGTGCTGCAGTAAACATAAGGGTGCATATACCCCTTTGAATTAGTGTTTTGGTATTTTTTTGGGTAAATACACAGTAGTGTGATTATTTGATCGTAGGATAGTTCTATTTTTAACTTTACGAGGAACCCCAGACTGTTTGATGGAGTGGCTGTACAGATTTGCATTCCCACCAGTAGTGCATGAGGGTTCCTTTTTCTCCACCTTCCCACCAGCGCTTGTTGTTTCTTAAGTTTTTGATCTTAGCCATTCTGACAGGTGTGAGGTGATATCTCATGTAGTTTTGATTTGCATTTCCCTGATAATAAGTGATGGTGAGTATCTTTTTATGTGTCTCTTGGCCATTTGTATGTGTGTATTCTTTGGAGAAATGTCTGTTCATGTCTTTTTTAATTGGATTATTTGTTCTTTGGGTATTGAATTGTGTACGTTTTTAATATATTTTGGGTACTCTTTATTGGATATGTCATTTCCAAATATCTTCTACCATACAGTGTGTTGCCTGTTAGTTTTGTTGATTGTTGCCTTCACTGCGCAGAAACTTTTTATGTTAATGTAGTCCCAATAGTTTATTTTTGCTTTTATTTCCCTTGCCTCGGAAGATGTATATAGAAAACTGTTGCTACAGTCAGTGTCAGAGAAATTACTGCTTGTGCTCTTCCTAGGATTTTTATGGTTTCAGGTCTTAACATTTAGGTCTTTAATAAATTTCAAGTTTATATTTTTGTGTATGGTAGAAGAAAGTGGTCTAGTCTCATTCTTTTGCATGTAGCCATCCAGTTTTCCCAGCACCATTATTGAAGAGACTGTCTTTTTTCCATTGTATATCCTTTTCTTCTTTGTTGAAGATTAATTGGTCATATAATTGTGGGTTTATTTCTGGATTTTCTATGCTGTTCCATTGATCTGTGTGTCTGTTTTGAGCCAGTACCTTCCTGTCTTGATCACTACAGCTTTGTAATATAACTTGAAGTCTGGAATTGTGTATAAATAGTATATATTTTAAAATTTTCAATTATTTTTTCTTGCTAGGGTATAGTTTTGCTAAACTCAACCTTTTCCATTAACTTATTTGTGGAGTATTGAATTTCTTTATAGACAGTCATATCATCAACAATGAAGACAATATTGCTTTCCTTTGTAATATAGATGTTTTGTTGTTGCTTTTCGTCATTGCACTGACTAGAATCTCCAGAAAAACATTGATGAGAAGTAGTGAGAACAGATATTCTTATTTTACTCCTGATCTAGGAAAAATGAATTTACATTTTCTTCATTTTTTTATCATCTTAATTGTAGGGTTTTTAAATTTTAAGGATTTTATTTATTTATTTGAGAGAGAGTGTGCATAAGCAGGGAGGAGGGGCAGCAGGAGAGAGAGAAGCAGACTCCCTCAATGTCAGGACCCAGGTGGGGCTCGATCCCAGGACCCTGGGATCATGACTTAAGCTGAAAGCAGATACTTAACCAACTAAGCCACCCAGGCGCCCCAATTGTAGGGCTTTTGTAAATTTTTTTTGTTTGTTTTTGTTTTTGTTTTTAAATCAGCTTGAGGAAGTTTTATTCTACTAGTTTGCAGAAAGTTTTTATCCAGAATACATGTTGGATTTTGTCAAATGCGTTTTCTTCTTCTTTAGAGAGATTTTAAAATTAGAAATATGTTGAATTACATTGATTGATGTTAAACCAACCTTGCATTCCTGGAATGAAGCCCACCTGGTTGGTCATGTCTATTTCTCTTTTGATATTTCTGTTGCATTTGATAGAATATAACTTTGTTTAGAAGTTTTATATCTAGGGCCCTCTGGCTGGGTCAGTTGGTAGAGTGCGTAACTCTTGATCTCAGGGTCAGGAGTTCAAGCCTCACATTGGGTGTGGTGCCTACTTTTAATTAATTACAAAAATTTTACATCTATGTTCATGAGGGATATTTTTCTGTAGTCTTTTCTTGTAATATCTGATTTTAGCATCAGGGTAATGATAGCCTCATAAAATGAGTTGGGAAGTGTTATTTCCCTTCATTTTCCTGGAAGAGTTTGTGCAGAATATTCATTGTTTTAGCCTTAAATTTTGGAGAAGCCATTTGGGACTGGAAGGTTTTTTGTTGGAAGAGTTTAAACTACAAATTCAATTTCTTTGATAGACATGGGACTTTTCAGGACATCTGTTTTATCTTGGTTGAGCTTAATAGTTTCTGTTTCTCAAGGAAGTTGTCCATTTTATTGTAGTTGTTTATAATAAGCATAATATATACTAATTACCTTTTTACCTTTTGTAAAGTCTCTAGTGATCATTACTTTTCTTATTCCTGAAATTGTTAGTTTATCTTTCCTTTGTCTCTCTTTTTTTTTCCTGGCCACTTTCGCTGGAGGTTTATCAATTTTATTAATCAACTCAAGAGACCAGCTTTTGGTTTCATTGTCTATTTCTATTGATTTTATGTTTATATTTCATTGGTTTTAGTTTGACTTTTATTATTTCTTCTTTGAGTTTAACTTTTTTTTTTTCTAGTTTCTTAAGGTGGAAACAAAGGTCATAAGTTTGAGACTTTTCTTCTGGTGTTTAGTATTATAAATTTCCCTTTTCTTCTGGTGTTTAGTATTATGATTTTCCTTTCTGAATACTACATTCTTTGTATTCCCCAAATTTTGATATGTTGTGTTTTAATTTTCATTTAGTTCATTTTGCTTTTATATTTCTCTTTTGATTTCGTCTGTGACCAATGCATTATTTAGAAGTATTTTATTTAGCTTTTAGATATTTGGGGGACTTCATAGAGATCTTTTTGTTATTTATTTGTAAATTTACAAATTAAATAAAAAATTAACAGTGTGGTTAGATAACACTGTTTTGAATCCTTATAAATGTTTTAAGGATTGTTTTATTCCAAAATATGAGCTATCTTGATAAATTAATTGATTATTGTGCACTTGAATATATTCATCTGTTATTGGGTGGAGTGTTTTATAAATGTCAATTATGTCAGGTTTGTTGATATGTTTAGATCATCTGTATTCTCACTGATTTTCTGACTCTTCTATCAATTATCAAGAGAGTAGTATTAAAATCTCTGACTATAATTATGTAATTGTGGGTTTGTCTATTACAGTTTTTGTTTTATGTATTGTGACACTGTAATTAGGTGCATAAACTTTCAGGTTTTTTTTTTTTAAAGATTTTATTTATTTATCTGACAGAGATAGAGATAGCCAGCGAGAGAGGGAACACAAGCAGGGGGAGTGGGAGAGGAAGAAGCAGGCTCATAGCGGAGGAGCCTGATGTGGGGCTCGATCCCACAACGCCGGGATTGCGCCCTGAGCCGAAGGCATGCGCTTAACCGCTATGCCACCCAGGCGCCCCTAGTTTCAGGTTTTATATCTACTTTGTGGGTTGACCTGTATCATTATGAAATTGACCTTTTTTTTTTTTTTTTAAAGATTTTATTTATTTATTTGACAGAGAGAGAGACTGCCAGTGAGAGAGGGAACACAAGCAGGGGGAGTGGGAGAGGAAGAAGCAGGCTTCTAGCGGAGCATGGAGCCCGATGCGGGGCTCGATCCCAGGGACCTGGGATCACGCCCTGAGCCGAAGGCAGACGCTCAACGACTGAGCCACCCAGGCGCCCCTGAAATTGACCTCCTTTATCTTCAGTATTTTTTTTTTTGAAAAGTACTTTATCTAATATTAATTTAGTCATTTCTACTTTCTTTTGATTACTATTCATGTTGCATATATTTTTTTCATGTTTTTGCTTTTAACATATTTGTGCCTTTATTTAAAGTTCATTTCTTGGGGCGCCTGGGTGGCTCAGGTTAAGCATCAGCATCAGGTCTTGATCTCAGGGTCATGACTTCAAGCCTGGCATTGGGCTCCATGCAGAGCTTGGAGCCTACTTAAAAATAAATAAATAAAGTTCGTTTCTTATGGCAGTGTTGGATCTTGCTTTTTCATTCAATCTGTCAGTCTCTGCATTTTAGGGATTTTGGACTGTTTACATTTATTGTGCCAAATTTAAAATTTCATTTTACTATTTGTTTTTTTTCTACATCAGTTTTTCATTTCCATTCTCATTTTCTATCTTTTTATTTTTCTGAATAATAATTTATTGAGGTGAAATTTGCATAACAGAAATTAACCATTATAAAGTAAGCAATTTAGGGGCACCTGGGTGGCACAGCAGTTAAGCGTTTGCCTTCGGCTCAGGGCGTGATCCCAGCTTTATGGGATCAAGCCCCACACCAGGCTCCTCCGCTAGGAGCCTGCTTCTTCCTCTCCCATTCCCCCTGCTTGTGTTCCCTCTCTCGCTGGCTGTCTCTATCTCTGTCAAATAAATAAATAAATAAATAAAATCTTAAAAAAAAAAATAAAGTAAGCAATTTAGTAGCAATTTAGTACATTCACAGTGTTGTACAATTATCATCTCTATCTAGTTCCGAAACATTTTCATCACTCCAAAGTAGAACTCCTTAACCAGTAAGCATTTTCTCTTCATTACCTTCTCCCTCCAGCCCTGGCAACCATCATTCTGGGTTTAGTCTCTATGGATTTATCCATTTTGGATATTTCATATAAACGGAAACACAATGTATGGGCTTTTGTGTCTGGCTTCTTTTACTCAGGATAGTGTTTTTGAGGTTCATCCATGTGTCAATACTTCATTCTCTTTTATGGATAGATAATATTCCATTGTATGTATATACCACGATTTGTTTATCCATTCATCCATTGATGGACTTTTGGACTATTTTCACCCAAAAGGTGATTAGTGCTTCTGTGAACATGGGTGTACATGTATTTGATACTTATTTCCAGTTCTTTTGGGTATATACTTAGAAGTGTGGGATCATAAGGTAATTTTATGTTTAACTTCTTTTTATTTTATATATATATATTTTTTTACAAAGTTGTTCTAAAGATTTATTTATTTATTTATTTATTTGAGATAGAGACAGTGAGAGAGAGCACAAGCGGGGAGCCTGACACAGGGCTCGATGCCAGGACCCTGAGACCATGACCTGAGCCAAAGGCAGATGCTTAACCAACTAACCCATCCAGGCTCCCCATTATTTTATCTTGCTTTTTTTAGAGAGAGGTGGGAAGGGGCAGAGGGAGAACAAGAGGGAAAATCTTAAGCAGGCTCCATGCCCAGTGTGGAGCCCAAGACAGGGCTCGGTCTCAAGACCCTGAGATTATGACCTGAGCTGAAATCAAGAGTCAGACACTTACCGACTGTGTTACCCAGGCTCCCCTCTATGTTTAACTTCTTGGGGAACCATTGCAGCATTTAGTCTAGGGCTAATTATTCCCTACCAGTGAGGCAAGACTATCTTGGATACTTTTTAAAAAAAATTTTTTTAAAGATTTTATTCATTTACATATTAGAGAGAGTGCAAACAGGGGTGGTGGGGAGGGGGAAGGGATGAGCAGACTCCCCACTGAGCATGGTGCAGGGCTCGTGGGGGCCTATCTCAGGACCCTGAAACCATGACCTGGGGCTAAATGAAGTGTCAGACACTCAAAGGACTGAGCCACCCAGGCGCCCCTATCCTGATTAGTCTTTTTAATGGCCTGTGAATTGTGATATTTTCTAGTGTGACTGATGGAAAGAAGCAATTTGCTGATCTTTGTGAGCTTTGGGCATTGTTACCTCTGATCCTTTCTAGTAGTTTTTTTTGCTCCTCCTCTGATAGTTCCTTTACCTGCATGCATTCCTCAGTACTCACCTTAATACTTAGTAGGGACTGCCTGCAGATCTTTGCAGTTCATTCTCTGTGTAGCATTCTCCTCTCTGGTACTCTGTTCTGTGGCTTCTAGCTGCCCTGGTCTCCCCAGACTCAGCTTTGTCTCCTTAACTTAGGGAGTCCCCAGGCTTTGTCTGGGCTCTTTCCATTTGCTGTGGCCTGGCAGCTCTCTTATATCCATAAACTTGGGAAATCATGGGTCCTGTCTCATTTTTTTCTGATCTCTCAGGAATCAGTGTCTTTTGTTGTTTATTGTCCATTGTCTTTAAAACAGTTTCATGTCTTGCCCCTCCCTCCCTTTTTTGTCGTGTCAGGCCAGAGGGTAAATCTGGTACCTGGTGCAGTATCTTTGCTGAAAATGAAAGTCTGAATGTTCTCTTTTTATAGAAGCATTCTTGACACGTAAGTACTACTCTAGATGCTGGGGATAGAAAGATGTATATTAATGCTCTACTCAGATGGCATGTAGTCTGTTTGGACAATTGGCTGAGTGCAGAGGTAGTTTAAGTTTGTAAGTACTTGTCATATTTTTCGTGAAGTACCTCTAGTAGCAAAGACAATAAATATGTGTCCTTAGGGCCTAGAAATATGAAATGGCCTCCTATAATCACAAAACATATTTGAAGTCTTGTCTTATACTCATTTGAACTGCTCATTCTATTATATAACATATATTTGTTTTAATAGAAAATGTTTAAAATGACTTATCAAGTCAATACTATTAGAAAAGGAGCATACCCGTCTTCCGAAAATGCAGGTTTCAGCTGCCATTTCTTTATGCTGCCGGTGTGCCATTCTCTGGAAATTACTTACTCATTAATTCAACTAATACATGGTTCCTCTTATGGATTTAAAAGGTAGACAGAAGGCAATGAGATGATTACAAATAGTGATAAGTACTTGGAAAACAATAAAACAGGAAACTTCAACCTTTTAGTAGGTTCCTTGTAAATGCCTGAAGAGCTTCCAAGTGAATAAAATGCTTCAGCTTCATTAAATAGATATTATGACATTTTCTTTGCAAAAGCTTATTTTTGTTTATAGATTTGCTTATACTTTGCCCCTTGATTGTGCCCTAATTATAGTATTAAGGTTTAGAAAATTGATGTCCGAGTAAGTGAACTTTTTATGACTTGTATGTGCTTTCAGCTTGGCTGGTTTTTTTGAGGAAACAAGTTTCATATTTTACTGTGTTGTGTTATAGTATTTTTGTTTTGATTTGTCTTTCATATTGAAGTAACTACTAGTTTTAGTTTTCTGAGTTTTTGTACATATATCCTATCCCAACTTTAGTGACTTTATAGACTTTGTATATGCTCTCGGCCATTATCCTTTTTGACTGAAAACCTAAGTTGTTGACTGTTCAGTACAACTTCTTAAACTTGTAGTTGTCTTGCCTCTTTTTAGTGCTTTATCTCTCTTACATTTGATGACCAGAATTATGTGGTTTTCTGAAAGTGCTCTCTATATGGATTTATTGTAAATATTGTATATTTCCATTCCCTTTATACTCTTTTATTTGTATTTAGTCTTATATCAGGGATCATTTGCTTAGGAATAAGAAAATAGGCTGCAACGTGGGGTACCTGGACTTTGGTGTTTGGAAAGTGGAACTTACTCTGAGTAAACTTCAGTTTTCACCTGTCTAGAATGGTGTGAATCTCTTACAGTGTTATTTTAAGAATTAGAGCAAGTGCATATAAAATACTTAGTATAGTATTTTGCCTGTAGTAGGTGCTTAGTTCATGGCAGTTGCTATTATTATTTTTTTATTCTTCCTAGTTTTTGTCTTGCTAACTGCTGTATCCCCAGTGCCTCTCACAGTGCCTCACATCTACTTTGTGTTCAATAAATATTTGCTGAATGAATATACTCTTTGGCTTTTGAAACCCTTGAGTAGTAAGATCATAAGATTTCAGAAGATATAGTTCTTACTGTTTAAAACAAGATTCCTAAGTAAATAAAAGTGTTTTGTCTTTTAGAGTAAATAACAGACATTTTTTCCTACAGGGACAATGTGGTAAAGTGTAATAGGTAGTAAATCACTGTTTGAAGCGGGGTGAACTTGAGTGAATCACTTAAAAACCTCTCTGAGCCTAGAGTTTTTCTACCCCCTACTCTTCTTTTTCTTTTAATCTGAGAAAAAGAGAGGCTAACTGACCTCTCAGGTACTTTACAGCTCTGAAAAATCTGTAATCCTTTGAATATTGAGAGCTGTGTTGGTCTGTAAAAACATTTGTATTTCTAAGCTTTTTTTTTTTTTTTTAAAGATTTTATTTATTTATTTGACAGAGATAGAAACAGCCAGTGAGAGAGGGAACACAAGCAGGGGGAGTGGGAGAGGAAGAAGCAGGCTCATAGCAGAGGAGCCTGATGTGGGGCTCGATCCCGTAACGCTGGAATCACGCCCTGAGCCGAAGGCAGACGCTCAACCGCTGTGCCACCCAGGCGCCCCTTGTATTTCTAAGCTTTAACGAAGTTTTCAGTGTTGATTTTTATTTCAAATCTAAAGAATTAACATTTTAGTAAAAATTTTAGTTTTGTTTGTTTTGTTTTGCTTTGCTTCTCATAGTTTTTTTTTTAAAGATTTTATTTTTAAGTAATCTTTACACCCAACGTGGGGTTTGAACTCACAACCCCAAGATCAAAAGTTGCATGCTCCACTGACTGAGCCGTCCAGGCATTCCAAGTTCTGTTTTGTTTTGTTTTCTTAAGATAATTGCTATTTAGTTTTTGAAACTTTGAAGGGTCTGTATCCAGTCTAACTGCATTTCTCTCACTTTAAATTTAGTATGCTTAGATTCACTTTTGGATATCTTTTCTCTCAACCCCAGTTTAGTTATCTAATAATTGTTAGTTACTTTCCTTGGGACGTTGTAGGAGTTGAAAATCCAAATGGGAGAGGTCAGGAGTAGAGTTTTTGAGTGAGAATGTGTAGTCTTTTAAGACTTAAGGAAATTCAAGGGAAAGTCAACCTGGGGGAATCGTATTAGGAAACTACAAATATTTGTATATGGGAGAAATTTGAAATATAGTTACTCAGTTATACTGATGGTATTGAAAGTTACCCACAACTTTCAGATTTCTAATTTACTCTGTGTTTGCAATTTAGTGTTTGTAGTTGGTAACCAAATCATAAAATGAGAATGGCATTGAACAATGTTTGGATGAAGAATTAGATAAACAAAAATGCCTTTAACATATTGCAGATAATGAAACAGAGCAAAATAAAACCATCTCTTTGTAAAGTTTATTTTAAACTTTTTTAGTAATCTCTACACCCAATGTGGGCCTTGTACTTACAATCTTGAGATCAAGAGTTGCGTGCTCTTCTGACTGAGCCAGCCAGGCACCCCCAAACTTAAAAACATCTTAATGAAATTTTATTAAGGGGAATCCTCAAAA
Organism: Ursus americanus; assembly: GCF_024610735.1. Taxonomy (NCBI): domain Eukaryota; kingdom Metazoa; phylum Chordata; class Mammalia; order Carnivora; family Ursidae; genus Ursus; species Ursus americanus. The sequence continues at coordinate 42,655,979 of NC_142134.1, forward strand.
ATTTCTGGTGAACAAGGGATGATGAATGAAATGTGTTCTTATGACAGCCATTATTATTAATTGAAGATGTAGAAAATCAGTGCTAACTTTTTTTTCTTTTTTAGAATGCTATCCAATTTGCTTTGTTTCTATAAATATAACAAATATTTATAAGGGCTTTCATGTGGTCAGCAATGTTCTTAGTCTTCAGTATCTTTTTTTTCTTGACCTTATATGCCCTTGTTACAGAGGTTTTTCAGGAAGCTGATCTTTGTTGTGAAGGAAGGTTTAATGCTGTTCTAATGTACAGTGATAGACTTGGCAATATAAAATATGATTTACAGAAATTTTTGTCCTATAAACCAGAAGAAACGAACTTGAATTATACGTTTGTATATTTAAATTAGAAACATCTTAATGTTATATTTTTTAAAAAAACTTTCATATTATAGTAGATACTTGACCTTTACCCCTTTTTAAATGTAATTTAAAGTATTAACATTTGGTTTATAAATCACTCTAAATTGCTAAATTCCTGATATTTGCATAAATGAAAATATTTTGCTAAGATGCAAAATCTGTAGTAATATGTAATGGAATAATAGACGCCAAGGAACAAATGAAGAGAAAAATAATTATAGGTATCCCCTGCTTCTTGAAAGTTCACATTATGACCACTTCAGTTTTATAAAAGATATGTATTATTACCTGTCTTTGTTAACTGCAGGAGGATTTTCGCTTTTAGGAAGAAAAGCAGAAAGCAAAAATAGCATTTATTGTGTGTTTTGCAGCAGCTGTTATAGAGGTAGCATGCACCTTGAGCATCAAGAGTGGCCCCACCAAACTTCTTCCTCAGAACTACACACTCAACATCTCAGCATCAAGCCACCATAGCTTTGAACTGTGTCTGTGAACATCTGTGTTATATCTCTTATTTATTTTGTACATTTGTTAGCAAGATGTGTCCTAGGGTATCAGAAAAGCCTAAGAGGTTATTTTTTGGGTCTGGGAAAACTCAAAAAATTTTCTGTATAAATTATAATTGCTTCTTTATGCTTCTGTTTCAGTTTATGAAAGGTTTTATTAAGAACTCTCTTGGATAGGGGTGCCTGGGTGGCTCAGTTGGTTAAGCATCTGACTCTTGATTTCGGCTCAAGTCATGATCCTTAGGGTGATGAGATCAAGCCCTAGCTGATCTCTCTCTCCCTCTTCCCTACCTCGTTCCTGCTCGTGCACACACTCAATCTCTCCTTAAAAAAAAAAAAAGAAGAAGAACACTCTTGGATAGCTGGGGAAACCTGTATTATACACCTGCTGTTAGCAAAGCATTTCATATGCATCATTCTTTGGGTTTTTTGTCTCCTTTTTTATTGAAGTATGATTGACATAAAAAAAAAGATGTACATATTCGTGTATACAACTGGATAAGTTGGAGCTAAGTATACACCTGTGAAATTGTCACCATAAACAATACCATGAACTGACCGTCACCTCTAATAATTTCTTCCTTCCCTCCCTCTTGTGTGTGTGTATTTGTGTATATGGTAAGAACTTTTAATGTAAGATCTATTCCATACATTCTCTTTTTTATCCAGCTTTGAGATATAATTGACATGTATAAATTTAAGATATACATGATGATTTGATATATACATATATTGGGAAACCCATACATCCTCTTTTAATTTAATCTTTACTGCAGTCTTATGTGGTAAATATTACAATATCTAATAATTATTGAATGCTCACTATATGCCAGGGATTGGCTTAATCAGTTTACTTGCACCGTGCCATTTAATTTTCCCTAAATTCCAAGAGTAGATGTTCATATTATTCCTCCTTTAAGGATGAGAAAACTGAGGCTCAGAAGTTAAGTGGTCCATTGGAAGCCGCACAGTCCTAAAGCTAAGCCACAACTAGAATTGCAGGCTTACAGCTCCAAATCTCATACTTTTTTTTTTTTCATTCTCCGATAAGAATACAAAATCAAGCTTTTAAAAGTTACTTATTATAATTTGATTTTATAACTAGAAGCAGGGAGATTGTAGAGATTTGAAAGGAATTTAAAAGATCATTATTTCACAAGTTAGGAAATGAAGGCCCATAGAATGTTATAATTTACCTAAGTTTATCTGGTTGATTTATAAATGGTAATAATGTTTAAGCATTTATATCAGCTTTTATAATACTATAGTTTTTCAGCAAATTTATGTTTCCAATTTTTTTCCCTAATATTTAAATAAATTTGTATTTCTTGAAGATACAGAATCTTAGGTAAGGAAGAGTGCTGTAAAGCAGATAAAATGGACACAGGAGAAATGAACATTTTAATCAAATTTTATACAGAGGTCCAGTTGGACAACTAAGAGTTGATATAGTGCTTCTGGTTCTATTTTACTTTTATAAGAACAAATAAAAATCAACATACCAGGGGCGCCTGGGTGGCACAGCGGTTAAGTGTCTGCCGTCGGCTCAGGGCGTGATCCCGGCATTATGGGATCGGGCCCCACATCAGGCTCCTCCGCTATGAGCCTGCTTCTTCCTCTCCAACTCCCCCTGCTTGTGTTCCCTCTCTCGCTGGCTGTCTCTATTTCTGTCGAATAAATAAATAAAATCTTAAAAAAAAAAAAAATCAACATACCTGTCTTTGAAAAATTATGTATGAGGTTCTTGCTTACTAACAAATAGGTATACATGATTTCTGGTAAAGTATTTTTTCCCCCCTAATATTACATCGTTCCTTGAAACTTGTATATTTACTCTTGGAGAGATTGAGAATGTGATGTAATGAGTTGGTGCAACGTAGGCAGGAGAGGGACTCTCAGAGTTGGGTTTTCTATGTCCAGCCCTAGGTGTTGAGTCTGTGGGTTGTTGCCCCTTTCTTGGTATCTCCCATATTGTAAAGTGTAGGATAAAGAAATAGGTGTAACCTCTTTGAAATGTTATCTCAGTAGCTTTGGAAAAGGATGTAAAAGATTTCACATTATGAGGAATATACTTGTTATTTCATTTTAAAGAATACTTGAGGCTTGAAGCTTAGAAAACTGATTCTTAGATAAACTAAACAAACTATGGCCATTAGTGTGAAGAGTGCTGATAATTAGTTTTTAATTGAAATAGAAACATGTTACTAAATTCTCATCATAAAAGAAGATAATCAAAAAAGTGTAAATTTTAAGCCTTAAATGTGCAGGGGTGGCACTGGGACTTTAAAGAAAGATGTGTTAGACAACTTAGAAAACGTATTTTTGCCAAGAGCTGGCTGACATTCAATTCTCTTTGAATATTTAGAGCATAGTGGTGGTGTGGTTTGTAGAAAAAATTGCTTTGCCTGTCTTCTTTAGTGTCCAGTCTACTGTTAGCCATCCAGTGAGTTCTTAATTTCAGACACTATATTTTTAAATTTTAGAATGTCCTTTTGATGTTTTTAGAGAGTCCAGTTCTCTTTGAAATCTTCTTTTCGGGCATATTTGTCCGTCTTTTCCTTTTATTTCATTGAACATATTAACCATAGTTAATTTAAAGTCCTATCAGCTAACACCAATACTTGGATTATTCATGGATCTGTTTAAACTCTGGGTTTTTTCTTTTTCATTATTCGTCACATTTTCCTGCCTTTTATAGTTGTTTATTTTATGCTAGATGTTATACACAAAATGAGAAGCTCCAGATGAAATCTTCCATAGTCAGGGGTCTTATCTTTTCTCTATTAGGCAGATGGGGTGAGGAGAATGATCACTTCGGTCTAATCAAAGATTGAGCTGGGTTGGCATGAGTTACAAGTTTAGTAAGATTCAGTTCACCTTCAGATTTGTCCCTTTTTCTTGGGTATGGTCCTTCTTAGATTCTTGATTGAGGTTTGGCAGGTCTTTTTCTCCTAAAAGTTGTACCCTCAGGATATTTTGAGTTTGGCTTTTTAGCCTTCCGTCTCCTGCAGGTTCAAGTGTCTTTCAAGTGTTGGATTGCTGCAGATCTTTCTCCCTCCGGCAGAATTTTGTCTCCTAAGCCCTGGGAGACTGTGAGTAATTTTTCTCTGCCTTTCTGGCATGGTCCCCGACCCTTCCATGCTGCCCTAGAACTCAGTAATGTCTCTAGGGAGAACTGGCTTTGCGTTATTTAGGGCACATCTAATTTCCAATCCATTGAGCCAGCATGCACAACCTGCAAAAGCTTTGTTGATTTCCCTTTCCCCCTATTGAGTTCTGCTGATTGTTGCCAAGTCTGATCCTCAGCCCACCCTTAGAATCAACAAACAGAGAAAATGGCCAGTAATCATCAAATGATTTAGGAAGGGCTCTTTTCTTCCCTGGATTTTATTTCATCTGTTCCATGTTGTTTTCAGAATTTTATGATGTTTTAAAAATAATGGGTTTTTTTTTTCTTCTTCAGTTTTTCCATTTCTATTGGTAGTAGAGTGTTGGCTTGACACCAGCTACTACATCCTACTCAGAAGTGTAAGTCTCCAACTACTTTCACTTGATGTAAAGAAATATGCTGTTCTTTGCATGATTGAAGGAAAAGAATTAGATGATTGTTTTTGTCTTGTTTTTTAACATTTTATTTGAAATTTTTTTCAAATTCAGATGCAAGTAGAAATAGTTATCCAAAGTGGAAAGAACATTGGTTTTAGGGATGCCTGGGTGGCTTAGTTGGTTAAGTGTCTGCCTTCTGCTCAGGTCATGATCCCAGGGTCTTGTGATCGAGTCCTGCATCTGGCTCCTTGCTCAGTGGGGAGCCTGCTTCTCCCTCTGCCTGCCCCTCCCCCTGCTTGGGTGCTCTCGTTCTCTCTCTCTCTCTCTCTCTCTCTCACAAACAAATAAATAAAACCTTAAAAAAAAAAAAAAAACATTGGCTTTAAAGTTTGGAGATCTGAGCTTGAATCCTGTCATTCCCCTGAATGGTATATACAACCTTGGGCAAACTATTTAAATTCTGTAAGCCTGTGTACTTAATGTATAATATAGAAATACACCTCAGATCATGAGGCAAAGTATAAAAAATAAAAGATTTTGGATGAATCTAATTGACACTGAAGACTAGAGTAGAATGGGTATTTTTCAGACCCTAGAATCACAGAATATTAGAGGTGGAAAAAATTTAGTTTTAGAGTAAGTTGGATTGTCAAGGCCAAAAGCCTCGTTAGTGGCTTACTTTTTGCATGTGATAGATGTGTTATTTGACAAGTTACAGGTTCTTTACAAATTCATAACTCTTGGTGTATAATAGAAAGAGCATTATATTGAAGGCTGTACAATCCTGGTTTCACATCCTAGCTCTACCTGCTTCTAGTGCAGCTTTAAGTTTCTTTTACCCCTTTAAGCTGTAGTTTTCATAGGTAAAATGAAAGTAAATCAGGATGCCTAATAGATGCTTTGTGAATATTAAGTAAGGTAACAAAGGGAAGACACCTATCATTGGGTGTGAAGATCAATAGATACTGTTCCTTACCCCTTTTTGTTTCTCTAGTCCATTATAATCACTTAGCAAGAGACTTTTCCCCTTACCTGTTGATCCTAACCAGTGTTTCATTCCTGTGTAATTATGTAGTTTTTAAAAATCCCTGATAATAGTACCTTGATTATATTAGCTTAGTGAAATTCATTTGTCAAAATCCCTGATAGTAATACTGTTGATTATATTAGCTTAGTGAAATTCACTTGTCTTACGAACAGTTTTTCTAATCTTCTGATGTCAGTTAAAACTCAGTTTTAGGGGGCGCCTGGGTGGCACAGCGGTTGGGTGTCTGCCTTCGGCTCAGGGCGTGATCCCAGCGTTATGGGATCGAGTCCCACATCGGGCTCCTCTGCTATGAGCCTGCTTCTTCCTCTCCCACTCCCCCTGCTTGTGTTCCCTCTCTTGCTGGCTGTCTCTATCTCTGTCAAATAAATAAATAAAATCTTTAAAGAAAAACAAACAAACTAAGTTTTAGTTTTTAAAAACATTTATTTGAGAATAGTGGACACAAAATAAGTGCAGTTTTGTTTTTTGAGATGATGTCAGTATTTACTGAAATGTTATCAGAGGTTAGTGGATGACTTCCTTAAAATCATGTGCAACATTTTATGTATTTATGTATATGTACCTTTTTCATCATTCACCGAGTAGTCCGAGTTACCTGAAAAAGTTAAGAACCACTAGCCTATGTCAAACTTTGGATGAAATTGTATTTAAGCATACTTTACTTAAGATTAGTTATAGTTTTGATACAGAAAATATCTGCAGTTGCTTAGCTTATCTTCACCTGAGAATATTGCTTTTGACAAACAGTATTAAAAATTGTTCTAATGATACTTTGGTGGATGTTTTAGTTTATCATAGGTTATTTAAAAGTTAATGTTCACATAAAATTTTTTAAAGGAGCCTTTAAGTACAGGAAGGGAATTTGTTTAAACATCCTTTTGAGGAATCTGATCATACTCTAGTTTGTTTTTTTGCTGAATCCAGATTTTTCATGTTTCACAATACTGGGGTATGCTGTTTAATTTTCTGCACATCACTGCAATATAAGACTTACATTAATCCAGAAGAAACAGGTGAATCATGTAATTTTCTCTTGTTAAAATAATTCATTTAAAATTTTATGTGGTTTCCTTCCAATGACTTATAACTAGAAACATTTTTGTGTCCCTTATTTCAGCAATTTGAATTTGTACAGATGTCAAAAGAAAGTATAGTTCTTACTTGAAAATACTTAAAATACTTTAAAAAATGAGATTATGCATATATTTAAAGCATTGTTCTAGTTAAAGCTTAATGCATTATAAAATTTAGGAGTTTAAAATTAAAACTTGTTTTAAAAAAGAAGTTGAGCATTTGAAATTGCTCGTTGACATTATGATGTATGAATAAATCTCATTCAAATAAAGTTTGAGTTTATTGAGTTAAATATTTTAAGTTTAAATAGCTGAACTTTTATAGTTATTAGTATTAGCGAGATATTCTATTTATACATCTTGTATAAATATGTTTTAGCATCTTTATGTTTTCAAGACTGATAAGAATGCCGTTTCCTTGGGAAAAATTCAGAGAAATTTTGTTAACATGGACATTTAACATTTTTTCCTTTGGCTTTAAAGTACTTTAAAATTCATGAGATTTTCATTGATTTTTATTAGCAACTTCTAGAAAAACACTTTTGAAAAACCACTTTTCAAACAATTGATTGTGATAAATGAATCATTGGTAATGAGTATACTATTAAGTAATAGTGGTAACAAAGTAGGAATAATACACTCAAGGTTTTCTAAATGATTTCTTGTTGCCTTGAATGACTTATTTATATCTAATGACATGTAATTTGCTTATATGGAATAGTAATTTATTCCTTAGAAAGTCATGATATTTAGGAAAAAAATGGCAATAATGCTTCATAATAAGTCAAATTTGAATTTTCAAGAAATCCTAATTTTCGGTTGCACTAACTTAACTTTCTAAGTGCGTTATAGATATTTTACTGTTGTAAGCTCACTTTAGATGCCTCTTTGGAAGTTGATAGGAACATGGCATACCTAATGTAAATTTTTTATTAATCATTATTTAATTAGCCATTTTGTGAATTATCCAGGCCATTTTACATCTATTAAGGTTTTCATGTTTTCACTTATTTCCACAATTCTGTCAAAAAATTAAAAGGAATCAAGGGCAATAGAAATAGAAGCCAAGATTTCTATCCTTCTATTACTACTACTTGTTACTTAAAAGTCTGTTTAATATGTAAGTTTATTTAGAAATTGAAATGTTTTCGAATCTCTGTTATTTTTACTTTAACGTTGCCAAATGGCTATATTAGAGTTACTTCACCTGTGAGAAAACTATAATTAGCAAGGTGTTGGAGAAATGTGTGAAAAAAAGTTAAAGTGAGCTCTGTGATAAGCAAGATAGGTGGGAGTCCAGATTCTTGGGGCTGTCCCCTTCCAGACCAGGTTAATGTCATTACATTATTTTCTTAAAAACTTACTTTGTTTGCATGGTGTGAGTTGGTGGTCTTGGTCCTTTTAATTAAGAATTCATGATAAAATTAGATTTCTTGTTGATCATCTTATGCTGCAGGACTGAGGATTCATTGGTAAAGAACCACTAACCTGTCCTCTCACCCCCAGGGTGTGAACACTGAAAAGGATTAAGGCCCACTGTAGGGAAGCTAGCACTGAAGCCTGCACTGCCCTTTCCCCTGTTCTTTTCAGTTAAATAGAAGATTTTTAGTTCCCATGACTATCAATCTGGTGCTTTTCACAAGTACCAAATTCTTTTAGGAAAATTAAGATGACTTATTTTTAGAAATCCACTGGCCTAGAATACTGAAAGATGATTTTTTTTTTTTTTTTTGGTATTTTGTGTTGACAGGCCCTGTACGTACTAATTTTTTTCTGATGCATATTAGTTTGCTTTAATTTATATTGAATTTGGTGATTGATACAAACTTTTAAAAATCATGAACAGATTTTTATATGGTTAGGTTTGCTTGTCTCGTAGTAATTAATAGAGTTTGTCAGTGTTGAATCTTAAATTTCTTTAGAAATAGCTATCTAACAACCCTGTGGACATAAACTCTTAACTTTTATTTCTAGATGACTGCAATTATAAGGTGCTTTCTTTTCATGTTGAAAGACTTTTACACAGTTTTTATAAATGCTGAGGTGTCATATATTTTTTCAGTATTTGCTAAATTGGTATTGTATTTAAGCTTGAAAATATATTTTGATTTTTTTAGCTAAAATAATTGCAGAGTATTAAACATTCTTGGTAGTTAAAGCTTTTTTTTTTCCATTTAATTTGAGCTTTTGTTGTTACTAACAAATAATTTGTGTCACAGTTTTTCTTTTTCTTTCTTTTCTTTTCTTTTCTTTTTCTTTTTCTTTCCTTTTTTAAATGACTGCTAGAATCTATATACTTGTCACCTTAGTGTCCTAGAAATGTTCCACTTACATCAAGGGTTCCTTTCTCGTTTTGTATGTTCTCACCTGCTCCTCACTGTAAATCATTGAGATGTCAAGTGCAGTGATTAATTAAGCTGCACGTGCAAGTGCTTTTTTTTCACCTGTCAAGCAGGAAAGAAGCCTTATCGCAAGATTAGATGCTGCTAATTCACAGCTTTTTCTCCAGACTGTCAAGTATGTAGAAATATTTTATATTTAGATGCTTATTCAGAATATTGCATATCAGGGTTTGTTTTGTTTTGAGTTCTTAAATATTGTAAGATACAATTATTATACCTAACCCTATCATTAAACTCCTAATTAGAGGCAAAGAGTAAATTCAGAATTCCTACATAAATATTTTGGAAGTTAAGGTTTATACTTTGTAATTACCTTTTATCCAAAAACTGCTAGTTGACTTAAGTTATTTAAAGTAACTATTTTCAAGTATCTAAATTGATTTTGTATGTATCATATACACCATGAGATCCATTCTTATATAGCGTAAGTTTAAATTTGTGATGAAATATGATGATGGTAACTACACTTTTTTCTTTGAGTAATGAATATTCGCTGAATGTAATGTTAAGCTTTTACTTTTTATACATTGATACAAAACCTTGGACTTGGATAGCTTGTTCTCCCCACCCTAGTTATTTCATTCTCCACCCCCCTTTTTAAACATCAGTAAAAGTAAAACCTCAAATTGTATAGTGATCTTAATCTATTATTAAAAAGTCCTAGAAAGGAATATTACAAGGTAGATTCAGGTTTTGAATCGGTTTTGCCATTGGTTTAGCAGCGGGTGGGCAGGCAGATGCCTGCTCAGAGTAGAACCTATTGCCATTTTTCACCATTGATAGAGTAGCCTTTCAGAGTCAATGAGCTCTGTCAATGTGAGCTTGTCAAGGCTACAACTTCATAGACCTGAGAGGCGGTTTGAGAGGTCAGCCCTTTTCAGGTTCGCTGTGATGCAAATGAACTTTAATGCTTAAACAACTATTGGAATTTTTATGTCTGCTCCTTGTTCTTTTTTCTTCACAAAGTCATTGACGAGACATTCAGTGCTTTTTAAATTGGAAGTTGCATTGTGCTAAAGACCTAGTACAGATTTACGGAGGGCTGAAAGCAGTTAGATCATGTTCTTTTCATGGTGCGATTAGAATCAAATCGATTTCCCTACAGCCTTCAGCATTCAGATGGCAATTTTAACAAAGCTTGGGGGCTAGACAAGGGACAAAACGACTGAACTGAATGTTAATTACACTCTGCAGCCTTATTTTCTTTTGATTTGGGGCTGACTGGCAACTAAATTAACAAAAAGTGTGACCATAACTGCTGCCCTATTTTCATTTAAAAGGAGAGCTGCCTCTAAAAGGCTATCTTTACAAAGAAACAAGTGAGGTCTGCTGATCATTGTTAACAAGGGCACTTTTTTTCCTTTAAAATTCTGGCCAAAAAAAAACTGTTCAAAAAAAGTAATGTGATAAATTAGTCATTGGCGTATTATTGCTCAGAGTTAGGTGATATTCTGATTTTTATGACATAAGCTTGGAAAATGGTAATAGTGGGTAATTCATTGGTAGTTATGAATTATAATTGGCACCTATGTGACTAGTGTATCTTTAGTACGTACAGCATGCTAAAAGGTAATATGGTAACTTAGATTACAGTAGATACTTTAAAGCAATATTAACCATTTTTTATGTAACATTGAACTATTAAAAACCAGCTTGATCCTAACAATTTTTCACCTCTCTCATCCTTGCTTGACATGCAAATTTTCATATTTGATTATTAGTACTCATTTAGTTGTGCACGTTAATAGTGTTAGATGCTTTTTTCCTTCCCTTGCGTGGAAGCTGCAGCTGCACCAAGTTGCAGTTGATTCTTGTGGCAACACTGTCCCTTTTGCACCTGCAGCTGTGTCAGTCTCATCCTAACACCTGGCGTCATGAATTATCCTTTCCTTTATTCATACTTCCAGGCAAGATACATTTCATGCTGCATAGTAGATACTGCAAAAATCAAGTGAACTAAAACATAAATTTCTCAGTCGATTCCTTTAACAATAGTATTGATTTAAGCGTTTTAGTATCATTTTTGTTAGTTTATATGCAATATTTCCCTTTGTTTGAAAATCTTTATATGTGGAATAATTAATAAGTAGGCTTTTAAATTTGGGTGTTATTTCTAAGTATGTGAAAATTTGTTTTGATAGCTAGTTGATTTTTAATTAATTTTTAATTATTTTCTTTTTTGTTTTACCCTAAAGTCATTTGTATTTTGTTAACTAATATTTAAACAGCTTGTTTAAAAATATGTATGAAGGAACTTTTATCATTATTTAAGTACTGCAAAAATATTTTTGAAAGAAGTGGGGATTAAAATTTATATCATTTGGTAGATGGCATTAACTTTTTATTCTTATTTTTATTTAGTTTTTTGACATTAGCTTTTTAAAAGGCTTTGATAGTTTCATATCAGAGGCTAGTAAGTTTGAAACAGTTAAAAAACATACAGTGCTGAAGAATAAAACCGTATCTTTATTAAAATAGAGTACCATTTCTGCTCAGGGTACTATTTAGTACTAAAATGTTGAAAGTGTTACAGACCACCATGTACTCACTCAGTCACTGTCTTCTACCTCTCGAGATCCTTTTCACACAAAAAACAGCTGCAAAACAAAGTTTTTCTAAAACCAGTCAAGAGTAAACTTTTTTCTCATTTGTCTTCCAGACACGAAGATCGATTGAGAAGTTATTAGAATGGGAAAACAATAGGTTATACCACAAGGTGAGTACCACAGGGAGCAGCTTCGTACTGTTGGGGTCTGAATTGCACAGTATGGAAACAGATGCTTTTGTTGAACTAAAAATATGAAAGGTGGACAAATGGGTTAGTTTGTGTGCTGCAATAAAATAGAGCTCATTTTTCTTCTTTTACTCTCCTACTTGTCTAGCTGTGCTTGCACTGGAGACTGAGCAAAAGGAAATGTGAAACGAATAACATGATGGAATATGTAAGTTAAAGGGCTGTTTTGTGAGTTTCTCTATTAAATGATCATTTATTTTGCTTCTGATCTTATTCTTTCCATGATTATTAATCAGCAAAGGTGTCAGGAGCTTAATCTCCTGAGCGCAGGGATTTTCTACGGTTCACAGATGCATGGTTTCATGTGCAAGACTGATTTATAAAGTTATGAATGACTTGAAAACAAGGCTTCACTGTGTTCTGAAAAATAATAAATTAATTGCCAAGATAAAATAGCCTGAACGTGTGTTGATGGAGTGTGAAATTTTAGATGCTGTATAAAGAATAACCACAACTTTGGTTACGCAGCAAGTCAGATATGGCTTTTTTATATAATGCTAATCAAGTTTCCAAGTATGGAAGAAAACCTTTCAGCCAAGCCGTTGGAGCTTAAGAAACCTTTAGCCTTTATAGATTTTAACTGCCCATACCTCAGTGGCCTTTAAAGAATCTTTCAAAATGTTATTAGAATATTGTTTTATAAAGATTATCTTGAAAGTAAAGCAGGAGATGAGATGTTGCTCATCCTGTATTCTTTAAAAGATACCTAATTGGCACATGAATACAGTGAATTTTAGAGTTTATTCAGTATGGGAGTTAATTTACTGACTCCTTGATTTACTTGAACAATTTTTCTCCTTTTGAAAAGTTCAGAATACTGCAGAAAATCATGAATTTTTATTTATTCTCCCTTGAGCTTGGGTGTTTTGTTTTAAATATGGAAAGGTTATTATATTAAAAGAAAAAGATCTGTGGAAGAGTTAATTGTTGAAAATGAAAGTCATAGTCTTTGTGAAGTAACCAGGCACACTTCTGGCAGATTTTGTCTATTCTCCGAAACAATATAGCCATCGTAGATAGTATATGTATGTGTGTGCATGTGTGTGAGAGTGTGTGTGAACAAGAGATTGATTAAAACAGTGCTTAAATAGTTGGAAATTATCATAAAATCTTTTTTCTCTATAACATTTTCCCTTTCTTTCATTATCAGTCAAATCCCATTTCTAGCCTTAAACATAAAAGGTATCTTAAAAATGTCTTTTTTCATAGAACAGCTTTATTCAGTGAATCAGAGAACGTAGATTTTATCATTATCTATTATATCAAACATGTTAATTTATGATGATGAGAAAGACACTTGATACGTTTTTTTATTTAAAAAAGCATATTCAAAGAACTTGTTTTGAGATTGACCTATGAAAATGCTAGTCTTATGCTTTCATCATAGATGGTAAGAGTTTATACATTTGGGGGAGGGATGATTTAAAGGATTTTGTGAAAAAAATACTTGCTATATTTATGAACCCAAATACTGATACATTTCTAAATTTACTTTGGAAAGGAAAACATGAAAGTTATTTCCAATGCTGTTATTTCCAGATAGAACTATAAGAACGTCATTCATTCATTCATAAGATGCACTCAAATATTCATGTTTATTTTTATGACATTCTTTATCAATCAGAAATAAAATAATTTAACCATCCAAAACATTCTGAACTATGTACTTTGTTTGTAAAATAGTTTAATTTATCATGAATTTTTAGATAAATACTTTTCCTAAAGCCATTTTATTTTGTATACCATCATAGAAGATATCTAGAAGAGTTGTCCAAAAGGAAAGGAACATACAGGGGTGCCTGGCTGGCTCAGTTCGTGGAGCATGTGACTGTTGATCTTGGGATTGTGGGTTTGAGCCCCACATTGGGTATAAAGATTACTTAAAAATACAAATCTTTTTTTTAAAGGAAAAACATACAAAAATTGCTACAAAAATGTATTTTTTCTAAATTTTCTCAGAGTATGTATATCTGTGATAGTTGGGTGGGAGAATAACATAATATCAAAATTTCTCTAAGAAATAATGTTCAAAAGTTAAGATAGCAAAACAGAAGAAGAGTGCTTCATTTTTCTAATGAATTGGGGCCCTTTTTACCATGTGTTTCTCTTTGACCTCAACTGTTCTTTAACTTACAGAAATTTCACTTGTTGGTTAGAGGGAAATGATTCTCCTTCATTATATTTTGAACATGGGGGACAATCTAGAAAAAATACCAACTTGATACCAACTTTTCTTTTATTCAGATACAGTAGAATAGTGTGATTTAGAAAAAATAAGACAAGTGGCCAGTTTCTATGTGTGACTTCTGATGGAAAAGAGGTTGTAGGATATAGTCTTTAAAAAATAGTCAAAGATAGCCTTTATTTTGCATTAGGTAGTAAACACTGTAAAATGTAATGCCTACACCTAAGACCTGAAATTTATAAAAACTGTCTGATGAGGACATGTTTGAAATACAGAAGTGTCCATCGAATGTTGACTCATTAAGTAGTTTAAACATCAAATCTCAGGTAGTTTAATCATCAAATTTTAGAGCTGCGATGAATTTTGTCATATAGTCCAGTCCCTTTATTTATTATATGAGGAAACTGAGAAACAGGGGAATCCTGCTCAAATAAAAATCTCTAGGAAGCTAGTGAACATTTTGTCAGCAAATACCAGGTCAGAAGAGTGTCAAAGGGTGGCACCGAAGGCTTAGTACAGGATAACTAAAGTAGGAGAGAAATAGTTTTGAGCTGTGTGTAGAAGAGCCTTCTTTATTGAGGGAGGTCAAAAGTCAGGAGAATTGAAGAGTGAAAATGAAAGTTTCTGGCCATTTGGCTAAATGTAGAAGAGTGTCCAAACCTGGAGGTTATATCAGAATAAGTTTCTGAAAGAAAAATGAGGAGTTCACCAAACTTGGAAGCTGTTCAGATAATGTTTTGCTTAGCATCAGTTTCATACAGAGTTGGAACAAGGGAAAGAATTGATTGTCGTTTAAGGCAACTCAGGTTTGGAATAAAAATTAGCTCTGGTCAACTTGTGCTTTTCTGTGTTAATGTGCTTTGTTTTTATTGGTTTTCCTTTAGTTTCATAGTAAAAGGTCTTTTGGAACAAATTTAATCTTTAATATTGCTGACCTAAGAAGAAAAGAGTTTTTTTTAAAAAATTAAAGAGATAAAGGACCCTTTATCAAGAGATTACATATCATGGTAGGGTAAAGTGAGAGCAGATCTGGAACCTAAAGACCCATGGAATTGGGTGAGATAAAAAGGAGGAAGGCGGAAGAAATAAACATTGGGTTGGTTATAATCATATGGTGCAGTAGAAAGGGCAAGGCTTTGGAGTTAAGGTGGTCCTGTGTTCGGATATTGACTCCGCAGTGTGTGGGGTTACGCTCCCTTGGATCATCAGTGTCCTCGTCTGTAAAATGAGGGTGATAATACTTACCTCATGCAGAAGTTGTTAGGATTAAATAGATCCACAGAATATGAGACGCTTGGCATGTAGTCAGTTCAAGAAATGCTAGCTCTGGCTGCCTTCCTCATTCATCCCTGCATGCATTCTCCTTCAGGGGCACTATCAAAATTGCTGTCAGTGATGGAATAGAACTGAAATTTTTTAAAGATAAAAATTTATTTAAATCTTTTTAAAACTTTTTTTTTCTCCTTCTACAGGTCATCCTCATAGAATTTTTACCAAAGACACCGATTTTTCGACCAGATTAGCATTTACTTTATTTATAGAGACTTTCCAAGTATGTTGTCTTTCCAATGGTGCCTTGCTTGGTGCTCTCCTGGTGGTGACATAACATTGGTTCTACAGAATCGTGTGGTGTTTTTTTCTGTTTTTGTTTTTTTAAATAACCGCATGTTCTAAGTGTGCATTTTTGTCAAACTTTGCAAGTTATTTCATACAGATGTTTAATACTTAAGTTATTGTGCTCTTTTCTGTTATGTATTCTGATTTTCAAGGATTACTTTTTTGTATTATCAAAAAAATACATTTGAAATTAGCATAAAAAGTGGCCAGCCTTTTTTATTTTATCACCAAGGTACACACAATCCTTTATTTATTAATTCCGTAATATAGAAGAACACTTTTTGTAAGGCTCTACTTATCTATTCTAGCAAGCACACTCTTTGTATTATTTTTCTTCCTTTTAAAATTTAAAATAGTTATTATTTTAAAATAGTAAGTTTTCTTTAATAGCTTTTTGGAACCTAACATATCCTTTCCCATACAATTCCTAATGCTCTGTTTACAGCAGAAATATCTGTAACATTATGAAGACCTATCAAAAATTTTTGAAAGTATTTCTGTCTTCAGAGGTAGTAAGGCAAGATTAAATTATTTTTATTAGAATAGACAAATAATGAATGGTATGCATGCACCTAATGGTTACTAGAGCTCAGGATCACAAAATATAGTAGCATTACAATCTGTGTATATTTTTGATCAAAATGATAATAATGGCCTTACTTGCGTTATTTTTTATTGTTTATCAAATCTTATATAGAAAAGTATGGAAGTACTCCTTTTAAAAATTTCTAAGGAAAATATTTCTCCCAATCTAACGTAATTGTAGAATGGATATATGTTTCTGAAAGGTTTTTGAGAGAAAGCACAAGTTCTAGAATTAAAGTAAGCTGGTGTTTAATACCCCATTGATATTTAGAACAGATTATTACTAGGAAATGGAGGACATATTTAGTACTGTTTTTATCCACTAGTTTGCTTTTGGTCCAGTTATGTATACTTTTTTGATTGAGAATGTGACATATAAGTTTGAATCAGATTAGCTCGTTTCTTTTAAATATATACAAACATACATATTTTTTTTCCTTCCTTTTGTTGTACATATCTCCATGCATTTTAAAACTTTCTAAATTTCTGAATGGCCTATGTGTAAATTTTTGTTTTTATAGACCTGAAATTATACAAGTTTTAATGTATGTCAAGAACTTGTTCCATACAACTGTGGTATCTAGCAATAATGTGAATAACTTTTGAAATTATATAAACTATGCTTACTAATTTGTATTAAGAATTGGTACCACTATACAATATCTTTTCTCCTTGTATTAAATCTTTTAAATACCAGTTTCATTAATTTATATACCTGTATTTTTTAAAAGTATTTCTCTGTACTTCTCCAAAGTACTGTAATTCTATATAAATTTGAATAGTTGAATTCTAGTATCTTAAATCCTATATCCTATATTGGACATTAGGAACTGTCTTAAAAACTAGGGTGTTTTTGTTTTTGTTTTTGTTTTTTCGCCTGAGAATTATTTGTTTCCATTGCCCCCCAAAACACTTAACAACTTGAATTCATAAACCACTTTTCCTATGAAGAGCTCAAAGTACAAATAATTCAAACACTTCTCGCTTTATTGACCTTGTGTCCAGGGTGTGTCCTACCACCTTAAAGTAGTGGAACTAAAAGGTAATGCTGTTACAAGGACTAATATTCCTACGTGGTTTCAGTGTGAAAAATTATTGTCTGGAGAAGGCTAAATCTGCCTCAGGATTCAGAAAAAGCAGAGAAATCTAACTGTGTAGACTCTGCAACACAGTGTTCTGTACCTAAAATTCTGTAAATTTATAGAATTCTGTATTGATCAGCTTTATAGGAGGAACTGTACCTATTTAGACATAATTTTTTTCTCCTATTACTAATCTTCTGGAAATTTTAATTTAAAAATTATTCCCATAAGGATATTTTAATGTAAGATAATTTTCACAGATGATAGTATTTAGGTATAGGAATCCTTTTAAAGCTTTTCTGATTTTGAGAGGCATGTCAGTTGCTTTAAGGTTCCTTAGAAATGTGCACTCTTACATTTCTGATGTGTATATAGAAAAGAACCATGAGTGCTTAATATGTGGCATTACCATTAGCCAGTTATGCCTTGAGCAGTTAGATTTCCATGTTTGGGCTTTTATTAGTAGCCCCCAGTAAGCCCTCTGGCTTATCCTTTCTTGGTTCATGAGTCTAAGTGCCCATGTTACTGGAAATTAGAAGTGTCAGAGATGCCTATGTTGTATGAACATTAGTCCAAAGGAGATATTTAAAATGATAATTGTTCTTCAGTTCCTGTTTTCTGACTTAAAGTTTGTGAGACATGAACCATAGGTACTTTTAAAACTGGCCAAGAAAAGGTATTATTGGCAGAAAATCTCACATATAGATTTTACATAGGCTTAGTGAATAACTTCTGATCTTTATTTATATGTTACTGGCATTTTACAGGTAGTCCATCATTCTTATGTAGAAACATTTACTTTGTAAAGCTGCTTATGTTTTAATACACTACTGTTATATATCTGAGTTAAAATATATATTCTAGAACCTAAAGACTGTAAGTAAAACTCAAGTGACACGTTTAGCTTCTAAGGAAGATACTGGCCCTGCTCACAAGAGGGTCACCTTACCTATATAAAATGGTCATCAGATGCTTAAGACTCTTTAATGACTAGGTTCCATTCATTTGAAATATAAATGTGTAATTTTGGCCTAAAATCAAGAAATGTTTAAGCCTTTACTAGTAAGCAATAATTTCCTTTTTTTTTTTTTTTTAAAGATTTTATTTATTTATTTGACAGAGACAGCCAGTGAGAGAGGGAACACAGGCTCGGGGAGTGGGAGAGGAAGAAGCAGGCTTCCAGCGGAGGAGCCCGATGTGGGGCTCGATCCCATAACGCCGGGATCACGCCCTGAGCCGAAGGCAGACGCTTAACGACTGAGCCACCCAGACGCCCCAATAATTTCCTTTTCTTACTAGAAAAACTGCTTTTATAATTGAACGATTTTAAATCAGGAAGAACTACAGCTTTCTCCATGGATGTGTTTTCAGTGTTATTTGTAGACAATTTCTGATTGCTTCTCTATATTAGTAGACACAGGCAAACTGTGTAAAACTTTGACAATGTTCCATATCAATCTTGGGTTATGAAAGAATGATATTAATAGTAACATGTACAGCTGGGTCTACAGTTGCATGTGTTCAAACTACAGTAGTCTTACATAACATTATGTACATAGACCATTTTAACTTTTCTGGTATTCTGCTTCACAATATAACGTTCAGCTGCATGCCTGATTTTCACTGTAAATATTTGCTTTGGCTCAAGTATTGGTCAGTAGTACTAAATCAGAAGTACAATCTGTTTAAAACTGTCTTTGACTGAATTCCAACATCTAGTCCTGGACCCTCTTTCCTTATCCTATCCTCCTGAAGCAGTGTGGGTCCTGTTGCTGCCCTCCTGATGTCTTAGAGTCTTCATCCAGATGGGGACACAGTTCATATTATCTTGTTTTCCTTCCCCAGAGCTCATAGTACAAATGGTAGTAATTCTTTTTGCATTCTTAGCTAGGTGTTTAGAAGGCCAATTAAAGTGAGTTAGTCACATTAAGTGATTAATGGGTGACACTCAATTCTGCTAAGGTGGTACTTGCGTTTTAAAAGTTTCTTAACTTAAATTTCCCGTTGGAGCAGTGGTACAATTGGTATTTTCCTTTTCAACAGACCCTATCAGTCCAGACTTTGCAAGGAAAGAATAATAGGATGGTTGCATGTGGGGCTTCTCAAACTACAATTTCTGAAGAAAGCTGATTTATATCTAGTATTATGGCAGAAAGAATAGGCTCAAAGCCAATCCTAAACCAAACTATTAGTTATCCCATAATAGCTGTGTTAAGTATATTTTAGATATAATAGTCAACTTTATGTTATTTTTAGGAACATACCTTTTATATAAGTTGAGATGTGAAGGTGATTTGTCTTTAAAACTTGAGTTATTATCTCGTTCTGTACTTTTACAGAGATTTTTAGATTGTAATATAAGAGAAGCCTAAATTCTGTTTATGTGATTAGTCATAATTCTGTGTACTAGGGAGCAATATTCCCCTTCCTCTAACAATGGTAAATTGAAACAACAGAGGTTGTTCGTAGCCTTAATAGACAATACCGAAAATAGAAATTCAGAATGCTAATCCTGATATTGAAGTTATTTCTGATGTTCTGCAGAATCATCAAATGACTTAGCTTCTTTGCATTTATCTTTTTCCATGAAAGGAAGATACTATGACTACCTCATATTTTTAAGTCATTTGTTTTGCTGTTACTAAGTCCTATATAAAAGTAGAAATGAATGAGTAGCTTTTTTGACTTATTTACAGAGTCAGCAGAAACCGGAGTTACTATCAAATTTTGCATTTTTTAAAAAAGATTTTATTTATTTATTTGACAGAGGGAGAGACAGCCAGCGAGAGAGGGAACACAAGCAGAGGGAGTGGGAGAGGAAGAAGCAGGCTCCCAGTGGAGGAGCCTGATGCGGGGCTCGATCCCAGGGATCCGGGATCGCACCCTGAGCCAAAGGCAGACGCTCAACGACTGAGCCACCCAGGCGCCCCCAAATTTTGCATTTAAAATTAAAGCGAGTACTCCCTATATATATTTATAGTAATGATTTGCATGATTAAAAATCACATAGACTTTAAATATAATACTTGAGAAAAGTTTCTTTCTAACAAGACCCTTTAAGATATAGTTACATTTCAGATACTTAAGCAAAATCACGCCCCCCCCCCCTAAATAACATCTCTACTTCATAAATATGGTGCTCTGAATTTGAGAGTTAACTTTTTTTCTCTTTATGAAGGATAGATATCGTATATCGCTTTCTCAGCTTGTTATCTCAGAAATATTTCAATAAACTAACCATACCAGGCATTCTTAATTTTGGCAGATAAGCCAAAATTGTTGTGCCTATTTTTAAAGAAAGTCAGCCAGCCTTTAAGAGAAGACAAGTAACAGATCAGTGTTTTGGCTACTCTCTTGGACTGTAATACATTCTCAAACTGCAGATTTCCTCTCCTGTTATATCTCCTGCTGGTTCGTAATTTAGTATAACTGGTTCTAGTTCTTTCTTGACATAAATACTATACAAATTTAAAATGTTCTAGAAGGAACTAGCATTCTATTCCCTCAAGAAACCTTTTGCACTAATAAAAGACCACTTCCTTCTTTCTCTTCTAGTAGCGGCTTATTTAATTAGGCAATTATAATAATCTCATTGCATTGCCATGAAGTCTTCATAAACAGGAGTTTGTTTTAACTGAAATTATCAAAGCTCTTTTAAAGTCTCTATTTCTTTTTACATTTGTTGGAGCTAATGAATGACATTTTGTCCTCAGAAGAGTTAAGCATTATGAAGCTGGCAGTAGAAGCAAGGTAGACATGATTGGAAAGCAGTGTGCTGAAATCTGCTGGCTCAGAGAAGTCACTACATTGTTATCCTACACTTTGGTTTACAAGGGGCAAAATTATGCAATGGTGGGGAATTGCACAGAGCTTTATGCTTCCTTTTATATATTCTTTATGTATTACAATGGAACTTATTTTTTTTAAAGAAAAAATATTGTTCTAGATAGTGTTTTCCTCTGCTATCATGTCCTTTGAGAAGAGGAGGCTACCTTGAATAAAATATTCTTTTATTTATCGTTTATAATGTAAGTGTGACAGTTTTTTAAAAAACACTAAGAGGATTTTAGGAATTTATTCCTATATCCTTAATAAGCATGGAGTAGTTTTCAAATAAAATAATCAGAAACTTGTGGGTGAGCAGTTGTACAGACCCAAGATCAGGGTCCCTATAATGTTTTCAGGTAATTCTAGTTACATTCAGGTAAGTCTAGTAACATTTTAAAAAAATGAAAATAACTTTGGTAAAATACACAGTTGAATTTTAAAGGTATATATATATCATATTTTTCTTTCATTATTAAGAAACACCATTGTCAAACATCTATTTGTGTTAAAACAAGATTCTTTTGGGTGGGGAGTAGATAAAAATTTGTTGGCCTTCATAATTGTGAAGAAATACGTAGCTGGATTATATTTAAGGTGGTGTGGTTTTTGGTCTCACGTTTGCAGTATATTTAGTCTTATAAAATTAAATCTTAATTGAAACGGATTTCTAATTTGAACTAGGGGACTTTTTTTTTTTTTTTTTTTTTTTTTTTTTACTTTGCTTGCTTGCTTTGTTTTGGCTAGTTGAGTTTTTGTTGTGAAGTGAGTTGCTTGTAATGTGTGACTTCAGTACACGATTCTGTGCTTAAAATGTGGGCTAACTTACAGCATTTGGTCTTTAAAGACTATATATTAAATAAAATTTTAAACCAATTTAGGTGAAGTTGGAAAAGAGAGCCTGGTACTTAGAGATCAAATCACTTTAAAAGAAATTGGCCAAACTGATGATGTCGAAAGACCACATGAATGAATACACACACAAATACTTCTTCTGTAGATATGATCTGTACAAACATCTGGGAATAAAATAATTAACATTATGAATATGAGTTTAGGGACCATACGTAATAAACTTTTGGATTTATGTGTTCATTAAACTTGCACATAGTTAGGAAAAATAGAAAAAAGGTACAACTTATATCTTTTTTTCTCCAAAGATCTTATTTAAGTTGTCCCTAAATTTTAAAAGCCAATACAGCTTTTTCAATAGGGTTCTCAATTATCTTATTTAGGTTTAGCATTGGTTTTTAAGCTTTCAGGGGAGGCAGAAATAATTTTAATCACTAACCCTGTAAATACACATATTTAGCAGTATTTAACATTTATCTGTTGTATTGTTTCAAATAACTACTTGTCATACACACTTTTACTTTTTGTTTTACTTGATTGACCCAGATTTTAGTGCAAACCTTTAAGAAATATTCCACATATTGGCAAAAAATACATGTACGTGCATGCACACACATGCACACACTTCATTCTAAGACAAATTGTAACTCCGTTTATGTTAGGCAGTAAAGATGCTTTCACCCCCATCACCTGGATTGCTTTAGTTAAAATGCAAAAGGACAATTCTGTTTGAAACATTTAAAAATTAAGAGGGAAATTTTGTGTTTGTGGATTGTTTCCTCAAATCATCTCAATATTGTAGTTTTAAAAGAATTGATTCCTTTTTTTCTGAATTCCTGTTCTTTCATTCACTTCTTTTTTCCATTCTGACGAGAAAAATATGAGAGTTCTCAGAAGTGTATTCAGTTTCCTTTTTCACAAATGGAGACCTAAGCAAAAATGCCATTACTGCTGGCAGGCGTTACTATCTTAGAACCCAGCACAGAAAGCCTAAAAAAGATAGCCCAACCTTTTGTACCTACAGTCTTAGATATTGTTAGATAGCCATTCAATTTTCTTTGCATTGTGTGTGAGATGAATATTTCTTGAGACTTTTTTGTTTGCTTTACTAAAGAAATCAAGGAAGAAAAAAAAAAAAAACCTCAAAAAACAAAACAAACAAAAAACACCCTGTAACTCATGTGAAGCATGCAGGGTGTTGTAATTTCAGTTTGCAAAGTGGTGTGATACAATGTTGCTGAGCCAAAAGCACACGATAGATTTAATGTAGCCAATTGTGTACTTTTGAAAAAAAGAGTAACTGTTCCCTGTGAGTTAATTTTGGATTTTTTCAAAATCTCTCTTTTAGGCTTTGTGCTGGATTCTTCCAGACAAATGCGTATTCCATGTGGGCCACTGTTCTGCTAAATGCTCTCAGTTCTCCTTTTGCAATCAAGATTATGTTGCTAAGGAGATTTTGCTTTTATTGGTGCCATTGATTTGTGTTAATACGTTTTGAATACCTCTCCGTATTCTTCCGTAGACAAGGCCAAAAGAAAAACTTCCCCGAGTTTCCCAATTTACATTACAAATGGAGCGGTGGTGTAATGAAGCCGATATAAAGTGGGCAGTTGAAAGGGAACTAAAGAAGGGCACTCAAGTGAGAAATGAAGAAATGTGCCGAGTGTAGTCTGTGGGCTGCCTTCGGTCCAGCTGCAGGAACTGGCTCTGGCCAGAGGTAGAGTGAGTGAGCACCTCCCTCTGCAAAGACCACCCACTTTTTGGAGCCCAGGCTGCATACCATAGATGACCTCATTGACTAACATGGAGCCCTTAAAAAAGTGAGAAACTCTTTTCTCGGGTGGCAAAGACAAGGTTCTCTCTCACCCCCAAATCTCCTTTTGAATTCTTCCCAGGGCGTG
This sequence comes from Ursus americanus, assembly GCF_024610735.1. Classification (NCBI taxonomy): domain Eukaryota; kingdom Metazoa; phylum Chordata; class Mammalia; order Carnivora; family Ursidae; genus Ursus; species Ursus americanus. The sequence continues at coordinate 42,679,794 of NC_142134.1, forward strand.
ACTGAGGCTATGGTTTCTATACCTTATGACCTTATATGGTCATGTTCCTTAAAGGAAGCCCTAGGGATGAACCAGTTCTTTTGGTTGTGAGGATTAGCATATTCAAATTTGTTATTGGTAATGTCACTAGGTGTGAAGGATGTTAACTAGATTTTCAAATTGAAGATTTTAGTTATATGCTCCTTACTTGGTATCCTATTCTAGACTTCAAAGACTCTTCACTGTAAAACTCACATATTCTGTCTGAGTGGAAGGAGAATGCAAGTACACAGGCCTTGACCCAGTGACGTGATTGCTTCGGTGGCAGTACCTACCTTTGTGGCACTACCAAACAGACACTTTCAGTGGTTTACATTATTCTGGCAGTTGCTGCTATTGATGCATATGGCTTTGTTTTTTAATCAGCACAAATACTGCACTCATATAACTTGAAAAAATTTTAGACATTCTAAATTAGAAATGGAAACTATAAAGAAAAGTTGCTGCACAAGTCTGAGCAAATTTAAAATTGATCACAAGGGAAGTATCTCGTGTTAAAAGGACAAGCCTTCATTATTTGGAGACAAGAAATGACTGTTTCTGTCAAAACAATTATATCAGTAAAAACTCTAGTACTTCTTTAATGTTGAATGATCTGGGCAAGAAGCATAAGTTCCAAAGGTATTCTGCTACCAGTGGGAAATACGAAATTTATAAAAAACATCTGAGAAGGAAATCCTTAATTCCTGTATTTATAGTACCTTTTCATTAGATGTTTTTCCCAAAAGATACTTGTCAACTACTGTGCTTCATATATAAAATTGCAATTTCCAGACTAAATCTGGTAAGAATTTTTGTCTTACATTCCAAAGTCCTGGTATACCCATATTTCTGGGTGTTTTTTTCCCCCCTGTAATATTTTTAAAGCTTTTAAAATTAATTACCTATAGCTTAAAGACTAAAGTTGAAAAACACAGGGATGAATTTCTATCTTCCGTCTGGCAAATCTGTCTTTGTCAGTGGTTTCTATATTAATGCTACCATTCTTCCATGCTATAATCCTAACATTGAGAATAAGAGTGAGGAAAATGGGTAAGAATTAATTATAAGTGAAAGGTAGTGAGAAACAGTATTTTTATATTATGTATAGAGAGCCCCCCCCCCAAATTGGTATTAATCCATTAAAAGTGACTTTTACATTACTTTAAACTTCAGAATTCATATACTTGGACAGCCTGACCTGAAGAGGTAAACTTTGTGAAATTATTTTCCACATATAGGTAAAATTTACCAGAAATATTCTAAGATTTATAAGCTGATAAACCAGCTCTTCATAGTCTTGTGTGTGTAATATGCTACTACCTGCTGGAAGGTAGGTTTGTAAAGGAATGCAAGTGTAAGAACTCAGCCACTCTGGCTTGAATGACTAGTATTTGTTCTGTATACTGCTTAGGGCAAAGATGAGTTAGGTTATTTATAAATGCATGGCATGCTTGTAAATACTATCAAAATCATTGACAGGATGGAAAAAGAGCTTGGAAGAAAGGATGTGTGTAGAAAAGCACTTACCTTCTTTTCCAATTCTGTCGGTAGTGGGTCTTGCTCTTTAGCCATCCCCACATCTATTGTTTAAAAATGTGGGATTTCAAAGCTGGAAGAACCCCGAAGGTGTCCTATGGGAATATGCATTAGAATCAACTGGGGAGTGTTTTTGTTTTTTCAAATATACATGATTATACCCCCACCCACATTAGAATTGGGAGGAGAGGAAAGGAGAGCATGTTTATTTTGAAAAATGTTCTGGTTACGATAAGATACCTTCCCTTCCCATACTAACCTTACAACGACCTAGGAAGTTTGTCACTTGTCTGCACTCCTAGGTGGTTAGTGACAGTACCAGGACTAAAACCCCAGCTGTATGATCTCTAGTTCACAAATGTGGGGTCTTTCCTGCAATAAATGCTATAAATAGAGTCTTTTTTGCAAACTTAGCGATTAAAAAAAATCCTGAAAGTAATTATTTTACTTCCAGAAAGCATTTGAAAGAGTATCACCTAAAGTGAATTGTTGGACCAAAAAATTCCCCAAATTTCTTATCTCCAGAAATGAGAAAATTTAGCTCTATCTACTGCCCAACCTGAGAACTGTGACTTAGATGTTTAATTATTTATTGCTGGTCCGTGTGAAAACATTTAGAATGGCTGGCAGCCTACCAGGGCCTGAGTTAAACATTCTACGGCCTGACTAGACTGCTGGGTAGCCAACTTCACATCAAATTAAACACATTCTCTTCATGATGAATAGCTTGGAACCCAAAAACTTGATTTTGTTACAAAAAATGCAAGGGGTGTGTTGTTTTCTAAATTAAAATTATTTTATGTTTTACTGCCACCATTCCGATTGTGATTGTCAAGTGTATTTTCTTTGGTGGTGGTGAGATGGAAGAGAAATGGACAATGAGGGACTTTCGGTACTAATAAAATGAAAAAAGGACTCCAACAAGGTTGGACACAATGTAGCCTAGAGATGAACATTCATGAATTTTGTATTGAAAAAATTTACATTTCATTAACATTTTAAATTACAAAGGCAGGTCTACAAATACTGATTTGTATGTGTGTGTTCTCATTGCATTTTCCAAGCAAACAGTGAATATTGTAATGCTAACTTAACTATATCCTGTTTCCTTACCATTAATTTCCCTTTTTATTTTAAACTGAGAGCTAACTGTAATGTGTAGCAACATGAATTTCAGTGCGCCCGACTTTACATTTTCCATAGATTGTGCGCATAAACTCCATGTAGTGTTCCCTTATGTAACAAATGCGTGGGGATAATGAAGTGTGGTCTGGGCATCATTGTAGTAAACCAGTTCCCCACAGACTTGCCGCTCCAGTTCTACATCCGCATGGATAGAAATCAACAGTCTCGATAATGAGTGACAATATAAAAATGGAATGTTTGACAATTAATATTCACTAGAGATTAGTATTATTCAACCTCAGTTTGTCGTTCTTTGAACCATTTTATCCTTTGGGAAGTTCTGTGAAGTTACAAGGCATTTGAAAGGGTTGTGGAGGAAATAGTGGCTGGCTGATGTAATGAATGGAAATGTTGGAACTAAGAACTCTATGCTCAAGGAGCCGGCTGTCCAGCGGGCTGCCAGTTGAGGATAATTGACAGGCAGGTGCCTGAGAAATGACAGGAAAGGCCCAGTTTTAGTTATTGGCATCAGTAATAATAGCATTATGGCTCTGGGCCGAGATTGCAGAAGAAAATTATGTATCATATGAATTTAAAGTGTGTTAACTGTTAAGTTGCAGGAAGTTAACCGTGTCTAAAATTGTATTAACTGACAGAAAGCCCTTTAACCAGAATCACTGACTTAAGAACTTGTTCTTGCGTAGTTTGGAAATTTAGCAGTTTAAAAAAAGTATAAGTTTTAGGGGTGCCTGGGTGGCTCAGTCGTTAAGCGTCTGCCTTCAGCTCAGGGCGTGATCCTGGCGTTCTGGGATCGAGCCCCACGTCAGGCTCCTCTGCTGGAAGCCTGCTTCTTCCTCTCCCACTCCCCCTGCTTGTGTTCCTCTCTCACTGGCTGTCTCTCTGTCAAATGAATAAATAAAATCTTTAAAAAAGTATAAGTTTTAGATACATTTTTGATAAAACTGTAAACTTTAAAAATCACAGAATTTTAAAGACTTTTATGAATGCTTTTCCTCTGAATGTTTGGAGCACTCTCAGAAACTTAACATAGTTTGGAGTTCTCTTCTTGAAGAAGCGGCCATCAGTGTAGATACAGCCTTTTGATATTGTAGGATTACTGAACTCTGACAGTTGTCTTTCTTAACTGTCTTCTTCCAGCAGTATGGAGCCCCTATCACTGTGCTTCAATGTGTTATAACTGAATACCACATTTTCAGACATGATGGGTTAACTTGAATTTCTTGGTTATCTCTGTGATTCCTCCATTAAGCTACTGATTTACTCATCAAAATTGCATTCTTGGAATGAATTTGTATTAAGACCACAAATGAAATATATTAAATCATTCAAAATCAACTGGAGAATGTTTTAAGGAAGATGAAGTACAGAAGCTGGCAATGTTGAAACCTAGATACTTAAATAGTATGTTAAAATTTGTTCAAAGTATGCTTTTGGGTGATATCTAAATTAATGGGGGGAATACTGAAATAGTTTAAAACAGACAGAATAAGGTAAAAAATGATTTTTTAAAATAATTCAAGCGTTGACCAGAGATGGTAGTAGTTCTGCCTTGAGATAACATTTAGATTTCAGAATTTGAGTTTTATTTTCATGTTTGTTTTGAGAAAATGCTTATTTTGCTTTCTTCAACATGAAAAGGTTTAAGGCTTTGAACTTCTTGAAACTGCCAGATACAATTGTTGAAGTTGAAAACAAATCTGAGGGAATGTCAAAAATAACTCAGATAAGGTGGAATTTACTATTTCAGTGAATCCATCTACTCACAGAGTTGCCTTTCGAAGGTCTCTGTTTCTCAATAACAAAAGAGGGAAACAAACTTTACAAGTGTATTATTGTCATCTTAATGCCTCCTTAAGCGTGTTTTCTTTAACTCCAATTTTAACAATTTAAAAATAGGTGATTACTGAATCTTTTTTCTTAAAGCAAAGGCGTCCAGCTCAATATGTTAAATCTGCTTTTAAAAGCTGCCCTGTTAGTATACTTTTCCTCATAGGATTGTCCATTACACTTAAGTAGATGGTACAAGTTGTCTCAGTTATCTCACACTACCTGTATGACTTTGTTACTTCCAACAACTATAGCTTCAGCTCTAAAGAATACCTTCATCATCTTTTTTTTTTTTGCATCAGTTCAAAATTCAGAAGGGACAAAAGTTACTAGTTTTCATTCTCTTTAGTTTGCTTCCATAAAGTAATCCTTATATTGTGAAGTTTGGTTTTGTTATTAGTATTTCTTTTCGTACTAGTTACCAGAGAGATTTATTATTACAGTGTCCCCAAATCATGTAAGTTGTGGCCTGGAATAGCAGATGAAGACATCCTTTAAAAAAGTGTATTGAGGGTGGCTTAGTTGGTTAAACATCTGCCTTCAGCTCAGGTCATGATCCCAGGGTCCTGGGATTGAGCCTCGAGTCCTACTCCCTTCTCAGCTGGGAGTCTGTTTCTCCTTCTCCCTCTGTCTCCTTCTCCCCTTATGTGCTCTCGCGCTCTCTCTCTCTCAGATAAATGAAATCTTAAAGTACATTTAAAAAAAAATATCGAAGGGTGCTTCTAAGAGATGACCCTGCTGTAACTGAAACACCTGTTGAACTTCCCTTCCTGAGTGAGATTAAAAAAAAAAAAAAATCCAACTACAGTAGACGTACGGAAAGTAGTCTGAAAACCAATTGCCCCTCACCGTGGCTAATTCACAGTTACTAAACGATAAATGTAGGTTCGCAGGTAACAGAGCTAGAAATATGTTGCTAATGAAATTGAATTGTTCTCCTTAATAGAGTCATACTTTAAATTGGTTTGGTGGAGAAAGGGTTCAAACAATGTATTAAGCTTGGCCCGTCCCCAGACATTGTAGCAAGGGCAGCGGATATTAAAGGAAATCACATCTCTCTGCTTTGAAGAGTTGAGGCTGGAGGAGTAAGCATGTAATGTGATCGGTTAACAGCCAAGGGAATGGCATGGCATTGCAGGGCTACCCAAGAGCAGCCCATTTTGTATTGGGTGGGAAGTTCAGGGAAGTCTGCAGGAGAGAGAATAAAGGTGATTTTGAAGGATCATTCGAAACTTAATGGACATTGGGAATACACGGACATTGGGAATGGACTGGGAATACAGGGAACAAATAGTTGCCAGAGGGGATGGAGGTGGGGGGATGGGCAAAATGGGTGAAGGGTAGTGGGAGGTACAGGCTTCCAGTTAAGGAATGTTTAAGTCACTGCAATGAAAGATCCAGCACATAAGATGAAGTCAGTGGTATTGTAGTGATGTTGTATGGTGACAGATGGTAGCTACACTTGCGAACAACGTAGCATCGCAGACTGGGGCGCCTGGGTGGCTCAGTCATTAAGTGTCTGCCTTCGGCTCAGGTCGTGATCCCAGAGTTCTGGGATCCAGCCCCACGTCAGGCTCTTCCACTGGGAGCCTGCTTCTTCCTCTCCCACTCCCCCTGCTTGTGTTCCCTCTCTCGCTGGCTGTCTCTCTCAAATAAAATCTTAAAAAAACCCAAAAAACAACAACAAAAAAAATAGCATCGCAGACAGAGTTGTGGAATCACTACATTGTGCCCCTGGAACTAATACAGCATTGTATCAATGACAGACACACACTGCCAACAACAGAAGTGGGTTCTCCATGACAAACAGGGGAAAATAGGGGAAAATGGTCTGGTATGTAGTAATTCTATGTTAAATGAATAAATTATCACGAAGCATCAAGGGAAGGCCAGAAAAGGAAGAAGGGACATGTGTATCATGCTGAAATTTTAATTCCAACCTGAAGCTACTGAAGGATTTTTTGGAAAATGAGTGGATCTGATCAATCCGTCATTGATAATCTTCATTCTGACCCTGAAACCAGCCAAACAAGTTCCATTGTTAATGTCTTAACTTGTAAAGCTAACAGGTCATAATTCCTTAGTTCAACAACTCATTATTCTAGCAGTAAGACCAGATAATAGGTAAGATAGAAGGAAGGGAGGTGTAGAAAAATGGTTTTGCCTTTTAACTGAAAGACTAGCTTTCTAACAATTTTGGATAATTATCTGGGAACTTATCAAGGAATCTCTGGAATCAAACCTGGAATCTAATTCTGACATCACTTTGTAGCTGTGTGACCTTGGGGATGTTACCTGACAGCTCTGTGTCTCGTGTGTAAAATAGATTTATAATACCACCTGTTTCAAAAAATAGCTGTGACAAATAACATAATGCATATGTTCCGCTGATAATGCCACCCAACCAAAAACCACCAGCACGAGTAGGATTTGGACAAAATGGGGTTTGTTGCTTGTTGAAACCAGAGGACATTCAGTGGGGAATCAGGTATTTCAGACAGCACTGAAAGGACTTTATTATAGGATTCGGACTTAGGTGATTTGGAAGGGTTCAGGGAAGCAAGAGTTTGCTCTGGATTTAGATTCTCTCAGGAAGTGAGATAATTTTATGATTGGATCTGTTTTAGAAGGTGGGAAGAATGAAGCAGAGTTAAAGCTATAACCGGTAAAAAGCAGCACTGACTAGTATTGGGGGAGAGGGAGGATGTTTGGAATGTGTGCTTTGCACTGTGGCTTTTTTTTTTTTTTTTTTTTGGTCCATCCTTAGACAAAATTATGAAGAGGCATTATCTGTTTGTCTCATTTCCTCAGGGTCACAGAGCGACCTTGCCTAACAGTGCGGGTGTGTGAGATTCAGTATATGTTCAACAGGAGTACACCAAGGCCTGGCTGACGGTAACAAGCCAGCCTCCCCATGCCAGGGGCTGCTTTTCCCTCTTTCGTCACTTAGCACAATGCCTGACCTAAAGTTCAAGTTTAAAAAATATTTCTTAAGGAATTGTAACATTGAGCCCAACTCTCAAAAATGCATTCTGTATCTAGCAGAGTGGCCAGTTGGGTTTATTTTTGGCATTAATGCAATAGTGTTTTCCAACTCTGTTGGCCTCTTCTGTGTGAATAGATTTTTCTTAAGTTTTGGATTTTTACCTTGAGTTAGTGTTTTTCATACTTGGAAAGGATAAATCAGAATGTTAAACTTCTGATTCTTTGAACATTTTTACAAAAGTTTAACTGAAAGTTCAAAAAATTGAATCCCAACATCTCTGTTTTATGCAAGTATAACACTTTATAGTGTTTACCATGACCGAACTTAAATAGTAAGTGTAGTTATTTGTATGATATCTGTGTTGCCAGATATGCTGCCAGAGCAGGTCCCTGTTGGCCTTGTTATTTTATCTCTAGCACTTGGTACAGGGCCTGGTGCAGCCTGAGCATGGAAGAAATGGTGGTTGAGTCACTGAAGGAGGGAAAGAACCCCTGCTTGGAAAGCGGAACTGAAACTAACACGCGTTGTGTGGTTACTCATTGCCAGGTGCGATTTTAGACACTCCACAAAAGTTGCAATGAAATCCTGGACATAAAGGATGATTTCTCTATTCTGCCAAGGACGCTTTGACTCTCGCTGAAGAAACTTGCTCTTCTAGGAGGTGATTAAGCTTGATTTCAGATCTGTGTTATTCATCAAACATTTAATAAACATTCGTATTGCACGGGGAATTCAACTTATCAGAGCCTGTCATTAGCATCTGCTGCCTTGTAATTACAGCAGCTCCTTCATCTGCTCTCCCTCTGTCAGAGTCACCCTGGAGTCTCAGTGTGTTTTAAACATAGCTGTCCCCAACTGTGCTTACACCTAGCCGCTGAATGCAGCTGGAGAAAAACCTACAACCGTGCTAATTTCATTTTTAGCTCATTCCCACAAATGTCAAATATTAATACCTGTGTTCTCTTCCTGTCCAAACTTACTTTACCATACCTTCACTTCCCTCTTAAGTGTTCAGCACAGGCTCTCTCTGACTACTGGGTCTTTTCATCAGCATACAAACATTCTCTTCCCTTCCCATCTCTAAACAAAATAAAACCCTCCCGGACCTCATATCCCTTTCACCCCTCACAGAGAGCTCTCAAAAGCTTCCTTACTGTAGGTTAGATAGCCAGATGCCAATTTAACATTTCTCTGCTTGAATAACAAAGGCAATTCACACTTGAAATGGCCAAAGCAGGACTCCTGGTTTTCTCCCTGTGAAAGCGATTCTTTCTTCAGTCTTCTTTCCCATGTCAGTATGTTGCTTCTCTTTTCACTCAGATACTCGAGACAACCCAGGAGTTGTCATTCCCCCTCCATTCCCCTACTCCCCATACACTAGCTCAGAAATACATCCTCCATCCTTGAGTCTCTTCCCATATCATTGCTTTCATGTTTGTCTAAGCTTCCATTATGTTCTGTCAGTTCTTACCAGAATTGTTGCTCTTTACGAGTTTTCCAACTTCCTCTGTCATCTGGTCCTGGCCTACACTTCACCTTCAGTTCCTCCTTCCCAGCACCTGGTCTCACCTACTTCCAGGCTGGGTACGTGGTCTTTCTGAGTAGAATGACTAACTTTTCTTGTCATTCAGGCCTCAGCACCAACGTCTTCATCAGTGAAACCTTTCCCAACCACTGAATCTGAATCAGCCCCTCTAGCCAGTCGCTACCCTACTTGTATTTCCTTGATGACACTTTGCAGTGTCTGCATTTATCATATTTATATTTTTGTCATTTGGTATGTCTTCTATTCGATTTTCAGCCCCATGAAATTGGGGACATTGGCCAATTTAAATCCCAGCACTATAAATTCCCAGCACCAAGAACATTGCCTGACCCATGGTAAGTGCTCAAGAAATATTTGTTGAATGAATAAGTAAATTTTGTAGCCATATTTGTTTTAATATATAGCTGGCATTACCCCACAACTTTTGACCCTAGGAAATGTGCCTTGTTTCTCCCATTGCTCTGTGTGTCTGTGGCATCATTACCTCCTTCCTTACTTTGAGAAGCTTGGCCACTCCTAACCAGCCACTGTTAAATGATAGTCTCCAAACCCCTTCAGAATGAAAAGAAGGGCAATGGGATCTTTGAGCAGACATCCGTGAGGAAACTCATCAGTAGATTACCAATGTAGCCCAAACAAGAAATAGAGACACTGTCATAAAAATCTCTCACACACTCGAGTATTGGGCTTGACCCTTGATTTAAATAAAGTAGTGTACTTCCCTGATGTGGCTGATAAAAGGTAATAGTATTATGTGATGTGAAGAGAGATGAGACAAAGGCTGGAGTTTACTTTGAAAATATGTAAATCTCTGACAGGTCATGACTTTAGACCACACACATAGGACCACGTCCTATGAGAAAAAACACAGGAAAGAAAAACAGCATCAACATTTCTATCCTTTTTGTGTTTGCCCAAAATAGAGTTTAAAGGGTAGTCACAAGAGTGCAATGCTTTTTTCCAACCACAGACTAATCTTTCCTGGAATTGTAGAAAGTTTTGTCTTTTTTTTTTTTTCATTTTTCAAATGAATGAAACGATGAAACTTAGTCTTCATTAATCCAAATTTATGTCCTGATCTAAGAATGTGTGTGTGTGCTGAGTAAACTTTACTAGGCATTTACAAGTGGAAAGCAGAGTGTGATTACCAGTCTTACATATTTACCTCATCTCTTTTCTCTTACGCAGAACTTGTTTTCGAATATGGGAACTTGTCTATATCCTGAGATAGTTAATCTTAGCAAACAGAGAGCACATGGCCTAAATTAAAGTTTAGCAGCTCATGAATTAAGATTTGTCTCAATGTGATCTGCTACCATGCTCACTTTTACTGTTGAGTTTTACTAGATTTCTGCTTCCTTACCTGTGGAAGGGGGTAGTGTTCTAGTCATTATTGTTAGGGTATGAAGCAAATGGTACCAACGCAGACTAGAAAAACTTTAAAAACTGGCCATTTGTAATTTGGTCTACTCCCTTGATTGTTATCTGTATGCAAATGACATTAAAAACATTTGGAATTTTACTGTGAGTTCAGAGAAAGTTTTTGCTAAATAGGTTAGAAGTTGGGGTCATTCCAGAAAACACAAGGGACAGACATGAACAATTAGTCATGAGATTTTAATGACAATGAAACTTTTTTACTTTAAATACCTGTTTAATTAAATACCTATTTAAATACTTTAAATAGATCTGTTTTCCTTCTTTTCTCTGTTGCCCATTAGTAGTGATTAGAATATACCAAAGGGAAATTTAAAATAATCCTGAGTGTCACTATTACCTATCGCTGTGATTATTAGTGGAGTTAGCACTATTTACCAAGTCCTACTTGCTAAATGATGGCTTAGTCAGAGCTGCACGAGACCTGTTTTGCCTGTGGCCTGGGCTGTTGCTGTTTCTTCCAACGCCAGTTGCACACCGTCATTATGTGACGCTAATTCGACAAGTTCTGGTCCTTATTTTGCACTCATTCCAACAAACCCAGCCACTATGGCCCTTAATAACGTCATTGTCCATCAGTCTGTCAGAGTGACTGCCTTTAGGGCTCTCTGCTGTGTGCCATGTCCATTGGGCACTGTGAGAGCCACCAAAGAACAGAGGCCATTTATGGCTCTGTTGAGGGAAAGTCAAACTCAGAGGGATGACTCAGGGACGAGGGCATAGCACGGCACAGAAAAACATTCTCTCTTTCAGTAATGAAAAAAAAAAGCGCATGGTATCAAGGCTTTTCCCGAAAGGACTGATGCACACTGAAAGATAATACACAGGTCTGAAGAGTAAATTTTGAGGGGGTAAGGGAACCCCCAGCCCTGCTCTCCTTTATCTAGTGACAAGTTGCAGGGCATTGCTGGAAGTGAGGAACAGGGGTGAGATGGGGGGGTGGGGGAGGTGTTGACTTATTTTTCTAACTTACACAGCAATTTTAAATGGAACAGATAGAATGGAACAAATGAGCCAAATCAAATATTTTTTTTCTTTTTTGCAATGAGGCAGGTATACATTAAAAAAAATTAAAATCAACCTGGAGTTCTCGAAAACAAGGAAACATTAGGAGGAAATGAGGCAGGGAGGGCATAAGAGAAAAGGGGTGACACCTTTCCCTTTAGGGTAACAACGAGGGCTACTATTTTTTCCTGGAAACGCAGACTATCCAGGCAAGGCTGTGCGACTCGGGGTCCACGACTGACATGCAAGAGGCAGAGGAGCGTGGAAGGTCAGGGAAGCCGCAGGGCACACTTATGTACATTCTGGACGCTTCATCTTGCCAGCTTCTGCGTCCCTCCTCTCTGAAAGCCCCTTCGCTGTGGGTGCAGAGAGAGCAAAGGGGAAGGAGGAGAGGGTGCAGGAGGGGAGGGCCTTCCTCAAATACCTGCTTGTGGCATTGTCCTCAGCGCACCAAGAGAACTCTGCACAGGGCGATCCTATTAGAAGGGAGAACAAGTACCTATTGTTTAGGCTTAAATAGCTCTAAGTGTTTCTTCTAGAGATAATTAATTTAATTAAAGTAGTCCCTGAAGCCAAACTGAGCTTCACCGTGAGCAGTACGCAATTTCCTTCCGAATTCCAGCACAGGCTGTTCAGAACGGGCAAGCTATCAACCACGTGACTTGGTAGCCGCACTGGGCCCGGCCCCCGCAGACTTGCCTTTTTGACTCTGCTGGGAATGGAGGCCTGAGGACAGGGGCTAGACCGGAGGCTCTTCCTGGGCTGAGGATAGGGCCATTAGTTCTGATGGAGTTAAAGGAACGATCATCACTCATCTGTGGATTTAGTTCCAAAAAATGATGGTGGCATTTTTTCCCTCTTGGTGGCTTAAGGGAGGAACTCGGCCTCCTGATTGCTTCCCCGTCACCAGTGCTCAGTACAGCCTCAGGAGGTCGGTGCTCAAGAAATACACATTGGATGAATGAATTCAGAAATGCAGGAAAAGCAGTACCGTTGGTTGGTTTTTTGGCCTAGCATCTTCTGGAGTATGGAAGTCCATAGAGCAGCGTTTGATCTTAGGTTGAAAACTACCAACAGTCGTGTGCCCCCAAGGGGACAAAAGATGGTGGCTCTGGATGGTGGTTTATTTTTGGCAGATGGAATTCAACATGTGCTCCAAACCCTGAGGCAGGCCCAACGTAGGAAGGCCACATAGCAGGGCAATTTAGCAGTCAGACTATGGAGTCAGAAAGACTGGGTTCCTCGCCCTCCCCTTTTTGTGGTGTGACCATGGGCACATTTTTAAAACCTCTCTCAGCCTGGTTCTTCATCTATAAAATAAGGATAATGTAAAACCTCGCTCCTAAGGTTATTGTGAAGTTTACTAGAATACTGTATTCATTCAACATGTACTAAACACCTACTATGTGCCTGGCATTGTTGTGGGTGTCGGGATGCCTCAGTGAATGGGATGATGCTCCTTGTCTTTGTGACGCTTGCAGTCTAGCAAGGGCAGAGGGGTGGGAGGCAAACGAAACATCATCCACACGATGAAATCAGTATATGCTATGTTAGAGTTCTCCGTGCTAACAGGAGTGCAGGGTATGAGTTCTGAAGGCAGAGCTGGGGGATCTGGGAGGTGGGAGTGGGTTGCAATTCTATGTAGTGTAGACAAAGGTAGACAGGGTAAACCTCACTGAAAAGGTGATGCTTGAACAAAGTTCTGAAGTTAGTGTGGAAGTAAACCGTGTGGATATCAGGAGACAAAATGTTCTAGGCAAAGGGAAGAAACAGTACAAAGGCCAGAGGGCAGGAGTACGGCAGGCATGTTGGAGAGCGAAGAGCAGAGACGCTAGTGTGGCTGGGAGGGTGAGAAGTGACTGCAGAACAGCTAGGACCTTTAGGCTAACATCAGCACCCACAGTGAAATGGGGAGCCTGACCGTTATTTTAAAGGATCACTGGTGGGGGTTGGGGAAGGGACGTGGCTGCAGGGGGGCTAATAGGTTTGTGTGCTGATGATCCAGTTGTATAATGGTCCAGGTGAGTGAACATTGCTGATGCCCGAAAGAGGAGAGAACACTGCCAGAAGGATGTGCTTGGGTAGCGAGAGGGATCGGCTCTGGGTGGGTGCACAGGGATTCTATGGCAACAGGTAAAGGGCAGAGATGTGGGTGCAGACGCTGGTAGTGGGTGGATATGGGGGTGGGAGTCTGTGGACATTTGCTTCTGGTTCTCTCTAATTTCTTAGAGAAGTAGGAAGCACAGTGACCAGCCAAGAGCAGGTCGGGAGAAGGGAGTATGAACTTGTCGAGAAGAACAGGAGAGTGAATGGACCTTGGAAACACACCGTGAAATGGCAGGCAACGTGAAGGGCCACCTAAGAGTTAATGATCGTGAACTCAAAATGAGGCCTGTCAGCACAGTTGAGTTTTTCACGAGACACATTCAGCAGTTCTGAGATAGGCAGAGGCGTGGGTTTTGCCAGGCTTGCGGTTTTGCTAAGCAAGCGTGACAAAGCGAGAGGGGCCAGGGATTTCAGGGGTTCTGAAGTGAGTAATTACAACATGATAATTAAAGAATTTAAGCTGGGTAGGGAGAGAAGCTAGGGCCTCAGGTAAAAAGGGGGGAAGGATCAATGGATTGGAGGAATTGGGGGACTAGAAAGAGTGAGCTGGAAAGACAGGAGGTGGGGTCAGCATGGAATCTGTCAAATTAAAATTATGAAAATGCATCTAAAATCTTAGGACCATATCTGGTGCAAAGCAAATGCTCGGTAATTGATAGCTGTTGCTAGGAGTTTATGATACCTTGTCCCAAACTGTCAAGACCAAATATGTTTTATAAACCAGAATTCCCCAGATTGTATAAAGGCTGGGCATTTACAGCTCCGTGGAGGTATTGGAAAGCTTTCCATAGTCAAACACATTGGTATTTCTTTAGTGAAATGTATAAATATTCCCGTTAAGTGGGATATATAGCCTCATGTTAGCTTAGGCCGGGTTTTGCTACTTAATAGGTTTGGGCGCTGAGGGGCGCCTGGGGGGCTCAGTTGGTTAAGCATCACCCTGTTGATTTCGGCTCAGGTCATGATCTCAGGGTTGTGAGACTGAGCCTCCCGTCAGGCCCTGCACTCAGCACGGAGTCTGCATGAGATTCTCTCCCTCTCCCTCTGCCCCACCTCTAAAATAAATAAATAAAATAAATCATTAAAAAAAATAACTTTTGTTTTTAAGAGCCTTTGATTTTTCAGACAGGAGAAGGTGAACCTATAGTGCTGTTTTACTATGAGCTGTGAATTTAGGGGAAATCACTTCATTTCTCTAGATATGAGTTCTTTCAGTGTAAAAAGAGGACTTTGAGTCTGAAAAATTTTGGACTTACTCTCTAGCTCAACATTCTATGATTTTTTTGATACCCTTTGCCAAATACTAAAAAAATTGTCTTACTAATAAATTCTCCATAAGACAATTAGATAAAGAGGCTAGGCCCAAGTTTTGTATTAATAAATGAACATATATCAGTTGGTTATTATAGTCCTGCTTAAACTGTTCAGATCAGAAGAATTTAGAAACTCTCCCTTCCATAATGCAAGGCTAAGAAAAATATAAGTCGGGAACAGGCAATGGTGCATCTATCAAATTTGGTGAAACCTCACTAGTCAGATAAAGTTAGCAGGTCAGGCTGGATTCATACAAAGTTTTAATAAAAGTACTTATGAAATGCTGCATTGTGTAATTAAATTCAAGTTTATTTTTATAATGGTTAAGTGTTTCCCAGTAGATGTTAAGGCACGGCTTGCTCTGATGACTAGATGAGGCTGATTTTTAATTTAATGCATAACATCATTTGCATATAGTGTACTTAACAAAATGTTGAAAGAAAAAAAAATGTGCCCTTGAAATAGATTAAGTACATTCTCTGCTTTCAGGCCCTCTACTCATTAACTTAGCAAATTCTTCCTTTGTAGGTGCAGCAAAGGTAAATGTCAGCCCAGCATCGTCCAATTATCACACATTCCCTGGGGGAACATTCCAGTATGGAATTCACATTCTGGAAGTGAGCACAATTACACAGAATGGAGCAACACTCCAAATGCTAAGAAATAGAATGTTCTGCATTTCTTTCCTTTCTGTAAATAGTTCTTTTCTGTAAATAATGCTAATATATACCTGTTCCAAACTAAAAAGTCCCCAGGGACTGGGTCAAGTATATTTACAGCACAGATGGTGCTGCTGAGAGTCTCGCCACGTATCCAATTGCATTGCCACTTGGCTTTGAGTTTGATTCAACAGTTTCTTCAAACTTCTCTTACACAATGGCTTTCCTCCTTCAGGATGCTCTTACCACCCTTTCCTTCCTTTTTGCTTAGCTCAGTTGCTACTCATTCTCTAATACTTGGCTTAAGTGGTAACTGGTTAGGGACTCCTGCCCCCACCACCAGCCCCATTCCCAAGACTAGGGTGGGTATCCTTCCTAAGTGCTCCTATGGGAACCCCGGATGTTCCTTACTGTGGTGCGCAACTACTTTAGTGCCCAAGTCTCTCACCAGGCCATCAAGAGGGGAGGGACTGTGTCTGTTTTCTACCACATGGCTTCTTCAGGGCCTACGCACCTTAGGCTAACTAAAGGTTACGTTTATAACTTTTTTTTTTTTAATTTATTTGACAGAGATAGACACAGCCAGCGAGAGAGGGAACACGAGCAGGGGGAGTGGGAGAGGAAGAAGCAGGCTCCCAGCGGAGGAACCTGATGTGGGGCTCGATCCCAGAACACCGGGATCACGCCCTGAGCTGAGGGCAGACGCTTAACGACTGTGCTACCCAGGCGCCCCCTAAAGGTTACGTTTATAGTTCCAGAGGTAGGCCTTTGAACTGCAAACCCAGGAATGGATAAAACAAAGCAAGCTTTGGGGTGCCTGGGTGGCACAGTTGGTTAAGTCCCTGACTCTTGGTTTCAGCTCAGGTCATGATCTCAGGGTTGTGATCTAAGGGTCGTGAGATCGAGCCCCACATCCAGTTCTACACTCAGTGTGGAGTCTGCTTAACATTCCCTCTCCCTCTCCCTCTGTCCTTACCCCCCTTTCCCATGCTCTCTCTCTCTCAAATAAATACATACATCTTAAACAAAAAACAAAAACCAAAGCAAGCTTTAATCCCATTCTGCTCTTCTAGAGGAAAAGAAAGGAGCTGGATCCCTGGCTGGAGAGAGAAGTTAAGAATGACATTTCCTCACCACGCCAGGCAGGGACATGCATGTTGATACCAGAGGAAGGTGGGGATGTTCTTGCCCCTGATCAGTCCCTAGGGAAACAAGATCCTTCATCTGGTCAGAGAGATAGCCCTTGCCCCAAGAGGCCTCAGCAGATAAAAGAGGAAAAGAAAGAAAAGATAAAGAGTCAAAGTTCAAGGCATTCATTCAATAATATAACAAATATTTTCCAAGTCCCTATGCCAAGCACTGTGGGGTAGTGCCTCTTTAGGGGGGCCCAGGGCAAACTCTTCTGGGGACCTGTACTTCCTAAGCAAAGACTTCAGGGACTCAGATCAAGTAAGACAACTACCTGGCCTTATTTATGGGGTCACCTGTGTACATCCTTGATTCTTATTAACAAATAACAATTAACATTGTTTTTGGTTTTTTTTTTAAGATTTTTTATTTATTCATTTGAGAGGCAGAGCTAGAGCAGGCGGGAAGGGCAGAGGGAGAGGGAGAAGCAGGCTCCCTGTTGAGCAGGGAGCCCGATGATGCAGGGCTTGATCCCAGGATCCTGAGATCATGACCTGAGCCGAAGGTAGGCATTTAACCGACTGAGCCACCTGGGCACCCCCCACGCACACACTTTTAAAGACACATCATTCCTCTGCACACAGCGAGACAAGCACTAACCATACTCTGACATTTTAAACATCATGTTTACTCCTAAACTCACACCACTAGATCACAATGAAATCCCATCAGACAGCATTCTGTGTAAAGCTCAGAGGCTTCAACCGGTTCAGAGGACTGGCTGGTGACTAGAGAAAGAAAGCGCGGTTATAAAATGATAGTTGCTTAGAGGGTCCGGGCCCCCAGAAGAGGATGTCCTGGGGTACCTCACCTAGAGACTATCACATCGTGTTTGCAATAGGTGCTCAGTAAATATCTGTGGTACTCCTGAATGAATGCTGTCAAAACTGAATCTGTATCTTTTTCCCGATCTTTCTTTAACGTTTTTCCCTGGGTCAGGCATGATGAGTTCATAGCGGCACCTGGAGAGTTCAAACCACCCCTCCCCCACTCCGCCCCAGCAGCTCTGATCGTTTTTCTCCTGAGTGGTGGAGCTGGACCGTGGAGACTTGCTACTCAAACTGTGGTCCCCAGGCCACAGGGTCAGCCTCGCCTGGGAGCTTCTTTGAAGTGCAGAATCTCAGGTCCTGGCCCAGGACACCAGACCACAATCCGCATTTTAACAAATCCGCGGACTTTTTTTTTTTTTTTTTTAATTTGAGTCGAGTCGAGCCACAGTGTTACATTAGTTTCAGGTGTACAGAGTGTTCCATTAGCTTCAGGTGTACGCAGCGTGATTGGACGCTCCACGCATTGTGCCCTGCTCACCACTAGCCAGGGTCAGTCCTGTTACATCCCTGTTACCGTGTCACCGCTCTGTTCCTTGCGCTGTGCCTAATCCCCAGAGGACTGTTACACTGACTCCGACTTAAGAAACACCAGCCTAGAACGTCAAAGGAGGACGAGAACTTAAACCTCACATGAAGATTACCAGGAAGAGAGCTCAAAGGAGAGCAGAAAGGGCGGTGTTGAAGGGGGAACCCAAGCAGAAAGAAGGGAAGGCAGCCGTCCAGGACAGGAGAACCAGTAGCGACGTGTGGGTGATGCGAGGCCCGAGGTGGGACTCCGAGAGAGGAAGCGGGGCCGAGACCCGCTGCAAGCATCAAGCCAGGGTTTGGTGGGTCCCGGCTTCGGGCCCAGAAGAGGGTTAGACTCCAACATCCTTGGAACTCAAGTTTTGGCTCACTTATCTACTGTCCTCTAACAAACCACCGTGTGTTTTCGTGGCTTAACACAGCAACTCTTTTTATTTCCTCACTGAGGCCGGGCTCGGCGGGGGCGGCTCGTCTCTGCCCCACGAGGTGCGGGCCGGGCTCGCTCACGTGTCTGCGGGCAGCCGCACATGGGGGCGGGGGGGGGGGTGTCCCGGACGGCCTTGCTGGCCTCCCGCGTCTGTTGGCCGGAACAACGGGCAGAGCTGGGCCTCGCTCTCCGTGAAGTGTCTCACCCTCAAGGAGCGGAGGCGGATTGTGTTCACCCGGCAGCAGTGTTCTAAAAAGGCTGGAGCCGAAGCTTCCAGCCTCTGAGGTCAAACTTGGAAGTCACTTCTGCTACATTCTAGCAAAGTTAGTCACAAGGCGGCCTGGTAGCTTCGAAGAGTGTCTGACTAGCGACCAGACCGTCCGTAGGAGCTCTCGGACCCGGGGCAAGTTACTGTAACTTTTCGGAGCCTCAGCGTCCTCATCCCTCAAAACGTAAGTACCGATGCCTTTCTCCTAGGTTGTATCATATGAGACATTAGCTCTTGTGACTGGCGTGTAATTAGCCCGCGGTAAATAGTGACTTCTTCTTAACGCGTAGCTGAAATCTGCGTCCTTCCTCTCGGAAGCCTCTTTCCAACTCCACACAGCGAGGGCTTTGAAGGGGACTCAACTATTAGATTCTCGCGGCAGGTTTGAAAAGGGGCAGAGGAAAGACGTGGGGTGTGTGTCGGGTGTGTGAGAGAGAAGCAGAAAATGAGCCGAGCACTGCTGACTGACAAAAGCGAGAGGAGGCTTTAGTGAGGGGAAACTACGTGTCTCCGTGCACAATTTCTAGAACCTGGGGGCCAGCTGGACCGTTCGGTGAGTACCGTCCACTCCCAGGCTCGGTGTGCAGGGCGGGGTCTGAAGACCGGCAGCGCCGGCGCGACCCGAGGTCGTGAGACGTGAGGAGCGCGGGCCTCAGCCAGACCTCCTGCGCCGCAGGCTGCGCGTGAGCCGCGTCCTAGGTCGCGGTCACCTGCACGCTCAGGCCTGACAGCAGCGTTAACAAGAGCCACTTTCCACCCGGCTGGGTCGGCCGCGGCTGACCTCGGGTGGAGCCCTGCGGGAGCTCACGGGCACCTTCTGTCTGACGGGCGCCTCGCGAGGACAGGAAAAGCGCGCGTCGCCCCTCCCGCGTCTCGGGGGCTGAGGTGGCTCATGTGAAGGGAAACGCTTCGGTGTGGGGCCGTCACTCTGCTCTAGGCAGAGCCAGACGAAGGCAAGGGACATAGGCAGAATGTTATAAAAATGTCATTTAGATATTTATAAGAGTCGCGGCCTGCTCAGCCTGGAAGAATAAGAACATTCAGAATAGAATCAGGCATGAGTCCGTTATTCTAGCCAATAAAGGGATCAGCAATGGGCAGGATCTGAAGTGCAGATACACCAGGTAATGCTGTATCTTCTTTAACAATGTATGTATGTATGTATGTATGTATGTATTTATTTATTTATTTATTTATTTATTTAAAAGATTTGATTTATTTATTTAACAGAGACACAGCCAGCGAGAGAGGGAACACAAGCAGGGGGAGTGGGAGAGGAAGAAGCAGGCTCCTAGCCGAGGAGCCTGATGCGGGGCTCGATCCCAGAACGCCGGGATCACGCCCTGAGCCGAAGGCAGACGCTTAATGACTGAGCCACCCAGGCGCCCCATAAAAATTTATTTATTTTATATATATATTTTTAGAGAGAGGGCACACAAGCAGAGGGAGTGGAGGGGCAGAGGGAGAGGGAGTGAGAATCTTAAGCAGGCTCCATGCCCAGCATAGAGTCCAACCTGGGGCTTGATCTCATAAACCTGAGATCATGACCTGAGCCGAAATCAAGAGTCGGATGTTTAACCGACTGAGCCACCCAGGTGCCCCAGGTAATGAATGATACATCTTAAAACTGGGAGAGACCAACACCCTCTAAAGGGCATGGACTTGGAGTTGCTTTTGCTATGGTAATCAGAACAAGAGTGCGCTGTGTTATTGGCCATTGTCAACGGGAGAATAAAATCTCATACTGTGGCCAGAAACCTCTTGCCAATATGAATGTTCATTCCACTAATGGGGTGACTTTCACTCGTTTGGGATGGTGTAACTGTTTTCTTAATTGAAATTTTTTTTTTTTTTTTTTTTTTGAGAGACAGTGTGAGCAGGGGAAGGAGCAGAGGGAGAGGGAGAGAGAGAATCTCAAGCACTACCCCCCCGCTGAGCTCAGCACAGATGTAGGGCTTGGATCTCACGACCCTGACATCATGACTTGAGCCAAAACCCAGAGTCGGATGCCCAACCGACTGAGCCACCCAGGTGCCCCTTTAATGGAATTTTTAATGCTGTTAAGATTTAGAGTTAACCAGAGACACGGTGACCTTGATCAGATCTACAGAATTATCATTTTTGTGTAAGTTCAGGAAGAGAGGGGGTTTTTGTTTTGTTTTTCTTTTTTTTTTAGGAAGAGAGTTTTATAATCTTAAGTATGCTGTGTGTTGTTTGGTATTTTAAGTATTTTGTAAGGGAGGATTTGGCCTGTTAGAGAATTGCAATCCCAACCTGAAGAGTGTAATTTCTAACTGTTAGTTGAAACGTGTAAAGAGACCTTTTTCGAATGCTTAAGAGAACTTGAGATTCACTGCGGTTATATTTTGCTAGAGTCATGTAAGCGCTTAAGAACATTTTGTTTGTTAGAAGCATTTGAAGTGCTAAAAATAATCCAATATATTAAATATATAGTAGAGCTTGAATTTCTGATGGAATTTAATTAATTGAGTTTGTAAATGAGACTGTTTAGGAGAATTTACTTTCTGTAACTTTAGTTGACGGAATTTAAATCCCCTTGAAACTGAGGGTTAAATTTTTCTCCATTTATAAATAGAATCATAAGGTTTCTACACTGAACTTTATGGTCTAAGGAAAACTAGTTTCAGAATTAGTTAAAATTTATTCCTCTAATAAGTTTCATATTAATTTAAAAACTCAAGGTATCTGCAAATGGTCTTCATTATGCTCTTAAAGCTTCTATTAAGAACGCCAAAAACTCATGTTGACATAAATAATTCAAAACCGTCACCAGCACATGGTGAGTTTAGACATTTTAAAGCCAAGGGCATTTTTTTTTTTTTTAGTGTTTTTTTGGTTTTTGTTTTTTGGTATTTTGTTTTTGTTGTTAGTGTGTTTGTTTTTTGGTGAGTGTGGAACACTCCTCTTGCACCAAGACTTTCAAAGGTAGAGCCTTCAGATTCCCTGGGGAAAGGCTCCCACGGATGCCATCTGTAGATAACTGGCCCGCAGATCACACGTGTGGCCTCTAGGGTGGTTCCTCCACAGTCACTGCCACCACCAAGCAATTCCCGAAAGCCCCCTCTGCTTCGCGCCCAGAAACCCATGACAGGCAGAAGAGGAAAGGTCCCCATTGAGCCAAAGGCTGAAGTTCTTCCATGGCTTCTGCTGGTCTGTGCCGTTCCTTAGAGTCACACAGTTTGCTTACTTTCCCCTCTCAAAAAACCCAGAGCTCAAGTCTGTATTCCAAATTGCAAATGGTTTAGAAAATTCCGTTTCTCTGTTGGCTCTTCTGAGGGCTTGGGGAAAAGAAAGAGAAAGGAAGGAAGGAAGGAAAGAAGGAAGGAAGGATGAGAGAGAGAGAGAAAGAAAGAAAAGAAAAGAAAGAAAGAATAAACAGCATCAACCTTTCCTACAGAAATCACTATACCCCTGAGGGCTCGATAAATCCAGCTGGCCTACTAATGGAGGTTCCCTGGAAACTGGTCTCCCCAAGCCCTGTTGGGTGCTTGCTGTGGGCAAGCCTGTGCCTTTCTCTGCCTTCGTGAAGAATTTGAGTGAAGGAGAGAAGGAACCTGAGAGGAACAGGATATTTTTTTCTTCATCCAGAGTGGTCAAAGGCAAGCTCCTCAGGCTTCTGTTTCTAAATCAGTGGTGCAGAATCTTTGTTACCTTGTTACGTAACTTTATGTAACAATAGGTCTTTACTTTGTTCCGTCCCCTCTGCCCTCCTTTCTGACCCTGTCCTAGTGCCTCCTCCAGGATCTTTTTTTTTTTTTTTTTTTTTTTTTTTTAATCACAGAACACTGGATTTGGTGTGTTCTTATTTAGGTCCCCCCCCCCCCGCCACACCCACCTCGGCCTTGAACACCTCAGAGCAAAGCTTGTGTTTTATTCACCCCATATTCCCCTGTGGCTCCTTCCAGAGCAATTGGCACATTCGAAGTGCTCACAAGCTGTTTGTGTAGTGAACAAATGAATGAGCTGTAATAGCCCCTGATTACATTAGAAATGTTTACAGAAAGAAATATGGAAAGACTGTTTTCTCAGTTTGCTTCAAGTTCTGACTTCTTTTTTCTACTTTAAATTTCAAGTGTAAGATTAACCCTAACTTCATGGCTGTAGTGCATTATTAAATATGGGCATGTTTTATAGGTATGGTTTGCTTTTCATTATCTGCACTGGGGGAGAGGGAGTCCTAGAACTTAGCCACAATAGGTCTCAGAGACTGTGTAGCTGGCTAATAATAATCATCATATCTATTATTTAGTAAGCAGTTACTGTATGCAGGGTATTGTGCTAAGTACTGTATACGCATTGTCTCATTTAATGACTGAAGCAGCACTCAAAGGAGGTTTTATTCTTCTCACGTTACTCATTGAGGACCCAGCCTCCAAGAGGTTACATAACTTGCCCTGGGTGGCAAAGATCTTTCAGATATTTTTATATGTGACTTTGATCACAGCACATTTATTTTTCTAATACATTTTATTTAGGAGTTCAAGCTAAAATGGAAATCACTTTATATTTTTAGAAAAGAGAGATTGATGATGGCATTTGATTGGCATTGATGGAAGTGGATCCGAAGTAGTTGAAGCCGGCAGGAGAGTAAATACAGTTTCAGGTTAGGCGTTGGATCTTTTTAAGAATATTTTGAATGCCCCATGGGGGCAGCACACTGTTCGGGCTATGTGCGTGGGTGGGGAAAGCTCTGAAGTGACTCAGGGTATGATTCTGCCTTTCAAAGAGCCGATTAGCTAACAGTGGGGACATCCCGATTGCCAACAACAGCAACACAGGGTGAGCGGGTTGAGCCCCGAGAAAAGAACAGATGAAGTGCTAAGGTTGCCATCAAGGGAGACATCACTGGTGGCCAGAGGCATCGGGGGACTTCAGAAAAAGGGACACAGAAGGGAGCCTCGAAGGATGTAGATTCTGGTTTGGAGGTGATGGGGGAGGAGGGGCAAAGGGGCGCCCTCCCAGTGGAGAGAAGAGCAGAAGCAGATGCATGTGTGAAACAAGGCAGCGAGTCCGTGGAGTGCCCACCAGTACACGGCCAGCAACTGCCCCTGTGCTCCCCATTACCACCCTGTTTTCCCCCTCGCTCTTCACTCCCACCCTGCCTCTAGCTCATATGCACGTTCAAGGTGAGACAAAAGTCTTCCCTTCATCCTGCATCGCATTGTGGGTCTTTCTTTCCTACCCCAGTCTGTAGAAAGTCTCTTTGCAGTCCCCATGCTCTCGGGCTCTGCTCATCTCCGGACCATCCCAGTTGTGCTCATGGCCTGGCTCTTCCCGATCGGGAGCCCCACCTCTACCCCCAGAAAGGGGGAGCTCTGGCTAGGATGCCGCCTCGCATTGTCCGTTCCAGGAACTCAAGGCCTGTCTCGTAAGTGGCATTGTGGCTAATGTCCTTCCCGAAAACTGGACTTTCCACTGGCTTCTGGAGCATCGCTCTTCTTTGCTGCCTCTTCTTTCTGGCTTTAAAGAGCGGTGGCTTAGTCCACGTGAGCTGCTGTAAAAGAAACACCAGAGACAGGGTGGTTTAAACAACCGCAGTTGTTTCTGGAGCCTGGGAAATCCAAGATCAGGGCTTGGGCAAACTCAGAGTCTGGTGAAGGCCGCCTTCCTGGTGCATGGACGGCCATCTTCCCGTGTGTCCTCGCTTGGCAGAAGTGGGGAGGGAGCCCTTGGGGGGTTCTCTTCCATGAGGGCCTCCTGACCTGATCACCTCCCAAAGGCCTCTCCTCATAAAACCATCACTTTGGAGATCAGCATGGCAACATACGAATTTGGGGGTGGGGGGGCACAGACATTTGGTCCAGAACGAGTGGTATTCTTTTACCTTCGTTTCAAACCCGTGTTTAGTCTCCCAGTCCACAGTCCCTGAGTGATTTTATTGAATCCCCTGGGTACAACCACTACCTCCTTTCACCTAAGTACAGAAGAGCTCTCCTGATACCCACCGAATCTCTACTTCTGGAACTCCCTTGGAGCACCAGGCACCTGCATGCCTGTAATGCCCTCTCCTGACAGCTCTGCACCGCTGTCCCACAGCCCCCGGCCCCGGCGCGCCCAATGGCACAGAGCAACTCTCCCCGCGTCCCCTGGTCCATCCTGCTACTGAATTCCCCACCTTTACTAATGGTACCGTTTGTCACCACGGGTCCAAGCAGGCAATCCAGCCCCTGTCCCCTACGTCCAGTTGGTGTCTCGTCAGAGCTCCGTCCTGACCCTCCCCGGGGCCTGTTTCTCGTCCACGCTCACTGCCAGGCAGCCTCAGCCTCTCCTACTCTGACGACCCCAACAGCCTCCTAAGATTTCCCCTCTCAGCCTCTTCGAACTCCTGCTGGAGGAGTGCATCACCCCCCCTTCACCAGTGCGGTCTGACTCTTCTCCATCAGGTGGCAGACGAAGGCTGGGCCCCTTAGAAGGGCGTTTGAGGCTCTCTCTTCTCTGGCGCCAGCCTCCTCTGCCTTCTCTCCTCCGAAGCCACAGTGAGTTCTCGTTCTGACTGCTTTCAGTCGCCTCTCAGCCCTCTTGTGTGTTCTTTTGTTGATTGCCTGCATTTGCCTCCTGTCCCCCTAGAAAACCTAAACATGCCCGAGGCCTCCAGGCAGAGTGGGTGCTCTCAGACTGCGAGAAGCTCCTGCAGGGTCCAGGTTCGGACCTTATATCGCTCCTCCTTACATCAAGGGCTGGCGCAGAGAGGCCCTAGGAAATGTCAACAGAGGAGTGAAGAGTTAACACTCAGCTCTCTTCCCTAATCCTCCAAGCTACAAGCCTCCAGGAAGAATTTGCTTGTCTATTCATTGCAAGATTCCTACTCAGGGGTAGGTTTCCTGGGATCTAAGACTCACTTTTTCCTCCTGCTAGATTCCTCCCTGGGGCTTGGCATGAGGGAAGTGAGTTCACTCCTGGTGGGAACAAGGAGGCCATTTAGGGGCCTCCCGCCCGCATTCTGCAGCCTCTCCGGGCTCAGGATCTCTGCGGTGCTAAGGCTCAAGGAGCTGGCTGCTCTATGTCCCCCACCCCACCCCCCTGCCCCGGCATTAGAAAATGAAACTGGGAAGCAGACTTTCTTTGAAATGTCATGTCTGTAGGTGATCTGCCACCTTGCGAAGAGATCGCTATTGTTACACAACATCATTCATGATCGCAGCCTTCCGGAGGATTAAACTGTTATCGATCTTCCATTTTTAAGAACGCTTTTGACTTGCCACATAAAATAACAAATTTACAACATGACAGAAGCCAAATAAAAGATTAGTGGGATTAAATGAAAACCACCACCCATTAATTTAATCTAGGCTAAAAACTGCAAAATGGTTACTAATACTTATCATAATTACAATGACATTAAGGCGCCTTTTTGGGTTGTTTTTGTTTCTTTGTAAATGGGATTTAAGTAACATACCCTACGAAGATGATAAATGTAACTGCATGACGACCAGGTGCAAGGATTCTGTTTGTGTGGCATGAACAGGGCTGCTAATCCCTCACTCGCTCTTTTCTGTTCGGCAGCTCAACATTTCCTGGTGTGCCCTGTAATAACAGACAGCTGTCCTGTCAGCTCCACTGAAAAATGAGATAATAAGGCAGCAAATGATGTCCTTTATATCCCGATCTACCACTTCCTGCAGTTTGCTTCTCAAATGCTTTAAGTAACAAGGATCTGGGCAATTTTCACACTGTTTCTTCTTCTAAAAAAGTTTGTCCAAATTCTTGGTGAATGTCATTTCCCTTTGGGACACTGGGTGGAAAAAGAGGCAGCCTGCTTCATTGCACCCAGACAGAAGGCTTCCAAAAACCCTCTGAATGGGGTCTGTGGGTGGAAATCCTGCATCAGAAGCCAGTGAGGTGATCCGAGCTGTAATCGTGTCTGGAGGGGTGGTGTGGCTCCCTGAGAAGACAACCGCTGGGGACCTTTCTGTTGCACTGCTGGGATAATTGGTCCTTTTAGAAGCAGCAAGAGCCTGCCCTGTCCTGCGGCTCTTGAATAAGGCTTCCCAGAGGCCTCCTGGCTGAGAACACTGCAACGGGGTGGGTAGGATGGGCTCACCTTGGGGAGCTCAGGCGCTATCCAATGTGTGAGATTTGAGGCATCCTGGATGTGTCTCTCCCACATTTGACAGAAAAGGGAAGTTGAGGCTCTAGGTCAGAGGGTAGAATTGGACCTTGAACCCTGGCTTTCTGATGGCCAGTCTGGTGCTGGTGCCTTTTCCAAAGATGAGGGAGTGTTTCTTGACGTTCTTGACAATCCACACTGACCCAAGATAGAGTGTAAATTCTAATAATCCGGAAGGTTAATGTTCAGAGAACATGTATTTTAGAATATGGGTCAGTCGCTCAATTATCATTCATTCATTTATGCATTCATTCACGCATCGCTCCCTGGGTAGGGACGAGAGAGACAGATCCGTCTCTTGCTGACCTGCCGCACGCAGTGGTGTCTTAGGAGGTGGCAATAGCCAGAGAGACACATTCCAAACATCCTGGACGCGGGTTGTGTGTTCCGGTTGGAGGGAGGCGAACGGTCTGAATGAATCCGTAGTAAACTCCTCTTACACAGCCCGAGGGAGAAGTACTTGCTTCACTCCATCAATTTATTCCAACTGGACAGACTCTGTTTGCCCTGTGGGAGAAGGATCCCACTTCTTGGACAAAGTTCGATTCTACTTTTGCTGCGCTTTACTGGAATCAGCCCCGACGGCTGCAGGGCGGGGACTGCTCTGGGGGCTGGAACACGGAGCCCACTGTTGACCAGGGAGGCCTGTGCAGCCACCCAGATTTCGAGGTCAATCGAGGCAGGCAGGGCGGCTGCTGGGCAGGCCTTTGTCTTGCGGGGACCCCAGGTGGGGCGCAGCCTGGGCCCAGTCTGTTCTGCCGGGGAGGTGTCCTCTGGGGAAAGGAGGAATTCCGTAGGTGGCCAAGGAGTTCTGCTGGTTTCCATATGATCCCTGTGCTCACTGCCCTGTCTTGGAAAGTCTGTGGTCAAGGTGAGGTCTCTGCAATGGAGAACTTCCTATTGTGATCTGTTAGCACTGCTGACCCACCGTTGCTGACAGAAAAAAGCACCATTTACTCATTCAGAAGTACTTCTCTCTAGCCTCCTCCCCTCCCCCAATGTTTCCCCTTCCATTCCTATTCCTAGGAAGGAATTACATATCTAATAGTTATTGCACACTATGAGTTCAACTGCTTTACAAGTATTAACTCACGGAGTCCTCATAACAGCACAAGAAGGTATTGCTGCTGGTGCCCTCATTTTACAGATGGGCAGACTGAGGCTCAGAGGGTTGAGTGACTTACCCAAAGTCACACTTGTGGTAACTGGAAGGAATTGTGGTTCAAATCCAGGAAGTCTGGCTTCAAAGTTTCTTCCTATAACTCCTCTAGGAGTAGATGATGGAATCATCCAAAATCTTCTAGAAATGTGCTGTCCAATACAGTAGCCACTAGCTGCAGGTAGCTGTTTAAATTAGCATCTAAATTAATTAAAATTAAATAAATAAATATTTATTTCCTCAGTAGCACTGGTCACATGTGAAGAGCTCAACAGCCGTTATAGTGACTGCTATATTGGACAGCACAGGTAGAGAACGTTTCCATCATTGCCACAAGCGCTGATAGACGGTGCTGCTCTAGAATATCCCTCACTTCCTGTAACTTTGTTCTGCTTAACAAAGACCAAGGGCAATAACAAAAGCAAAGGTCATCTGTTAAATGCGCAGTAAATGAAATGTAACTTTTGAAGATTTTTCTTGTAATATACATACAGAAAAAAAATGTCTTCTTGGAAAGATGATTCTAATTCAGTAAGCGAAAAAGAAATTGAATACTGAAAGTATATAAACTAGAATATGTTTTTGTTAAAATGCACACACACACACGCACACACATGCATGCACTTAGAAAGAAACACCTGGGAAGGACACACCACACTTTGTGGACGGTGGTTATATTTCTTGCAAAGTATGGGAGGGGATGATGTGTGGGTAGGTAGGGGTAGATTTCCTTTTATAGTTTCATTAAGAGAAAAATTTTTTTACAACATTTATTACTTGCTTTGATGATGGAAAAGATTTCTAGAAAAAAAATCATTGAATGATAAAAAGATAGGGAAAGTGCTTTGTAAAATATTCTGACTTGATGTTTGGACAATGTGGTCTCCATGGTCATAATTTTAAAAGTGCTATCCCACCCTGAGGACAGTTGCATTTTGAGAGAAGAGAAATTCTATGGCTAAAGACGAAAACTATGAGGAGAGAACGTTAGGTGTTGGGAACTGAACAGAACCCAGGAGAGAACAGGAGTCCCTTCCTCATGCTTGGGACCCCAGTGCTTGGCCCCCTGCCCTGTTCTCTAGAATCCAGCTGCACTCTGGATCCCCTATGACCATCCAGAGCACCCTTGGTCACGGGCTCCTTCGGCTTGTCTGGGGAAGTGCAGGAGTAGAGAGGGTGAAAGGCATGTCTGGAGCAGTGGACGCAGAGGGGAGGTGTGGAGAGAAGGCCCCGGTGCTGCTTCAGACCCAGCCACAGAGCTGGCGACGCTCCAGTCAGGACCTGCGCTGCCCCTTGGCCACCCCACCCTTGTCATCCCTCTGAGGCCAGAGCCCCTCAGCACTGAGCTCCCCCGGAGGGCAGGACGGGCCCTCACTGTCTCGGCTGAGCACCTGGCCTCACCCTCCCCTCTGCTTACCCCCCTGCCCTTTCTGTGGGCTTTTCTCTTTTCCAAAATGAAAAAAACCCCAACCCCACCACACACACACACACACACACACACACACACACACACACACACACACACTTTAACATTTGCTACACATTGTTGCAAATCAATTGAAAAAGAAAAGGAAGAAGGAGGGAAATGTGCCCGGTGGTCCGTTCTCTTCAGGCTGGAGCTTGAGTGTGGCCTCGCTCCCGTGGACCAGGCCCTTCGTGGCAGCGCCTGCGCTCTGTCTCCCCGTGGAGTGGCAGCTGCACTCTTGGTCTCGCGGCAACGGCCGCGTGAGACTCCTCAGAAGGGCCCCTGGGAGGACGAGGCCGCATCCACAGACACATAGAGAGCGGGGCGCCCGCTGTGTGGGCTGAGCGCTGACAACAGGCGCCAGCGCCGGCCTGGGGAGTTGACTTGGTCCTGCCGGCGCCCTGGTGGCCGAGGGAGCCGTCCCCTCCTGTCTCCCCGCCCGTGTGGCAGACGGCCCGCGTGGTCAGCGGAGGGGGAGGCTAAGGGCTGGTCACTGGCGCAGCCTTTCAGCATGTAGCGCTTTTGTGGTTTATGGCTTCTGTCGAGGGATTGAAAGGTCTGGGGTTCAAACTCTCAGGGTCTCCAGGGAAAAGGGAAGCACTCTTGGTAAGAAAACATTCCTAGCAGCGCATCCCGAAGGATGCTTTTGCGAGGCCCTAACTCTCGACCTTTGTGTGAGAAAGCGTGTCACTGAGTAGAAGGCGTCTGACCCCCGGTCCCCAGTTACAAATTCCTCCCTGGACTCAGCTGCACGAGCTGCTCTGCTGGGAGCTGCCGAGGCCCATGCGGAGGCCCCCGAGGGAGGCTGAGGGAGGCCAGGCCCCGGGGGCGTCCCTGGCTCGGGGGAGGCTGCACTGAGAGGCCTTTCAGTGCTTTTCTGTGAGAAATGTGTGTCCGGGATGTGGAGTTCGGAATACGTGGCGTCTGAGAACAGTGAATGGTGGGGAGGAAAGCCTCCTTTTTATCCCGTGAATTTAAATGCAAAGAAAAGAAATTCACCACAACTTCACAGAGAAATACAGTGAAAAGAGACTCCATGTCACCTTGAAACACCTTTCCCTCCAGGAAAGCAAAACTTTCAGCTAACATTTGAGCTCCTCAAATCCTCGCAATTCACTTAAACAATCTTGGGAAGTGAATTACCTGGTATCACTGCTTAAAAATAAACACGGATTCTCGTCTTAGGCTGTGTGCACTAAGGATTAAGAGGAACCTTTGCCAGACATCTGTATTCACAGCAGTCTCCTGGTGTCATTCGTATCTATTTTTGCCCATGTTATCAGGCTCCAGTTCCAGTCAGGAGGATTCTGGAAGGGTAGAAACAGTGCAGACTAAATCAGCCAAAGCAAGATTTCCCTCTGTTGGTGACTGAATCAAACCCTCTACCATCTGCTGGAGTAGGAGGAGTAAGGGCTCCGGTGTAAGCCCCTGCCCAGCCAGCTCTGCCCCAGACCAAGCTCGCTGCTTGGGACTCCATGTAAAACTCTGCGTCAATGCTTTTTAGTGAAATTATTCACTACTTAGGAGCCCCTTTCAAGAGTTTTCTATTCATCAAGAATCTGTTCAGGGTGAAGAAATCCCCTAAGTTATAGGACAGTTAAAAAAAAAAATTCAGGTAGAATTATTCTGGAGCTTCTTTTTTTCTCTTAGTTTCTGGAACATCACATCCAATCCTAAAGGGGCCATCAAATTCAAGGCTTGTCAGTGAGAATTTTTGGCCATGTCCATACAAAGGTTAGAAAGTAAAGATCTTGAAAAATGTTTCCACATACTTTCATCGTAACTCTTTGCAAGAATCATGCGTGAGGCCTCTGCAAGAAGTTTCCAGTCACAGTTGTTAGGGGGAGGAAGTGTTTAGAGGTAGACCCAGTACCAAGGGCAGCCCGTTTTATTCCAGGCAGGTATGTCTCATAAAATCACTGTAAGCAAGGCTTAGGGAACACTGTTGCTCCTGGGGGAAATGCAGTTAGCTTCCTTCGAGCTTCTGGACCAACATCTTCATCAGTCCGTCAGTGCATAACCTTGTGGCATGTGTGTTTCCGTTTAAGAGCACCTTACTGAGTATATAGTTGATTCCTTTAGCTTGCACCCCTGGCCAACCCCGCTGTAACTCATGCCTGAAGGAAGCTTCTCCAACACACGTGTTTGCTTCCTAAGGGACGTTGCAGCCTGTGTGCACTTGGGGCCACGGGGCCGCACGTCATCGGCACCATGTTGGGGGCCATTAAACAGTGACATCCCAATAAAAAGCACACAAAACAGGGAACTAGGTAGACCAGGAAGAGGACACTTGTTTACAGCATGAGAGCTGGAACAAGAAGGCAGAGTCGTTCAGCCTCCGCTGGGAACGCGTCTGCTGAGTGGCTCAAGATTTTCTCTACTCGGCGCATGTCTGGGAGCAACCACGAAATTCCTGCCAAGTCCTGGTTTTGGGGTCACCAGTGAATTTTAGCGGGTAGACAAACTCACAAGTACAGAATCGGTGAATAATGCAGATTGTGCATCCTTCAGGGTAAGATTTCATTAACCTGGTTCCTGTCCCACCGTCTTTCCCTGACATTCTAAATTCAGCATCTGCTAGTTTGCCTAGAAAAAGGCAACAACCTCTGGGAAGGGAAACAAATTGTGTTATTTTGGTCATTTGTATCTTATGAATTTGTCAGCTTCCTTGCTGGGGAGGACCTGAGCGCACATTGGAAAGGGCCGTGCTTGGGGAGCTGATGTGGGTAGTCGATGTGAATAGGGGGTGGGGCAGAACTCTAGTCATGGGGAGAGCAACTGGATAGGCTGGTGCGCTAATGTGAGAGTGGGTCTTCCCTGTCCCTGAAGGACGGGAGACCTAGAAGTCCACCCTTCCACGGCTAAAGCACACCCCACCCTCTCAACAATTTGCCAGGATTCAGCTGCACCTAGCTTTGCCCCCCGTCAGCCAGAACCATTCTCCCCAAAGGCAGCTGATTTGCTCGCTTATGAAAACACTTCCTGCTTGTCACGGGGGCTGGAAAGGTCTGTTCCGAGACACATGTGCTCTGGTATGACCCCCGAGGCCTTGCCCCATTGAAGTCAATCAGAGCTTTCCCACCGTGCAGGGTGCTGGCTGGGTTGGATCTGAGCAAGCAAGTGGAGGGTGGATGAGTCCCCCCTCCGACTCACAACCTGGACCCTGAATCCTTTGTCCTTGCTGGTGAGGCCGGCTGCCTTCCTCACCCTGGCTTGGACCGCAGCTTTGCGAACTGTCGGCTCCTTGGCCTCCGGCTAGACTTCTTGGCTTCTATCCCTGACTTGTGATTGACCTCTGCCCTCAGAATTCTCCGTGGTCCTGTCCTGATTTTCCAGTTTCCTGACCTTTTGCTTGGCTTTGCAACCCTCGGCTTGTCTGCTTGGCAGCTTGGCAGCTTCCTTACAAAGCTAAGTCCTGCTGGCGTTACACCCTCCCCACCTTCAGCGTGGGGCTCAGAAGGTTCAAGTCCCTCTCTGGGGAGGGGTCTGGATCCCAGGCCCACCACAGAGGGTTCTGCCACATGGGTTAGACCGAGGAGGAACCTAGACTTGGGCACTAGAAATCTTGCTGGAGGCAGCTGAGGAATTGGCTTCCTGACGTGCCGAGCAGGCAGGCTGAGTCCCAGGTGTTTCACGTGCTTCTGGGCCGGCGATAATCAGGGCATGTGAGAGCCAGAAGTGACTCTGTATTCCCTCATGTCGAGGGTGAAGCAAGAGCAACAACCACAGAATCCGAGACGTGGGCTCGCCCCGAGGATGCAGCCGCTAAGTAGCAGGGATGGGACCGGAACCCGGGTTACTGATCCAAATTCGTTAGACTCTGTGGCTTCTCCTATTTAGCTGAAGGGGGCACATGAGAAAAGGAAGGTTAATTACATGGCTTATAATAATCCAAGTTCAAGAGCAGATAATAGAAACTAGCTGGTTTAAGAAGAAAGGGATTTTGGGGCCCTTGGGTGGCTCAGATGGTTAAGCGTCTGCCTTTGGCTCAGATCTTGATCTCGGGGTCCTGGGATGGAGCCCCACATCGGGCTCCCGGCTCAGAGGGGAGTCTGCTTCTCCCTCTCTCTCTGTCCCTCCCCCTCACACATGTGCGCTCTCTCTTTCTCAGATGAATAAACAAAATCTTAAAAAAAAAAAAAGAAGAAGAAGAAGAAGAAAGGGATTTCATAAGGGGATTGGGTGCTTTCAGTGTTGCTGGAAGGGCTGGAGGGGTGGCCAGAGACTGGCCTCTGGGAAGGGCTCCCAGAAGGGCATTATAGAAGTGGCCCGTGGAAGGAAATGACTTCTCTGCCTTAATCTGGAGATTCAGGAAGTTGCCATCCCAGCCAGGGGGACCAGGACCCCCTGTTCTGACTCGGCGAGTAGACCATGCAACTCTTGATCTCCGGGTTGTGAGTTCAAGCTTCATGATGGGTGTAGGGATTCTTTTAAATAAACAAACAAACAAATAAATGAAATGAAATGAAATAAAATCACCTTAAAAAATAAGTAATAAATAAAATGTTAGCCATGAACTTCATGCAGGTTTACAGTTTGCTTATCTTGAACTATTTTCAGTTCAGTTTCATATATACTCAACGTAAGCGTTTAATCTTCTTCAGCCTTGTCAAATTTTGGGGTGTGGTTAACTCTAAAATTGTGTGACTAAAAAAATAGAGGTTTCTGAAGTAGTGCTCCAATTATTATTTTTTTCTTTTTTTTTTAAAAGATAGGCTATACACCCAGCATGGAGCCCAGTGTGGGGCTTGAAATCATGGTCCTGAGATCAAGACCCAGGCTGAGATTAGGAGTTGGACGCTCAACCGACTAAGCCACCCAGGGGCCCCAGTAGGGCTTCAATTATTAACAAATTGAAATAAATTTTAGAAATGATCTTATCCTTCTCCATTTTACAGGGGGGAAGCTGAGGGCCAGAGAAGTTAAGAGGACTTGCCTCAAATGAAACCATTAACTAGACTCAAAACCTGAACTAGAACCACTCTCATGCTTTTTCCCACACTAATAACTGAAAAGAGAGCTGATGAGGGTTGAATCTCCAATTTTGCAAAATATTACCAAAAAATGAAGCCAGTTCCAATTTCTTTTTAATCCACTCTGCTTTGTAAATACTTACGGATTGGGGGAGGGGGAATCCTCTCGTTATTGTAAAGGAAAAAACGATAACATGATAAAGGACGTCTCAAACAGCTGTTGACATTCTATAAAGAAGTGCGGTATCAGAGGCACTCCTCTTAGGAAAAGGGGCAAGGTGGAGATGCCTCACTGGATATGATATAATAGACATTGCCAAAATAATTTAACATTGTTCTGGAAGTCCTAGCTAACTCATTGAGCAAGAAAACAAAACAAAACAAAAAAATGGAGTGTGACTGTCAGTAGGAAACAAACGAAATTATCATTATTTGCACATTTCTAGTATTATGTATACTCTGTAACTGTCTGCCAAGAAAACACAAAAGAATCCATTGAAAAACTACAGTATAAAATAAGAATAGTGAAACGGCCAGTTACCAAACACGTATTTAAAAAATTAACTTCTTCCTTTCATATCAGTAAGAATGAATTAGCAATTATAATACAAAAATAAAATCCTATTCTTAACATCAACACAAATTGTAAATTACCCAGACATAGCAAGTAATGTGCCGTACCGACAAGAAGGAAAGTAGATACTTTATGAAGGGACTTGTTGGAGGCTTGAATAAATGAAAAACATACTTCGTCCCTAGAGGGAAAAACTCATAATGTAAAGATGTCAATTCTCTCCAAAGTAATAAATCCCTTTAATGCATCTCCAATAAAATCCCAAGAAAAGGAGTCTACAGGGATTTAGACAAGATGATTCTAAAATTCACCTGGAAGAATAAATAAGTGAAAACCCACAAAACAATATGGCATTTTTCTTGTGGGTAGATACAAATTAAGTTAAAGTTTTAAAACATGGACTGAAGGCTCCATGTCAAGTTCATGTCGTTGATTCCCTCTAGGGTGGGAGGAAGGGGGGGGGCCAGGGACTTTGAATCAATCTGCTACATTTTATACATTTTCTTAAGACACATGTCTGAAGCAACTATGCTAAAATATTATCTTCATCAATAATATGTGTTAGGTGATGTTGTATTATTTCCTGCAATTTTCTGTTTTTATTTTATTTTTTCCAAAAAAAAAAAAAAAGGAATGAAGGGGATATGGGATCTACACTGCAAGATATTTTGAATTCTCAGTAATTAAAAGAGTATAATTTGGGGGCATCTGGGGGGCTCAGTGGGTTAAGCCTCTGCCTTCGGCTCGGGTCATGATCCTTGGGTCCTGAGATCAAGACCCATGTCAGGATCCCTGCTCAATGGGGAGTCTGCTTCTCCCTCTGCCTGCTTCTCCCCCTGCTTGTGTTCTCTCTCTCTGTCAAATAAATAAATAAATCTCAAAAAAAAAAAAGTATTTTTATACAAGTAAGTCAATGACACTGAAAAGAAACAGATCCAAGGGGAGGAGGTGTCTCAAATCAGTGAGGGAACCAACAGACGTTCTTAATGATGGTCAAGCCATCATTCATCTGATTTGTTTTCCAGAGAGGTTTAAAAAAAGTAAAAAACTGAGAGGTGCCCGACTGGCTCAGTCAGTGGAATATGTGACTCTTGATCTCAGGGTTGTGAGTTCAAGCCCCAGTTTGGGTATAGATATTAATAGATAATAAAAATAAAAATATTTTTATTTATAAAAATAAAATCTTAAAAAAAGTAAAAGTAAAAAATTAAACTACAAAAGAGCAAGAAGAAAATACTATTGTCTATCTGATTTCAGGATAGAAAGGTCAAAATCTCTTCGTGACTTTTTCCCACCCCTGGGCCCTTTGCACAGGCTGTTTCCTATGCCCAGAAACCTCTTCTCTTCACTCTTTTTTTTTTTTTTAAGATTTTATTTATTTATTTGAGAGAGAGAGAGAGCGCAAGCAGGGCAAGTGGGAGAGGGAGAAGCCTCCCTGCTGAGCAGGGAGCCGGACACGGGGCTTGATCCCAGGACCCCAGGATCATGACCTGAGCTGAAGGCAGTTGCTTAACCAACTAAGCCACCCAGGTGCCCCTCTTCTCTTCACTCGTGCATCTGTTCCCCAAAAAGTCTACCCTGCTGTCCCTCATTGTTGACACCCTGCATTATGGCTCTCTTGGCACCATGAACTTCTCCTTTATGTCACTGCTGCTTTTGCGATTTTGCATTTGTTTGTGTGACTGACAAATCATCTGTCTCCCAGTAGAAAGCCAGCTTCGTGAAGATATGCTTTGCCTGTTTCGTTTGTTCAAAAGTAGAATGCTTAGCCTATGGTGTGTGACACATTGTAGGGGTTGGATAAATATTTGTTGAATGAAGGAACGAATGAATTGGAGCCCATTTTCCTGTGTGCCATACACATGAAGATCTTTGTAATCTGTCATTTTGGGCCCCTCACCTTTTACACGTTTAGACCATCAGCGGTCGTGCTATTTGTGTGGCTGCATGTTGGGGACAAGGAACAAACAACTTTTTGGCTTACCTTTTTAGACATCGGATTCTAGACCCGACAACCTCCAAAGCCACTGAAAAGCCCATTTTGCCCTAAATCTAGAAGAGGGAACCAGCTTATCTGTGGGACTGTGAACTTATCGCTGGGTTTGTCTTTCTTCTCCAGTGAGTCCTTCCTACTGGCAGGGATATCATCCCCAGAGATGGTGAAATTAAAGTCTCATAGTCAGAGAGGACGACAGTGTCTCTCCAGATGGGCCTCCCTGGGCTTTGGGACCACAGCCAGAAACACAGCTCTGGCCAGTCCGTCTCATAACACTCTTTCCTGTGGAAGTGACCAGATGTCCCGTTCTCCAACTTCTGCCTGTGTGTGGTCTCCCTAGGTTTTTAATCTTTTTGGCAAATGCATTCAGAAATATAGTTTAGAGAACGAGATGATGATTCATAATCACATATTCATACTAGAGTATATATAGGACCTGAGCACATAACACATGTTTACAGAGGGGCAGCCCCTTGAGAGGAGATAGCCAAGGGAAGTCTCAGGTCAGTGCATGCCTGTCTGGGCAGGGCTGCATTGTCAGAAGCTCGAGAAGGAAGTACAACTTCATGCTCCCAAGGAGGAAGGGGTGGTGGTTCTCTGTGACTTGCACGGTCATTTAACCAGCTCACTGTCCTTCATCCCACTGTGCCTCAGCCGCAGAGTTAATTAAGACTGTGTGGTCTTGAACCCAGGTGTCCACTAACTATGGTCTCTAGATTGAATCACACTTATTGCCCTACTATTTTTAAGACATGAGCAGTCCCCCCAATCCATGATTTCACTCTCTGTGGTCTCAGTTACCTGCAGTCAAACCGTGGTCCTAAGCAGATGAGACTGCTTGTGACTTACCAGCGGAAGGTAAGTAGTAGCCTAACACTAGGCCTACGTCCGTCAGTCACCTCGCTTCATCTCATCACATAAGCATTGTATCGTCTCACGTCACCACCAGAAAAAGGATGAGTACCGTACAGTAAGATACTTGGAGAGAGGGGGAGAGATAGACCACATTTACATAACTTTTATTACAGTTCATTGTTATAATTGTCTATGTTATTAGTCGTTATTGTTATTAATCTCTTCTTGTGCCTAATTTGTAAATTGAGCTTTATCCTCGGTATGTGTGCGTAGGGAAAACAGTATGCATAGGGACTATCTGTGGTTTCAGACATCCACTAGGGGTCTTGGAAGGAATCTCCTGCAAATAAGAGGGGACTACTGTATGTGGCTGCTTTTGAGGCCCAAATATAGAGAAGCTTTGTGGTTTCCTATGTTTTCTTCATGTTTTAAATCAAGGACTTAAAAATACACAATTATTGTCGTGTTTGAAGGGGGTTTCATGACTTTTTGAGCTACGTCAAAGCTGTTTGCTAACACCAAAAAGTGCAAGGAGTCATTGATCTAGATGCCATGATTTCACTGACTGAAACTGCTTTCCCACCACCTATCATCATTCACGAATCAGAGGCAGTTCCCGCAGGAAGAGCCCACCCACCGGTCTTGAGGTGTGCTAACCAGCAGAGCCACCATTGCCGAATGCTCGCCAGGCACTATGCTGCACAGAAATTCTCCCATTTACTCTTCATGACAGTGCTGTGAAGTGTTATCGTTCCTTTTACAGATGGGAACTCTGAGGATGGAGTTACTGACCCAAAGTCAAGCTGTTAGTAGTTGATGGGTCTGAGATATCATACCTCTAACTGTCACCTCTCTAACTCTCCCCTTTCATTCGGGTCCGTAGGCACTGTGCTTGGCACTAGGGACTTGCCCGCTTAGAAATGGACTTGCTGGGCCAAAGAATATGTCCATTTTCATCTTGCATAGGAGTGGCTCAGGACCTAGGAGGAGGTGATATTTCAGTGGGAGTCTGCAGATAGGGAAAAAGCCAATGTCCTGATTCAAAGACCATCAGGCGGAAAGTATTCTCTTACTTGTGTGAGAGTCAGGCTTTCTGTTCTATTCTGGCCTTGATCTGATGGAATAAAATCCTGATTTTGATCTCACATTGGTACTTATGAGGACTGATCACCAAATATAATGTTTCTGATTTGGGGGCACGTAGTAAGAACATAATTCTTGGCTCTCCCCCTCTAGGTTGGCTGGGCCATGTGACCAGTTCAAGGTCAAGCTTTTAATTGTTGTTTGGAGACCCTCCAGAGCTCTTCTCCCTTCTCCCACCATTCCAGATAGTAGGTGCTTCATCATCTGTCTTCCGAGAGAACTCATGACAGATATATAGTCCTGTCATGGACATAAAGTACAAGCAAGAGACAGACTGGTGCCATTTAAACCCCTGGAATCTTGGGGGTTTATTTGTTATTGCAAAATGACATTGACTGTCCTGCCTGTCCATGCATACTCTTTGGAGAGGACCCCTGGGGAGACTGCTTTCCAGAAAGCCTCCCAGTCCCTCTAGGGAGAGCCACTGTGTGTGCACGGAAACTCCCTGTCCTATGCCCATTCTATGTCATTTTATGGGAGTACTTATGGAGACAGTCTACCTCACTCTTTCTGTTTTCCAAATGGCCAATTCAAAGTCAGAATCTTGCAAAAATAAGTTTTGAACCACAAGTTTTAATGACAAAGTTCCGTGAAACATTTAAGATTGTTCTAGAAAATCCAACCTCACCTAATCCAGAATGACACGTACTCACATGGCTGCTGCAACAAGTTACCAAAAAGGAAAAAAAAATTGAATCACGAAACATCTCGGAACAGTTATTAAATAGTATCTAGTCCCTAATGGCAAATTCATTTTCATTTAATAACAAGTTATTGTGAAGTATAATGAAAAATAGAGTGGCATGCAAAATAAGCTGGCCTCTGTTTTCATTGACATCGTGCCAGTTTCTTGGGTGCAGTGTTACAATCCTATCCATCTTCATAAAGCCCTCCTTGGAAAGCATTATTGAACAGCGGGAAGGATCAGTGGATGACAGCTTCATTAGTCATGACTAGGTAATCCTGGCCAATTTCTCCTGGGAATTATTAACACATTCCTAAACACCCCTTGGTTGATGGCATCCAAAGAAGAAGAGGAGGAGATCAGTTGTAAGATCTTGGATGTTATCCAAATCCAGCTACAAGCGACCCCATGAAGGTCACAGGGCAGTCACTCTTTGCACAGAGCTCTCTGAAAGCTTCTGGGAAATGGGACTTTCCTAGCCAGTGGGGACGAGACCTGAAAACTCTTGCCCATTGCTGAAGACCTAGAGGAGAGAAAATATTGGAATGCCGCCCGCGTGGTAGACAAATTGAAGTGGTCTCATTGGGTAAACGGGTGGATTAACCCCAAATGTATTCTTGTCTCTGACTAAAAAACAGGAGCTCCAAGAGGGCGTCTTTGTGAGCCCGGTAAATGCACAATAAACACCAGAATCCAACAGGTTCCTGCGAATCCTGGCAGCCAGGTATCCCACGTCTGCCAAAGATTACCTAATCTCCCCCGAGCTTGATCACTTAGCCCAGAGGCTTGAAAGACAACGTGGCGGCTGCCAGTCAAGATTTCCCATGTTTTTGTGACTTCTCTGGTGACACTGGCTTCTCAGTTGCTTGGTGAGTCAGCTGGGTGGGGTTTTGAGGGGTGTTAGCAGAAACGTGGTTTATTCTGCAGGTCGACGGTTTTAACTCTGGGCAAAAACCTTGGGCTAGTAGCGTTTTTCAAGCTCTTGGGTTGCTTCACGGTGTAGCTCAAGGGCTTCTGGACTGGGGGGGAGACCAGAGCTCACACCTTCGCCTGGCCACTTACCAGCTGTGAGACCTTGGGCAACTTCCTTACCCCTCTCAGACTTAGTTTCCTCATCTGCAAAACAGGGGTGATGATATCTGTCTCATAGGGTTTGTGAGGATTAATCGACACAATTAGGTAAAGCACTTGACAGAGTGCCTTGCTAAATGTGTCTTCCATTACATGTATAGATGTAAGCTTTGTCCTGCTTCAAAAGCAAACCAGAAATAACCAGAAAAGGAAAATCGGCACGAGTTGTTCATATTATCCTGCCCACTACCCCCAACTAAATTATAAGCTCTTGTTTTCATTTATTTTGAAGAGAAAAGCAGAGATGGCCAAAAAATCATGACTAATATCTGTGGGTCACAGTTGAATTTTTACGTCATCACTATTGTTGTCCCTCTTTCCCAGATGAGGAAACTGAGGTGTAGGAAAGTAAGTTGCCCAAAGTCACACAGGCCATAAGTTTTGGAGTTGGGTTTGGAAACAAAACATCTGCCTGCATTCGCTGTGTCCTTCACTGTCA
Source organism: Ursus americanus (assembly GCF_024610735.1). Classification (NCBI taxonomy): domain Eukaryota; kingdom Metazoa; phylum Chordata; class Mammalia; order Carnivora; family Ursidae; genus Ursus; species Ursus americanus. The sequence continues at coordinate 42,721,163 of NC_142134.1, forward strand.
CTGCTGTGTCCATGAGTCTTTGGTGATTTGGACTGAATCTACTACAGAACTCCTATTGAAACAACAAGCTTCCTAAGGTCATGCACGTGTTTACAAATTGCTATCCTGGCATGGACTCCCTGCTACTCTCTGCAAAGCTGAAGCCTATCCAGACTCAAGCTCTGGATCCTTCGGGACGTCTCCCTGGATCCCTTCTCTCTGCTCTCTCCATAGCGCTGGCCTGAGCCTTTCCACCACCCACTCAGAGCACAACTCAGTCATTAATGGCTCCTGAGAAGATGAGAGCGAGAAGCAGAGAAAACAGCAGGTCAAAGAAGAGAAAGGGCTGGGGACAAAAAGGGAAAAGAACAAGACAAGGAAGAACTGAAGTGTGGTCACAGTCTCAAGGTGGATTTCATTTTTAAGTATTCTATATCATAAAGTCTGACTATTTATTGTCTGAACTCCCTCCCCTCCCCCCGCTGCCTCTGGCTTTTGTGAAACAGAGTGATGTGTGTTTTTTTGGGGTTTTTTTGTTTTTGTTTTTTTGCTTTAGCCAGCGTGGAAAAACCTTGTTTTTAGTGACTCCTGACACCAGCTGATTTTGTAGCAATGACAATTGTTGAAATTCAATTGAAAATTTAAATATTTTTTGCATTTTCTTTAAAATCAAGTTAAGAGTATCTTTTGTTTTTGGTTTGACATTTGGAGGCTGTTCTGGTTATCTATTTTCTGTAAAAGAAAAAAAAAGTTGAAAATTTTAAATCCAACTAGAATTTAATACCAATTATGATCAATTTGGTAAATACTTATAAAAGGCTTCCTACTTGCCTGGTACTGTGCCAGGCCATGGACACAGGAACGAATAAAAGATCTCCTCTGTCTTATAGAGCCTCTAGTCTGGTGGGGGCTTTCAGGACTTGTGGGGAGCCTGTTGGAGAATCTCTTGGAGAGTCTGTTGAAGTCGCCTGCCTGGGCCCTACTCTGGGACAGCCTGACTCACTAGGTGATTCTAATGCATCCCAATGTTCCAGACACACTGGTTGAGAGCAGGTGTCATTTGTGCCAATCACAAAACCCAGCTTTAGAGAATTAGACCTTCTTGGGACCCAGAGATCCCATAGCTACCAGCTGAACACATTTGGCTCCTCAAAGTCCAGGCAGGCGTCACCCTAACTGGGGTGACACGGATGAGCTGGGCAGGAGATAGATTGGTTTCCTATCATGGCCGATGAAGAGTGGAGTATTCCTGTTAAAAATTCTGGAAGCCCAGAATTAACCTTGGGTCACAGGAAAACATCTTAATTTTAGAGTTTTTAAAATCAGAGAAATAGGATTGCAAGAAGCATATTCTTTGCCCATCTTGCCTCGTGATTTGCATAAGAATGAGACCAGGCTTGTCTTCTTAAATCAGCCTTTTACATTTCTCTGGAAATGCCAAATATAAGTTCGTAAGTGATCTGATAACTCAGAATACATTCTTGTGCTTCTAAAGAAGCAAAGTGCCAATGGAGAAATATTCCCTAAATTCCAGTTGTTTCCCCGTCCACGGCTTCAAATTTCTATAAACTGTTTATCTGATAATATTCCTGTTCCGACTTATTTTTTTTCCCCTCTAAAAGAAAACAAAAGCAACGAATCAAATAACTGACTATTTCTAAGTGAGTTGGGTGAAATCACCACACTGAGTTTTACTTTATACAATGTAAACTGGGCCCATCTGAAAAACAAGAGCAAGATTGTGCAACAGTAGAGGTTCATGGGTATTGGGATGATTGGAACCGTTTTTACAGCGTACTGAGTAATTTATAGAGAAGCTGCTTGGTGACGACTTCACACTGTGCTTGAACTTACTCTTTCAACCAACCGTGTTGGGTGCTGACTGGGAGCACTTCCCTTATCGCAGTGGCATCAGTGTTGTTTTCCTCCATAGAACGCCAGCTCCTCGAGGCAGGATACAGATTATGTCTTTTTCTTATCTCCCTGGAAAAGAGGGGCCAGGGAGGTGGGAAGCGATGAGAGGGAAGGAGGTGGGGTGTAGGAGAAACGGCTCGAGCCCTCCAGGTTAACGCAGCGTGCTCTTAGCTCGATACAGATGCAGGTCCGTGAAGCTGGCTGGAGAGCTGGGCGTGAATCTATAAGTACAAAAGAATGAAATATACAATAATGTGAGCATCACCAAGGGAAGGCAAGAATTATTCAATAAATGGTTTTGTATACAAAGATTAAAAAACTAGGGAAAAAGTGCTTCGGATTCATACTTTGAACCACATCCTGAAATGAATTTAACCTGGCCCTTGTTAATTGTTCCTTAAGTTTCTCTCTTTCCATGCGTGCCAGCGTTCAGAATCGCACTCAGGCCCCACGCTGAACTAATGGGTCCGCAGTACGGCTGCTTTATTACCAGGGCACAAGACCCCAGGGCGACAGCCCTGAGGCCGACCTGGGAACAAACCCAGCTGACTTCTAGAGTTGATGTGATATTTGGGGAAGGGACACTTTGCAAATCTACTAGACATCAATTTATGGGAAACCAAAAGAGGGTCATCACGTTTGTGATCTGAAAGGAAAGGGGGCATTTGGGAACCCCAACCTACTCCATTTCTGTAGCTTCTAAGAGAGCACCCGCCATAGAGTTAGTGCTGAGTAAATATCTGTGGATTACATGACACTCGTGTCTTGGTGCTTTACTGGGCAGACGGGAGAGCCGATGATTGCCTGAGCCCAGAGCTCCTTTAAGTATAAAGAATCTTCACACTCGAGGTCTTCCTGGGAACATTTCTTCCATATTCAAGAGGAGCACAACGGAAGCCTCAACAGAGCGTATGACATGGCCAAATATCACCTCTCATGGGAGGGTTGGGGCTGGACCTCCCTTCCTCACGCTGGTTGATCAGGCATTTGCCAGGGTTTGCTTCCTGTGTCTACCCAGAAAACTTTGTTTCTAGCCAGTTCCCCATTTGCTCACCTCGCCCTCCCCTGGAGCGTAAAGCCAGCGTTCTTGGATCCTTGTGTTGGAGCGAGGTGGATGGTGGACACATGTGTGCCAAATGCCTGTAGCGTTGGTCGATCCTGGCTCGGGAGTCTTTATTTGCTGGTTGGAACAGGGAGAGGGGGCTGAAAAGAAGTTCAATTCTCATTCTTTAGTGATGTGTAAGTGTATTGCCATTGGCTCCTACGAGGTAGCTCTAAGCCAGTGATGAAAAACTGTTTGCCTTGGCGGGGGAGCACATTTTGCACGCACATAGATGCGTGTCTTACTTTTGGCAGACTACAGAAGCTTGTGGCTGCGGGGCGTCCTATTCCCGTCTAGTGAATCCTAGCTCCTACACGAAGTTTTCTTGACAACTTCAGACCACGCTGATTTATCCAAGATCTCAGCTCTTGTTGCAATTATCATCCTCAGTACAGTCAGGGAAGATATTTCTGTAAAGCAAAAGAAGCTTAGGCTTCAAGACTTGTTCGTCATGAGGGCCAATGCCAATGATGTGGTCTTGCGTGGGTTCACACGGCCACATGCTTTGGGGGAAGTTGCAAAAGTGATATTGTAACTGCAAGAGGCTGAGGATGTGGTCTCCTCCACTTGGCTTCCCCCTCCATCCGTTCTTCCTTGAGGAGTTTGAGTCAGTGGACGGACCCTGAGCATCTGGGGGACTCTAGCTAAAGGAGAAGTTGAGTGGGAGATGGATTTGTTTTGGGTTCAATGGATCTATTCATATGGCTCATCCTTACTTCTAGGTTAGCTATTCTAGGGTAAGAAAGACTTCCAGGAACATTCCTGATGTCCTCAGAGCATACTGATCTGGCATCGTGGCATCCTCGTGTTATACTGCAATATAAATGTGTCCCACCCTGCCTGACACTGGAAGTGTGTGGGTAGTGAGAAGAAGAAGAGTCAAAATGTGCAGAAACAGAAGCTAGTCTGAGGAATGTTCTTTTAATCACCAGAGGCACAAAATTAGAAGTGGAATATTTGGGTCTCATTGATGACTAGTCAAGACAGAAACTATCATCAGGGAAATCACCATACCTATGCAATCAGCGGGCGCCGTACTGCCATTGCTTTTTTTTTTTTTTTTTATTAATAATGATTTTTTATTATATTATGTTAGTCACCATACAGTACATCCCCGGTTTTCGATGTAAGGCTCGATGATTCATTAGTTGTGTATAACACCCAGTGCACCATGCAATATGTGCCCTCCTTACTACCCATCACCGGTCTATCCCATTCCCACACCCCCCTCCCCTCTGTAGCCCTCAGTTTGTTTCTCATAGTCCATAGTCTTTCATGTTTCTAAAATGAGAATTGATGCAAAATAGAATTGACCAGAGTTCTTGTGTCAGTAAGCCACAAAACTGTAGCAAGACTATGAACTGTGAAGTAGCATTTTTATGCATACCAAATTGCACTTTTACGCCTCCCCACGTATTGGAGTAGTCGTAGCATCTGAGACAGCTTGCATGATGAAGCCTGGCAATTACAGAAAAAAAATGACGTTCAAAAGCACTAAAATCACAGCGAGGCAACCTAAGTGCTCCTGTGATAAAACTCCACACATATTCACCCATAAGTTATTGTACATAGTTTAAGGGTAATTTGATTAAACAATTGTGGGGCTCAATCTGATATAATGATATTTTAAGATGCATTTAAATTACTTTCTCTTCTCCCCATGAAAATGATATTTGTAAAATTGTTGTCAAATGAAGAGATCATTATACAAAGAGTATGCAACCGAAAGAGAAAAAAAACCAGGAGAAAGAGTATAATAGAGGTATAGTATAGAATTTTTCCATAGTTTTGTTATGTTTGTGGTGTTTGTCACCTTCTAAAAATTTCTAATTTGTTGTGATTTCTTTTTTCAATTGAAATACTTGAATCTGCCCTTAGCCACAATTGAGCAACTGTACCTGGCTCTTTGCGGGGCTGTGGGAAGAGTTTGGGGCTTAGAACTGCATCTGACGAGCTGTGCTCATTATATGCCAGTTTTATCGGGAAAATGAGCGCGTTACCATTTTATTTTAGTTAGTAGTAGTATATTGCTCTCCCTTCCCCGCAAGAATGTAAGCTTGCTGCGTTTGGGTACGAAGAGAAATCCTCTTTCCCAGCTTCTCCCGGTTCCTCAGAAATGTGAGGACGAGAGCGCCCTCTAGCTGCACTATGTGTAGTGGTTCCACCCACCCCCAGGCTGTTAGCTGATGGTCCTGTTCTGGTTCAACCGATCTTACCAGATTTGTCAGAATACGGGGGCGGCTGTGGTGTGACAGAAATTGAGAATCAACACATCAGGAGACACCCCTGAGAAGCTAGAGATATGTCAGAAATGGAGATACCCTCTGAGATGGGATGGGATGATGTCCATGGGAAAATAGGATAGCGTGGGATTCGTACAAAGCCTCCAAGAGCACAGAGTCAATGTGGTCTCTGCATTCCACGGAAACAGCACCGGCAGTGTTGCTAAAATGGTCTTCCCCCAAGGCCTGCTGATAATGGGGAAAAGGGAGTGCATCTCCCCACGATAGCACAGCACCACTATTACCTATAAGAGGCACGGCAAACAAACAAACAAAAAAGACCAGATAATAAAAGATCAAAGGAGGAAGAGATTTTTTTCAAGGAAGATTATTTGGGTATACACCTTCTTATCTTAAAAGATTCTCCCTAGGAAACAAATACTGATAGATGAAATCAATCCCAGGCTGTGGAATGGAGTACACAATAGTCACCCAGACCTCCCCCTGAATTCACAACCTGATATTGAATGAAAAAAGCCCATTTCAGAAGAGTATGAACCCAATTTTGTTAAAAAAAAAATATAAGTGCCCAAGACAAGAAAAAAGAATGAAAAATAGTAAAATATAAACTACTTCTTCAGGAGAATGCAGTTATGAGAAAAACTTTTGTTCCTTTGTGCTGTTGTGGAATCCTTCCCCCCAGTTAAAATAAATACGTATCATTTCTATAATTAGAAAAACACCTGCTTAAAACAGTTCCTTAGATATGCACTTTTAATTTAATGTAGTTCTTTGCATTCTTATTCCTACAATTAAAAAAATTATTTGGTCTAGTATTAAATTGTAATTACAGGAGTTTAAAAACAACTTGCCTCCCAAAAGTATTTATATGCTCCCAAAATGCAGTATAATGCTCCGCATATACTAGAATCAATTCCCGTAAATCAAAACTCTTGACTGGCCTGTTAGCCCATGAATAAAAAGTGTTTCTAGAGTATGAAAACCAAAACCCACAAAAGATAAGATAGTTAAAATTTGATAATGTAAAAATTTAAACTTCTGTTCCAGAAAGCCTACCATAAGGAAAGTTGCAAAATAATCCAGTGGGGAAAAAATCTTTGCAACATATATGACAAAGGAATTGAGGCCCATTACTTAAAAAGAGCTTCAACAAATCAATGAGAAACCTTTTTCTAACAGGTAGATGAGTGTAGAACAGGCAATTCACTAAAGAAATTCATGTAGCTATGAAAAATACCAACCTTAAAAGTAATTTTAAAATGAAAATTTAAAAAATGCGATGTAAGTTTTTATCTAGCAGATTGACAAAGAATAAAAAGAGTGACACTTATTATTGGCTAAGATGTGGGTAAATATATATCTCATACATTGCTGGTGAAAAACATATATTATCATGAATTCTTTTTTGGAGAAGAATTTGGCAAAAACTTTCAAATTTATAGTAAGTACTTGACTCATCAATTTCCTACAGAATTTCCTATAGAAATTCTTGAACAAATTCCCAAAGGTATATGTAAAAAGATGTTTATAGTTTGGTTTGTTAGAGCAAAAAAAAAAAAAAAAAAAAAAGGAAACTCAAAGTCCACCAACATGGAACTGCTTTATCTCCAGTGTCTAGCACCCTATTTGGTACATAGCAGGTGCACAATAATTACTTACTAAATGGTTACATCAGTTTTTCAGATGTTAAACAGAATGAGATACTAAGTGGAGAAATATCTGAAAGAGGAAGACAGAACAGGGAAAAAGTGGCAGATCTGTCTGTATTTTATCCATCTGTCCATCTGACGTGGCTGTTAGAAATGGAAGCATATTCAAACTCTTTATAGTAGCTGTTAACTAAAGGTGGGAGGGAACACGGGACACTAGTAATAACTGTGTTATGCACTTGTGTTTTCTTTGAAGTTTTTACAAATTTGTGCTACTTCTATAATTACAAAAAAAAATTCTCTCATTAAAAATAATAAGAAGAACTACACCAGGTCCTTGTAAAGCTTTCCTACCAGCCCCTTTCCCCATCAGAATAGTCACCTAATTACCTCGACTGTTTTTAAACTCCTTACCTGGAGTATATTTTCCTTTTCCTTGTCTGTTTTAGCTCAGACTTGGGGGCTGGACATAACTTCATCAGTCCCAGCAGCTGCATGGCCGTGAAATAAAGGGCTGCCTCCCCGCCCCGGGCTCCTAAGACAAACTAAGACAAAGTGTGGTAAGAGCCCCATCTCACTGCAGCCAAATAGCCAGTGTCTGTGGCTTTCCTTCCTGCCTCCTCCCTGGCGCAGCAGTCCCCCTGTAGGGCTGGGCAAAGATCCACGGCCAAGACCTCCAGGACCTGGTGGGTTAGAGTGACAGTGTGGCCGGATGGAGGGTAGACTTTGATAACCGCCCACCCAGGGGGCCATCAAGTGGAGGTGGTTTGCATCTGGAGTGGGGGCGCTCCCAGTGTTCCCAGTGCAGGTGAGAGTGGGGAGGTGCGCTGGGCCCTGGAGGGATCTGACGGGACCTGACCTGACCTGAGGGTAAGGCCAAGGCCGGCAGGAGCACGGTCTTGCTTCCACTTGACCCCGCCCACAAGCTGTGCTGGCCTGAGGGCCCCCCTGTTGGCCTGTGCCCCTCGGGGTTCTCATCCCAGGATATCTGGTCTCAACAGAGGCTTCCCTGCCTTCCCTCAACACCCCCAAAGCCTGGGACTTGCTGCGCCTCACTCAGGTACCACAGGCTTCTTGTTTTTCTGGCTCGTTCTTAGTTAACGCGTTTGGTGGTTGTTAGAAATAATTCCTTGGAGACTCAGAAAGCTGCACCCCTCTAAAATAACAGACTACCTCTGATTAATCTATCAGCCTGCCTGCCAGCTGGTTCTGTTCCTAACCCTGCGTCTCAGATAAATCAAGCAGCCACTCTGGGTCTGGAGCCCTGTCTCCGAGGATGAGGCTGGTAAGGACCACAGTGTAGACCAGGCTCCCTGGAAGCCGAGCCTGACAAGCGGATTTGCGTGTAAGTGATGTTCTGGGGGTGCCCTCGGGAGAAGGGGGCGTGGAAGCAGGACAGGGAGGCAGAGTATGCTCTGTTGGATTCCAGCACAGTCCGCTCCTATGGGGAGCTCTGGAGCAGAGATCACACCTGGAAGTCTGTCCTGCCTTAAGGTAGGGTGCAGCCTTTGGGCCCAGTGTCAATCAGGCGTTGCTGATGAGCTGTGATGGAGCAGCTCGGAGCAGGGGACCCACAGGGAGACCATCTAGGTGAGGCTGCTCCCCTTGGCTGTGGGCAAGTCTACAAAGAAAGAAGGCAGGGAGGGTGGTTCATAGCCAGCTCTCGCCACAGGGGGGGCAGGGGTGGGGCGGGCGGAGCAGGTGCAGGGCAGGATGTTCCTGCTGTCCCTGCAAGGACAAGGCTGCGGTGCTCACTGTGTGCCAGACACCGTTCGGAGCCCCTTATATACACAACATTTGATGCTCGTGGCTACCCTGTGAGATCGATATTTCATTCTGTTATCTGCATTTTATAGATCAAGACACAGAGTCACAGAGAGGTTAAGTAACTTACTCAAGGTCGCATGGGAAGAAGTAGAACTGGGTTGGGAAAAATGATCTCTACAGTCTTTCTGTGACCCTATGGAAGAATAACTAGTTACAATCTGAGACTGGTGCCAGGTTTTTAGTTAGTTAGCTATCTATTCATTCTGCTTTCACTGACAGCCCCCCATGTACCAGAAATTACAAAAATTGGCTCAGCCCCTCTCCAGGCGTCGAGGAACTTGCGCTATTGGGAGAAACGTGTGCACGTCCATCCTAGGGGACTGAGCGGCGAGTGCCCCAGGAGAGGGAAGGACAGAAGGCCAAGGGAGCACCTTGCTCTGCCCTGGGGCAGTAGGAAAGGCGGCAAGGAATAGAGGGGGCTCTGGCATGGTCTGGAAGGATTGGCAGACATTAAAGTTTGAAGGAGGGAGGTGAGCGTTCCTGGCAGCGGGAACACCCCAGGCAAAGGCAAGGAGGGACGAAGGCGACGGGTGGCGGAGCAGAGGGTGACCAGTGTCTGGAGACAGGCTGGGAGGCCTGCAGGGTGAGCAGAGACGGAGGAGGGAGGCCCCGCAGCGTCCATCAGACCGCACTGGCCCCGAGGTCACTCTTCAACCCGAACAGGCTGGTTCAACGGAGGTTGCGGAAAGGGGTCGCTGTCTCGTCCCCGAACTTCCCACGACCTGGACACGGGACGTGCTGTACCTGAGCTGGGCCATCTCTGAGCCAGACGCAGCCTGGGAAATCACGCTGAGCAAGGTCCGCGGACAGGGAGGGCTTAGTTCCAGGGAGGATGGTCCGGGGAAATCTCCGCGCGCCTGGCTCGATAAGAAACCTGAATTGTATAATCGCAAAAGGCATTATGGTACAGATCCACTGTCACGAGCCTCTGTCGAGCTATCTTGGATATTTCTTTCAAAAAAACACAAAACAAACCAAGGGGCACAATGCATCGCTCTTATCTCTCCGCTCATCCCCTCGAAATCCTAATGGTGATCTCTGCAGGTCTAGCACACGCCCACCTTTATCAGAGCATTCGCTGGCTGCTAGATAACCACCTCTGGGGGACCTGGGAGTGGAGGCCCAGCCAGTGACCTTCACAGTTCACTCCCGGTTAACCGTGTGATGTTGTCGTGATTCAACTCGGTAGGAAGTAACTAGGGCCAGGGGAACATCGCCAAGAACTAGGACACCTCCTGTATGTCAGCATTAAAGGGCCAACACTATTAAATTTTCAGAGGGTGTGTGTGTGACCCTACAGTTACTAAGAACCCCCAAGAAATCAGGAGATTTTGCTAACTTACCATCATGTCTTCAGTGTCTTACACAGTACCTGGCAAACAGTGGGTGCCTAATAAATGTGTATTGCTCCTTTTGAAAATATGAGCTTTTGTTTTTCCCTATGTCTCTTTCTAATGATTATACATAACCTCTGGATGAATCCCAGCATCTCAGGGTTTTACAAGATCACCTAAGATTTTCAGGTCGACCCTAGGCCTAAGTCGTAATAGGTAATATTTCCTGAGTGTCTATGATGTGCCAGGCTCTTGCTAAACCTATAATAATAGCAATAGCAATTATGAAATTACACATCATCTTTATATAAAGTACTGTTGTAAGTGCCTGACATATAACAGATCATTTAATCCTTACAAGAACTCTCTGAGGTAGGTATTTACCCATGAGAGCAATGAGGCTCGTAAAGGTTATGTGACTTTCCCAAGGTAACTAAACCTGGGACTCTCACCTCTGATTCCGCATCTGTAGCGTGGAAGGAAACTGTTCAGGCTTGTCCTGGGTCCAGCTCACTCCCTGGCGGCAGGATCACAAAGGTTCCTAGAGCATGGTTTGCTGTCTGGCTTCATGCCCATCCCCCCCACCCCCACCTCGAGCGGGGTCTTCAGGTATGGGCAGATGTGGAAGCACCCCCTTTAGCCATCCTGGTACCCCTGGAGTCATTACTCTGAATTACTCTCAGAATTGTACCTTGAATCATTTCCTGGGATGGCCTGTCCTACGGCCTCAAGCCTCTTTGTGTTTCCTTTTTGGGGTGACTACTTAGGAAGGCTTTGCCGTTGTTTAGGGAGCAGCTAAATACAGGGGACGAGATGTGGGCTGAAATTGCCCCGTGCCTTCCTCAGAAAAGAAAAACCGTGTCTCTAGAGCACTTGGCTTCCCTTTCATGGCATGGCCTTTGTGGTCATTCAGGGCCTCTCTCTAGATTTGAACAATGGTGTCACCTGCAGGAGAGGTGAAGGTCTTTTGAGAGGTCAATGGCAGGCAGCCCTCAATGGGACTTCTGATTTCTGGGAGTTTGTTTAAATAATCTCTGTTCTCCTCCTGACACGTTGTGCCATGTATAGACTCTAGACAGCCCAAAGACAAGGATTGAGGCAGGCTCCAACAGCTCCCCACTCTCCATTACCTCCACCCCCCCAGCCTAGGTATCCAGAGCTCATAATAGACCTGGGGCGTTGAGCCCTGCCTGGAATTTCTTTTTGGTTAGCTTTCTTTTCACTTTATGCCATTAAATGTTTGTCTTTAAACTTTACTTCATTTAGCATTTTTGCAAACTCTTTTGAGCACCTTTAAGTGACTTGCCCGTTGGTGCTTAACTGTGGTTGTGTGAAAGTTTGCAAAGTTTGAGGAGTTGGGAGACTTTACAAAGTTTCAGTGAAAGCTGATAACGGTTATTGAGCACTTGGTGGTCTCCCCATAATCATTTAGTGATTGAATGAATGAATGGATATTGTAAAGAATTAACCGAGCCATGGCAAGGGTTGAAATCTGAGTCGAATATCACAGAATCAATGCTTTTTCTAATAGTGACAGCTAAAATGTATGTGTAAAAAGGGGTGAGGCAAAGGGACAAATCAGGACAAACTCTGAGGTTTGGGGCCTGAGCAACCTGGGAGTGATGTTGCCTTTTCCAGAGAATGGGCCAGACTGTAGGAGTAATGGATTTGGGGCACAGAAATCAAGAGTTGTGTTTCCAGAGTTTCACAGCCTCGGCACTCTTGACCTCTGGGCCCAGATAATTCTCAGTTGCAGGGACTGTTCTGTGTGTAGTAGGTTCTTGGGCAGCCCATCTGGCCTCTGCCCACTCCCTGCCTATTAGCACATCCCCTCCCCCGGTTGTGACTCCAAAAATATCCGGAGCCAAGGCTAAATGTCCCCAGGGGGTCAGAATTCCCCTGGTTGAGAACCAGTGGATTAAAGTGAACGTCTCTCCGGAGGTCTCCATGGCTGGGAGGGGTGCCCGGGGCACAGGGAGAGGCCCAAGAGAGGCATAAATTGTAGCAGATGAGATTTATAGTAGATACCGAGAAGAACTTTCTGCCAGATGATAAGATCCTGAAATGTATTGCTTTTGGTCTCAGAAATAATAGGGGGAAGAACTAAGAGCCGGTTGGATACCCTGTGGCCCGGAAGGAATGCTGGCTTGGAGCCGGATGGGTCTGGCTTGAACCAGCTTCAGGCACTTCGTGGCACTTAGCAACTCTGGGTCCACCCTCATCCACCAAACAGGGCTAATAGCATCTGCCTCCTGGCGTTGAAAAGAGTATTCGAGTATATATAGCGGTATGCGTAGGAGATACCTAGCACAGTGCCTGGCATACATAGTTGTCATTGCCGTGGCTGTTATTTCTGCCAGGTTTTATGTTGGTGCCTTCCCCCCGGGGCTTGGGAACTAACGTAGGCCCCCTAGAGCCTTTTGGAACCTATCATCCTGACCAGAATCTGGGCAAACCTTCCCGTAGCAGTGGAATGCAAAACGCGATTGTCTAGAAAGCAATTCCCATATAAACAGTCACAGAAGAGGTTAGAACAACACTGTGGATATTTTTATATTTCAGCCCAAATATATTTGAAGTGGTTACCCTGTTCCTGGCAGAGAATGTTACGTATGTATTTAACAACTGAAAGGGCCTACTTAGGTAGGCTTCTGGAAGGTTCTAGAAAGGTTCTAGAAACAACTTTTCTGTATGGATATGCTTCCTTTATTATTTTTTACGTTTTTAAAACAAGGGACATGGGATGTAGCAGGCCCTCCGTTGGCTGTGTCCCAGAGCAGCCACCATTCCGCGGGCACGGCGCGCAGCGTTCAGAGCTGCCAGCTAAGTGCCAAGTCATAGCATCCCCTTTTCACCAAAGGGAAAATCAGGACACGGAGAGTCAGGTGCGTGCCCAAAGTCACACAGCTGATAAATGGCTGAGTAGGGATTTGAACCTAGATATTCTGCCTTCACAGCCAGAAATTTTAACCACTATACCGTGCGGCTCACTCAAAGGTTGAAGGGAACCCGTCTGGAGACATTAACAACATCTAGAGGACCATTTTGTCATTTCTTATTCGCTGGTCCACATTCCCTATTATATTTTCTTCCACATATATCTGTTGTCATTCCATTTAATTTTGATTTGTTTCATCTTTTTTTTTCAAGAAATATTTTACACTCATATTTTAATACTATATTTAAAACATCAGGCACAAGAGAGCCCTTCAAAAGAAAAAGCACTGAGAATGTCTGAAGAAAATGCTTATGCAATGGTCTTTATCTCATGCAGCTGAATATAATTTCCCCCCAGATGTGACTTTGGTAACTTGGTAAATTTATCCTTAGCGAATCAAAACCAGTAGAAACACCACCAAGATCCGAGCTAACAAAGAGGATCTGCAAACCCGGACAGCTGATAGATCTGTAGACAGCCTCTCTGGCTTATTTGATTTTCACCACCAACCTCCTTAATTAACCTGATTGAGGACAATGTAGTTGGGTCCTTTGCATATTCAAATCTTTAGCCTCCTCTGGGTGTGAATGAGTGGGTGGAACAGCTGAGGGACCAAACGGACTCGGTGGGGTTGGTCCTTTTCTGGGGCAAACATGGAGGACCGAGTCACCCCTATTGGCCCTTGGTTGGAGGCTCTTGACTGAGTGTCCATCTTGGCTGCAGCCCAAGCCCGGAAGGAAGTCTGTACCATTTGGGCACATGGCTGCTTTGGGATGTTTGGAGCATAAATGGAGACACGTTGCTTGCTTCCCGTTAGGCCTTTTAACAACTCTGTGGACTAGAGCTTCATGAACTTTCAAAAGGAAAAGCCACTCCCAGGGCAGGGTTCCAGGAGAGGAATCTGCTAGTCTTGCGATTTCAGGGCTCATCTTCCTAAAATTCTGTTCTGCTTGGTGGGAGGTGTGGGTTGAGTCCCTGCTCGTCTCCAGTCATACCTTGGCCCTTCTGTATTCACCAAAGTCACCAGTACTTGTTTCTTTCTATACATTGGTCTTTTGCTTTCTTAAGGGGTCTCGGAGGAAATGATGGCAAAAGACTTTGGTTATGGCACCCAGAAAGGGGCCCCAGGATCTCCTGCCTTCTCTGTCCTCCCCACCCCGACTGCTATAAACAAACTCACATTGAATTGTCAACAGCTTTGGCCCTGGCTGGGAGCTGGGCCGCCTGGAACCAGGCCTCATTACTCTCCTAAGGTGGCCAAAGTCTCCCCAATGGGAGGTGCTAACAAGCTTTGAAGAGGAAACAAACAGGAGAAGCTCAAAAAGTGCAGAAACTGTCAAAATGGATTTTCTTTTAAAAGCCTCCCACTGGAGCTTATCTCTGGTGTTCACTAAGAGCTGTTACACTTTTTGAATGTTGAAATCATTAGCCCTATTATTGTGTCATTCTGCCACACTCACTTTCATCCTTCCATCTCTGTCCGCCCACCAGCCACCTCCGCGCCTCCCCGCAAGCTGAATTCCACCACATTCAAATCTTCCAAGATGGAACTCCCTTCTTCTTTCACAATGTGTTTACATTCAAGTCACTCAAGTGCTCCCTTACTTAGTCAAAGACGTCAGGCAGTTTAAGGAAGAAGGATAGAGATGTTGTTAATAGGGCCTTCAGTCTAGTGTTCTGGGGTATTCTTCTAATTCTTCACTCAACCCCTGCCCATCCCCCCATCTTACCTTTTCGCCAGGGTTCTCGGCTGTTGCCTGAGCACAGGACAAAAGTAGCAGGAGCTGAAAGGGTCAAGGCTCTGAGCTTTCCTGGTACTAAGTTGGGATCCTAGAGACCCCAGAGCCTTTCTGCTTTGACTTTTTCTTTGCCCCAGTGCTGCTCTCCTGTGGTACCCCCCCCCCCCCCCGACTAGCCGTCTGCTCTCTGAGGTCCACACCCGACTTTGAGGGGCGATTGGGCCGGTCGTTCAGCAGAGCCGAGGCTTGGGATGCAATCAGACCCTGCCTTCAGGTCTAAGGTCTGTGTGACCTTGACCACGTCCCTTACCCTCTCTAGGTTCAGTTTTCTCATGGGAATAATAGTATTAGCATCTAATTTATAGGGTTTTTGTAAGGACTACATGAACAACTTTATGCATGTGCTTTTCGTTTTTGCAAAAAAATTGAGATGGGGCACCTGGGTGGCTCAGTTGGTTAAATGTCAGGCTCTCGATTTCTGCTCAGGTCATGATCTTGGGGTTGTGAGATCAAGCCCCGTGTCAGGCTCCATGCTTAAGATTTCTCTCTCTCTCTCTCCTCTGACCCCTCCCCACCTCTCTTTCCGTTTCTGAAAAAAATTTTTTTTGAGATGAAATTTATATAGTATAAAATTAACCATTTAAAGTGAATAATTCAGTGATATTTAATACATTCACAATGTTGAGCAATCACTACCTTTATCTATATTTGAAAACATTTTTCTCACTCCAGAATAAAATACCATACTCACTGAGCAGTCCCCTGTCCTAGCCCCTGATTTGCTTTCTATCCCTGTGGATTTACAGACCTTTCCAATAGTGGGGTCGTACAGTCTGTGACATTTCTGGCTGGCTTTTTCCATTCAGCATGCTGTTTTTGAGGTCATCCATGTTGGGGTGTAGATCATGACTTCATCCTGCTTTATGGCTGAATGATATTCCGTGGTGTGTGTGTGTGTATGTATATATGTATATACCCCCCCCCCCCCACACACACACCACAATTTGTTTATCCCTTTGCCTGTTCATGGACATTCGGGTGGCTTCGACACTTGGCTATTGTGAATAGCGCTGGGATGAATATTCGTGTACGTGCCTTCTTGAGAATGTAGTAAGTACTTAGTAACTGTCAAAGAAGCAAAACCAGAGTCCAGGGTTTTGTATTGATGACCAGAAGATCGGTTGCCTTCCCAGGATCCCACACAGAGGTTACTCACAGCTTTATCTTTCATGAATGGCAGGGCTTTTCAAATCTGTACTCATCCCAGATCTAATCTGTCCCACTGACACAGTACAAGTGAGCAGGAGTTTGAGAAAAACACGCTGGGTCTTGTGCAGGGGTACTTGTTTGGCTGGATGACCTAAACAGGCCAGTGCAAGGCTCCTGTTTCTAAGGTACTAGAAAAATCGGAATCCCCCTAAGCCTCGCTAACCCTTAGAATCTCATCAAGCCTCAGTTTTCTTTACCGTAAAATGGGGTGATAGTGGAGATGACCAGTTGTCCTGGTTTACCTGGGAAATTAGTCAGCAGTCCAGGTTGGGACCTTGGACATAGACTTCCTCTTTCTTCCTTCCTACTAAAAATAAATAAATATTGAAACAATAACTTCCTGATGAAAGAAAGATACCATCATGCCCTTTAATTTATATAGCATATAGTTTCTGAGCTCCCAATAATGTGCCAGGGACTGTTCTAGGCTCTGGGGATACAGCAGTGAACAGAGGAGACAAAACCCTTGTTCTGATGGAGTTTATATTCAAGTGGGAGGGGACAGACAATATGTAAACAAAATATAGTACAAAGATGTTAGTCTATGAGAATGTGGTAAATTCCCTGGAAAAAAATAATGCTGGTGAGAGGGGAAGGGCCTGTTGGCAAGAGGGGAAGAGTAGTTTTACAGTTTTCCAAAATGTGGTGTGGCCGGGACTGATTTCCTTGGGAAGGAGACATTTGGCCAAAGAGTTGAAGCTGGTGAAGGGAGAGGCAGGTGAATGTCTGGGGAATGAGCGGGCCATGCTGAGAAAATGGCAAGGACACACACCCTGAGGTAGGAGCAAGGCTGGAGGTGCTGAGACATGGCAAGATGGCCACCAGTGGGCAAGCAGGAGCCCCGCTGGGGCAGATCAGAGAGGCAGTGGGAGCCCAGTGGTGCAGGGTCGTGTAGTAGGGACTTCGGCTGTTGGATGGAGAGAGCTGGCAGGGCTTGGGTAAGGGGTGGCAAAGCCCTGCCGAGGCTCTCCAGCTCCTCTGGAGGAAAGCCAAGTCTTTACAATGGCTGCCAATAGCTACCATTACGTAGAAATGGGAACCTGTGTTCCAACCCCAGCCCAAACATGTCCCTCCTTTCCCATGTCCCACCTTCTTCATCCCAGTGGATGACACCACCACCCACCCAGCTGCTCGAGGCACACGTTCTATCTTGATTATGCTCATTCTCGCACATCTTTGTCCATTCTATGGGCAAGTTTCGCCAATCCTACCTCCCAAACAGATCCCAAAGGTGACCACTGCTCTGTCCCACGGCTGCCAGCCTCGTCCAAGTCACCAGCTCTCTGACCTCGTGTGCTGCTTCACTGATGTCCCCTCAGTCCGCCTGCCACCATGCAGCCGGAGGGGTCCCTTTAAAACATGAATCTGACTGTGCCGCTCCCCCTTCTTAGAGACCTCTAGTGGCCGCCAAACACAGAGAAACGGACACTCCTTACTGTAGCTGACAAGCCACTTGTCCGGCCACGCTATCCCTCTGACATCTTCTGCATACGCAGTCACGATAGCCACCCTGACCTTCGCCTCTGCACCAGCACTTGCCTTTGCCCTCCACATAACATGTTCTCCCAGTTTCTGCGTCACTCAGGTCCCAGCTTCCGTGTCACACGGGTTTCCCAGGATCACATAGTCTAAAGTAGGCACCCCTCCTTAACCAGCTCATTATCCTTTATTAAAGGTCCCATTTTATGGTCTCTATAGCGCTTAATTCTCTTAAAATTCATCTTATTTATTAGACATAAGAATGATTTATTTGTTTATAAGGCATATAAGCTCCTTGAAAGCTAGGACCCTATCTGTCTTGTCCACTGTTGTGCTCCCCACATCTAGAGCAGTGCCTAGTCCACAATAGGTGTTCAACAAGCATGTGAATGAATGAAAGTATCGTGAGTTGTAGAGCTTACCAAGTATCTGTACTTTCCTCTGGGTACTCTGTCTTTTCCTCATAAAACTCTCACTACTTTATGTTGCAATGACGGGTATATGCCATGTCTCCCCTCTAGTTCTCCCATAAGGAAAGGAACTATTTTTCTATCTGTCTCAGTACTTAATGTTTACCTGGCACACAATAGAAACTCAATCCAGTCTTTTGTATCAATGGATGAGTAAAGATATATCCAAAATAACAAGGGCTTAGAAGAATGTTATTTCTCTCTCATATAAAGTATAAGCTGGTATACTGCCATTGCTGTATGAAGCATTTAAGAGCCCAGTTTGTGCCTTACTCTTCATGGCCTGAGATAGCTCACTGCCTTCTCTGCTTTGCCATGCTTGGGAAGGGGAAAGGGAAAGAAGACACATCCCTCTCTCTGAGGGCAGAACCCTGGAATTGCTGTACTTCAGCTCATATTCCATTGGGCAGAACTAAGTCACACGGCCACTTGTAGCTGCAAGGGAGGCTGGGAAATGTAGTCTTTTACTAGAAGGAAGGCCATACCCAGCTCAGAAGTGTATTATTGTGGAAGAAGGGGAGATTGGCCACTGGGGGAGGACTCAGCATCTCTGCCACTCATAACCATTACTTCACTTGACCGTCATCACAACCCGGTTATACTAGCAGGGTATACATTCTGATCTCTATTTTGCTGATGACAGAATTGACACTTTGAGGTATTTTCCCCCCAGCTAGGTCAACAGTTTGCATTTATTTATTTATTTATTTATTTAGTTAGTTGTTGTTTCACATTTTTATTTAAATTCCAGTTAGTTAACATGTAGTGTAATATTAGTTTCAAGAGTGGAATTTAATTTAGTGACTCATCACTTACATATCTTACCCAGTGTTCATCATAAGTGCCCTCCTTAATCCCCATCACCCATTTAACCCATCACCCTGCCTGACACTTGGAGCCGTTAAGTGAGCTGGCAAAAAAATGAGTGAGAAATTGACTGGGAACTTGAAGCCAGGCCTTCTGATCCCATCTGCCTGCTACGTGGCCAACAGGAGGATATGGCCAACCCTTCCAGTGTCCACCGAACACCTCCTCCAAGCCAAGGCTTCCCACGGGACTCCTGGCCAGTGCACAGCTTCTCCGGGCCTGGTGCCTCTCTGGGGAGCTTGGGTCCAGGGCAGCAGTCACACAGCTATGTCTCGGCACTCCAAATAAAAGCCGGCCCTGCTGGGGCTGCTGAGGAAGATGCAGGAGAAAGGAGCCAAGGTTTCCTTGGCTGTTGGGCTTGTCTTCAAGCCCAGTATTTCTGTACCTGATATCTACTGAGCTCCTGCTATGTGCCAGACCCTGGGGATACGGCCATGAATAACAGTAAAAAAGTTCTGTCCTCCTGTAACGTATATTCCAGTGAGGGGAAGCAGAACATAAAAGAAAGAAAATTATAAGAGATAATATGTTGGGTGGTAGTGGGTGCTATGGAGGTTATAAAACAGGGATGGGGAATGGGGGGCTACTAGGGGGAGGAGTATCCCAATTTTTTTTTTTAAAGATTTTATTTATTTATTTGACAGAGACAGAGACAGCCAGCGAGAGAGGGAACACAAGCAGGGGGAGTGGGAGAGGAAGAAGCAGGCTCATAGCAGAGGAGCCTGATGTGGGGCTCGATCCCACAATGCCGGGATCATGCCCTGAGCCGAAGGCAGACGCTTAACCACTGTGCCACCCAGGCGCCCCAGGAGTATCCCAATTTTAAATATGGAAATAGGTGACGAGCCCACTGAAAGATGGTGCTAGAGCAGAGACTGGAATGAAGCGAGGGAACAAGGTAGAGAATAGAGAGGGGATGAAACTCCGAGCCAGTGGGGTCAGAAAGTACCGAGGTTCTGAGGCAGAAACATGCTTGGGGGTGTTCAGAGAACTTCAAGTGCAGTTGGATCAGAGAGGGTGAGGAGATGGGTAATAGAGTGTGAAGTAATGTGACCATGTAGGGAGACTGTGAGTAGCACTGCAGGGTACTATTGTGCAGGTTGTTTACTGCACAAGGATGCCTGAGCTCACCAAGCTTTGTGCCCTGATGCAAAACTACTGTCTGCCCGGAGGAAGGAGGATGTTTTAGGGCTAGCAACAAGCTTTCTTTTTAATAACTATGGCTTATTCCTCAAGAGTTAGATACTCTTTGCAGGATTTGGTGCGGAGGAATGACATAATCTGACTTATGAGTTGGAGACTGTGTTAAAAATAGACTCAATAGCAAAACAACAACAACAACAACAAAACAACCCACAAAAACACAAAACAATTCAATTAAAAAATGGGCAGAAGATCAAAATAGACATTTTTCTAAAGAAGACATACAGGTGGCCAACAGGCGCACGGACATATGTGCAACACCGTTAATCATCAGGGAACTGCAAATCAGAACCACGACGATATGGCACCTCACACCTGTTGGAATGGCTAGTATCACAAAGACAAGAGATTACAAGTGTTGGCAAGGATGTGGAGAAAAGGGAAACCTCGCGCACTGTTGGTGGGAATGCAAACTGGTGCAGCCACTCTGGAAAACGGTATGGAGGGTCCTCAAAAACTTAAAAATAGAACTACCCTATGACCCAGCAATTCTTTTTTTTTTTTTTTAATGATTTTTTATTATATTATGTTAGTCACCATACAGTACATCCCCGGTTTCCGATGTAAGGCTCGATGATTCATTAGTTGTGTATAACACCCAGTGCACCATGCAATACGTGCCCTCCTTACTACCCATCACCGGTCTATCCCATTCCCCCACCCCCCTCCCCTCTGAAGTCCTCAGTTTGTTTCTCATAGTCCATAGTCTCTCATGTTTCATTCCCCCTTCTGATTACCCCCCCTTTCTTTATCCCTTTCTTCCTCTACTGATCATCCTAGTTCTTATGTTCCATAGATGAGAGAAATCATATGATAGTTGTCTTTCTCTGCTTGACTTATTTCACTTAGCATTATCTCCTCCAGTGCTGTCCATGTTGTAGCAAATGTTGAGAACTCGTTCTTTCTGATAGCTGAGTAATATTCCATTGTATATATGGACCACAACTTCTTAATCCAGTCATCTGTTGAAGGGCATCTCGGCTCCTTCCACGATTTAGCTATTGTGGACATTGCTGCTATGAACATTGGGGTGCATATGGCCCTTCTCTTCACTACGTCTGTATCTTTGGGGTAAATACCCAGTAGTGCAATGGCTGGATCATAGGGTAGCTCAATTTTTAACTTTTTAAGGGACCTCCACACTGTTTTCCAGAGTGGCTGTACCAACTTGCATTCCCACCAACAATGTAGGAGGGATCCCCTTTCTCCACATCCTCTCCAACAATTGTTGTTTCTTGCCTTGTCTATTTTTGCCATTCTAACTGGCGTAAGGTGGTATCTCAGTGTGGTTTTGATTTGAATTTCCTTGATGGCTAATGATTTTGAACATTTTTTCATGTGTCTGTTAGCCATTTGTATGTCTTCATTGGAAAAGTGTCTGTTCATATCTTCTGCCCATTTTTTGATTTGTTTATTTGTTTCTCGTGTATTGAGTTTGAGAAGTTCTTTGTAGATCTTGGATACCAGTCCTTTATCTGTAGTGTCATTTGCAAATATCTTCTCCCATTCCGTGGGCTGCCTCTTAGTTTTTCTGACTGTTTCCTTGGCTGTGCAGAAACTTTTAATCTTGATGAAGTCCCATAAATTCATTTTATCTTTTGTTTCTCTTGCCTTTGGGGATGTGTCATGAAAAAGGTTGCTTTGGCCGACGTCGTAGAGGTTGTTGCCTATGTTCTCCTCTAGAATTTTGATAGATTCCTGTCTCACATTGAGGTCTTTCATCCATTTGGAGTTTATTTTTGTGTATGGTGTGAGATAGTGGTCAAGTTTCATTCTTTTGCATGTAGCTGTCCAATTTTCCCAGCACCATTTATTGAAGAGACTGTCTTTTTCCCACCGGATGTTTTTTCCTGCTTTATCAAATACTAGTTGCCCAAAGAGCCGAGGGTCCATTTCTGGGCTCTCTATTCTGTTCCATTGGTCTATGTGTCTGTTTTTGTGCCAGTACCATGCTGTCTTTGTGATCACAGCTTTGTAGTACAGCTCGAAATCCGGCATTGTGATGCCCCCAGCTTTGTTTTTCCTTTTCAACAGTTCCTTGGAGATTCGGGGCCTTTTCTGTTTCCATACAAATTTAAGGACTGTTTGTTCCAGTTCTTTGAAAAATGTCCTTGGTATTTTGATCGGGATAGCATTGAAAGTGTAGATTGCTCTGGGTAGCATGGACATTTTAACTATGTTAATTCTTCCGATCCATGAGCATGGAATATCTTTCCATCTTTTTATGTCTTCCTCAATGTCTTTCAAGAGTGATTTATAGTTTCTAGAATATAGGTCCTTTACGTCTCTGGTTAAGTTAATTCCAAGGTAACGTATGGTTTTTGGTGCTATTGTAAATGGGATGGATTCCCTAATTTCTCTTTCTTCGGTCTCGTTATTCGTGTATAGAAATGCAACTGATTTCTGAGCATTGATTTTGTATCCTGCCATGTTACTGAATTGCTCTATAACTTCTAATAATTTGGGAGTGGCTTCTTTTGGGTTTTCCATATAGAGTATCATGTCATCTGCAAAGAGAGACATTTTGACTTCTTCTTTGCCAATTTGAATACCTTTGATCCCTTTTTGTCGTCTGATTGCTGTTGCAAGGACTTCTAGTACTATGTTGAATAATAGTGGCGAGAGTGGGCATCCTTGTCGAGTTCCTGATCTTAAGGGAAAGGCTTCCAGCTTTTCTCCATTGAGAATAATATTTGCAGTAGGCTTTTCATAGATGGCTTTTATGAGATTGAGAAATGTACCTTCTATTCCTACACTCTGAAGGGTTTTAATCAGGAAAGGATGCTGTATTTTGTCAAATGCTTTTTCGGCATCGATTGAGAGGATCATATGGTTCCTGAGTCTTTTCTTGTTGATATGATGTATCACGCTGATTGATTTGCGAATATTGAACCACGCTTGCATCCCAGGTATGAATCCCACTTGATTGTGATGGATAATCCTTTTAATGTACTGTTGGATTCTATTAGCAAGTATCTTGTTGAGGATTTTGGCGTCCATATTCATTAGGGAAATCGGTCTGTAATTCTCCTTTTTGAGGGGGTCTTTGCCTGGTTTGGGGATCAAGGTAATATTGGCCTCATAGAATGAGTTTGGTAGCTTTCCTTCTGTTTCTATTTTTTGAAATAGCTTTAGGAGAATAGGTATTATTTCTTCTTTGAATGTTTGGTAGAATTCCCCAGGAAAACCATCTGGGCCTGGAGTTTTGTTATTTGGAAGGTTGTTTATCACTGACTCAATTTCTTCATAATTAATTGGCCTGTTTAAGGAATCAATTTCTTCCGGTTTCAATCTTGGTAGTTTATAGGTTTCCAGGAAGGATTCCATCTCTTCCAGATTGCTTAGTTTATTGGCATATAGCTGTTGATAAAAATTTCTAATAATCCTTCCAATTTCAATGGTGCTCGTCGTGACCTCTCCTTTTTCATTCATAATTTTAATAATCTGGGTCCTTTCTCTTTTCTTTTGGATAAGTCTTGCCAGTGGTCTGTCAATTTTATTGATTCTCTCAAAGAACCAGCTTCTAGTCCTGTTGATCTGCTCTACTGTACTTCTGGTTTCTGCTTGATTGATTTCAGCTCTAATTTTGGTCAACTGCTTCCTCGTACGTGGATTAGGCCTGTCCCTCTGTTGCTGTTCCAGCTTCTTGAGGTGGGAATATAAAAACTGCATTTTAGATTTTTCTATTCTTTTGAGTGATGACCCAGCAATTCTATTTCTGGCTATTTATCCAAAGAAAACAAAAACACTAACTTGAAAAGATATATTCCCCGATATTTACTGCAGCACTATTTACAATAGCCAAGGTATGGAAACAAACTAAGTTTCCATTGGTGGATGAAGAAGGTGTGTGAGCGTGTGTGTTTCTGCAATGGAATATTATTCAGCCATGAAAAAGGAAATCATTTCTTTTATGACAACATGGATAAACTTTGAGGGCATTATGCTAAGTCATGTAAGTCAGATAGAGAAAGACAAATACTATATGATCTCTCTTATGTGTGCAATCTTAAAAAAAAAACCACACCAAAAACCAAACAAACCCAAAAAACCAACCTCATAGATACAGAGAACAGACTGGTGGCTGCTAGAAATGGGGATGACGGTGGGAGAGATGGGTGAAGGGGATCAAAATATAAAAAAAAAGTTGCCCTAACTCTCCATTTTGCCTGTGTAGACACAGCCTTAATATTCTATCCACACGATTATGTTTCAATCTGGAAATAGGTTTGTCAAGAGTCCACGGCAAGGTGGGGACTGGAGAAAGAAGATAAAGGGGGAAACAGAAAACTATCAGTGAGAGGGAAAATGAAGAGCAAAGCCCTAAGAAACAAACAGAATGAAACCCCTTTAAAACAGCAGCATCCAACTTAAGCGATGTGATTTTGGTGGCATGGAAGCCGTGAGGCTGAAGATATGGGTGGACGTGATCAAGTCCAGGGCGTGCTTGGGGGCTGAAGAGCATCTGCAAATGCGGATTCCCAGGGAATGGGAAAGCTGAGGGATAGGTCAGAAAGCTTCATAAAGAAAGAATCAGTCCTGCGGTATAAACATTTGTATGTGCATGGCTGAGTTGGAAGTCTAAAAAAATAAAAAGATATTTAACCTCATTATTAATCCCAGATAAGCAAATTAGGGCCATGATGAATTATTGGTTCATATCCACCAGATTAGCAGAAATTTTAAAGCTGCATAATAAAACCATGCGGAGGGACACCTGGGTGGCTCAGTCAGTTAAGCATCTGCCTTTGGCTCAGGTCGTGATCCCAGGGTCCTGGGATCGAGCCCTGCATCAGGCTCCCTGCTCAATGGGGAGCCCGCTCTCCCTCTCCCACTCATCCTGCTTGTGCCCACTATCTCTCTCTCTCTGTCAAATAAATAAATAAATAAAATCTTAAAAACCCCACAAACCATGTGGGGCTGCCTGATACAGCTGAACATGCACGTATATCCTGGTGACTTAACTCCTGTCAGGCTATGCCTTGGACAAACCGAGCGTGTCTATCAGGCAGCTCTGTTCATAATATCAGAAACCTCAGCACAGTAAATAGGTGATTTCCATGGAAGTGGAAGTGAATAAACTACAAGTTCCCACCAAGGGAAAAGAAGAAGAAGATGAAAAAAAGGGGGCAATGACAGAAGAAGGGAGGCAAAGTAGAAGCTTTTGCAAAGGACGGTGACTTAGCCCCTTGACAGCGTTAACATCTGGGTACCAATCTAGAGGTGGGCGTCCTGGTCCATCACTTAGCAGTCACAAGCCTGGCTCAGACTCTTCTGGAACGCTGTGGTAGCACACTGCAGCCCCCTTTCAAAGGGCAATCTGTGAAGGCTTGGCCTGTGATATACACTGTAAGTCACTGTTGAGCACCTACCACGTGTCAGGCCCCAGGGTGAGCAGACGCACGTCCCTCTCCTGTATGCCTTACGGGAGGAGTCTTACAAGGAAGCGAGATGCGGAGCCCAGGAACTGGCCCAAGCTGGCACCATGCGTAAGTGGAACCGTGGGGACGCAAAGCGCACCGACCCTACCCAGGCCTGGACTCTTGACGGCCTTGGGCCTTGCGACTCACTGCCCTCCCTGGAAGGCACCCTAGGGGAGGAGGCCAGAATGTCTCAGCTCCCCTCTGAGCTGTTAGTCAAACTGCAAAGACCAAGCCCTCCCCCGCGCTTGATATGAATCTCTCCCAGGCCTTTGCTCTCTTGTGCTCTGGAGATGGGAGCCAGAGGGGCAGCTGATGAAGAGACTGTCCTATTTTTAAAGAGAAGAAGATGCCACAATTTCCTTTAGTAACTCCGCTGCTTCTGGTAGACAGTGACTCTACTGTCACCTAATGGGGTAGGACCATATCTTTTCATCTAATGCCCAATAGGATGCTGACTCAATTAGTATTTGCTAAACGGATGAATGGAAATCACGAGGCTAGCAGAGAATTGGATTGAAGGCCGGGGAGCCCCACAGGACAGGCTGGGGAGGGAGGGTCAGAGCCTAACCTTCCTAACCCTGATCCCAATACACAAAGTTTCTGTGGAACCTGACCTTCCATCTCCTGGGGGGTGGGGAGACAGGAGAGAAGGCGAGGAAGGAGCGGGCAGAGGAGGCTCTAACAGGGAAATTCTTAATACAAGAGGGAGGCCTTTATTCTGCTTTCTCTCCATCCGATTATTATATGCAGTTGGGTTTTGTGCGAGTTCTGAGTGGGATCGCCAGCTTTGTCATTGAGGGCCTGTGCTGTCGAGCGGGGGCCTGACCTTTTTGGGCCTCAGTTCTCTCCTTGGGAGAGTGTGGGTAATAAGGTACCCATAGAGGACTCGCAGTGGCCGCTCGTGGTCTAGGAGCTCTCCTAGCTGTGTTATCCTCCTGCAGCTCCACGATAACTCGTGGGCAGTTTCACTCCCGCTGGCTCTGTTTTGCAGAGGCAGCGCTGAGGCACAGAGAGGGTAAGCGCCTGTCCAGGGGCACACAGCTGTCGAGTGGTGGAACAGGGACTTGACTCCACTCGGTCTGTGATCTTAACATTGATTTCTCACAGCCTCGTGGTGGGGTTCAAAGGGGTGCTGGCCACCATAAAACTGCATTCCCATCTGTTTTGGCAATAATAGTGCCTTCACTGGTCTCCCTACTTTCTGTCCCCGCCTCCCTGCCCCCTCTCCCTCATCTGCTTGGCTTCTCTATGTCAAAATTTTCTAATTTCCTAAAAGTAGGTCCAATCATGGTCTTGCTTGCCTCAAAAATGGTTTCCTCTTACTGCTCTTGGAATCTGCTCTGCTGGCCTGATCTGTTGAAGCGCCCCACAGTGTGGCTTCAGCCAGCTTTTCCAGCCTTGCTTCTATCTCCTCCCTTGGCAAGTATAAGCCACGGGCCGTTGGCTGCTCTTGAACTGGGCTCACACTCTTCTACATCTTGGCCTTTACTCAGGCCTGAGCTGCTCTTCTCCGACCATCTGTGCCTGTGGAAACTTAGCTATTCTTCACGCCCACTGCGGAGTCTCTCCTTCACGAAGCTCCCCCACTCCAGATGAATACAATCTGTCCTTTGCTATTTGTTGGTATTCTTCTAAGTGGCCCCGTTCTGCCTTGTAGGACGGTTATTGGTAGGCTTGTCTGATTCTTCTCAATGCTTCGTCTCTTAAAGCCTCGAACAGTGTCCTCCTTACGTCTGAGGGTTTAACACAGAGCCTTATTCCTAGCAGGAGCTCAGAAATATGTGCAGAAACAAAGAGGGACTTAGCCTGGAATTAAAGACTCCTTCCCTAGCAAGAGAAGCCAGTAGGTGTGTGTAACTAAGAACGGGCAGCTGCGTTGGCTTGAGTGCTCAGGTTGTAACCCTTTATTGGCTAAAGTGACAGGTGTGTAGAAACCCTTCCGAAAGAATGTGACTCCGGTCCAGCGGGGTGTGATGACATCTGGAGCAGCCCACAAGAGCCCTCTGTTAGGACCTTGGCGTTTTCTGCAGAAGGCATCCATGGATCTTATTTTGAAATGACTGAACATTCTCTAAGTACCCCCAGAGGAAAATCCGACTCCCCTTTCTCACATGCTGATAACCAAATCTGAGCACAGAGAGGTGTGGAGGAGAAATGTACAGACCTGCTCCTCGTCTGCAAAGGAGGGGTTTGAACCCAGCAAGCTCTCTGATAGGTTCTATATAGTTGGAAAAAAAAAAGTACATCTTCCTTTATGTTCTTTGAGAAGTTCTGGTCAAACACCAGAATGCCCAAACCCGCCTTTGGCCAGGCTTTTGTAGAGGGGGAAAAGCGACTTTTACACTCACACTGCTTATTTTGTGGTGACTGCAGAGGCAGTATCTCATCTCTTCCCCCATTTCCTGTGTTATGAAATGCTGGGCATAGTTTTCCCCTGGCTCAGCGGCGTCCTGATAAAGACCAGGGAGCGGGGATGAAAGACGCAGCAAACACTGCCCTCTTTTGTCCGCGCTGGGTTCCTGCCGCTTCTGCCTGGTGAGTGCGGGTCCGCAGGCCGACAGGCGTTAACGATCCTGCTTAGGAAACCCCGGCGTGGAATTCTGGGGCGTTTGTTCTCTGCATGCCTCCGAAAAATGTCAGCAGCGTGGAACATCTTTATTTTGTGTCACAAACGACTTAGCTGACTCAAGGCTGCCACTTTGCACCAGCCACCCTTTAATGATGGTGGTTCCAGACTGACCCCCCCCCCCCAAAGTAGGTATAAAGCAGAAAAGAGGCCCTGTTGTCTGAGCTTTCCCTGCTCCCTTTGGATTACCGGCAGAAAGCGACTGTCAGCAGGAATGGAGCAAGATGACCTTTCCTGTTGAGTAAGCCCTCATTGGGAAGAGAAGGCTTTTGTCCCAGCGGCTTGAGCAATTCTTCTCAAATACATTGGCTATGACGTTCTTAGGTGTCGTGTGAGATACAAAGGAAGGGACTTGGGGAAGTGAATATACTGTCCTAGCGTTTGAATGGACTCAAAGCAATACTGGCTAGGGAAGGGCATTTCTGTTTGTGGGACAATTTATACATTTTTATAGGCATAACTAGAAATTAACAATTAATATGACCACCTTTTCTGGTGGACCCGAATGACACTTTACAGTACTTTCCTTCCTGTGGAAGTGCGCATGTGTTAGGAGGGGCTGCGGGGAGCAGGAGGGGGAAGAGGCAGGGCAGGGTAGCTACCTAGGCATGCAGTGTCCTCTTGCTCCTGGGCCCCAGTGCAAATTATTTAACTTGGAATGAAAGCTTTAAAAGTGGTAGTGATGAGGATTCAGTGTGTTTGTTCAATAAATCTTCGCGTGTTTACGCGTCTGCTCTGCACCCAACCAAGCGTCAAGGTGCGTGCGACAAGGGTGAAGATGTGTTATGATCGGAAAGGGGGAGGTTTAATGGCTGATTTTATTTCAAGGAGATAGAGTTTGGAGTCAGCATCCCATCATTTTGTTCCTGAATTTTAGCTTGAGTTATAGCAACTTTGTATCCTTTATTTCCTGGGATGGTTCTGGGGACGGATATTCGGCTCCATTCTGCTCCTAAAGGAACTTGTACTTTTCAGACCATGTGCTTTAATGGGCAGCTTGGGAAACACAGTCCGATAAAGTCATAATCAGCACAAATGGAGCCGTCAGGGAATGGGGCCCAGATAACTTTCTCCGTTCTGACTACTCTTTGAAAAGCCCTGCAAAGACACTATTGCAAATTTCTCTCTCATCCATCCAGGAGTACTACGTTTGCAAAATCAATGTCAAGACTCTTCTGATCTGTGATATTCTCGCACCAATGGTAGTTCTCCTCATTATCAGGGGTAGAGTAAATTTAAGAGTAAGAAAACATCCATGGAAAAACAAAGTCAAGAAGCAGATCTAGTTCATTGTTTTCTTTCCGCTAAATGCTCTGGATGGCACATTTGCATTGGCTCACACTCGTGTGTCTAGAAGCAGCCAGATAACAGTGGGGAATTCTCAGCCAGGTGGCTGCCAGAATGCTTCATCTTTGCGATGGCTTCCATTCAGGTACAGGGAGGTGAAATCCGGCACGTAGGGCTCTGTCCCGTCTTCAGGACCTTTCTGGTGTAGAGCCCCACAGTAGCTTGGTTAGGAACGGTTACTATGTTGAAATATTTTGCAAGTACTGACACCAAAAGGTTTTATTCTGAAAAAAAGCATTCTCTAATATAGAAAACAAAAAGGAAGACATTATAGAAAATTCTACAGTCCCTGGGTATGGATTGGAACACACAACATTTCAATGACTTGCTTCAGAGAAAAGCAGTGCTGGTTTATAGGCTTTCCTTAGGAAAAAACTACGAAGTCTCAGGCCTTGCCTCCAACACAGGCGGGCCAGAGGGAAGGAAATGCCTGTTTATTAACAAGAAAAGGTACATTTGCCTCGAAAGCTAAGGGGATCTTCTTTTTATAATATCCTCGTAAGTTCATTTAAAATGTGAATGAAATACAGAAGACTCTTTTTTTTACATTGATCTACTGTTCTACTTGTCAAAGGTCTTTCTCCTGGGTCCATTCATTTAGCAGTAGAGATGAGCTGTGGGGGTAAGGTTAGGAGAGAAGCCAGTCTAGGGTGTTAGTTTATGAAGCAAACTGGAAACAGAAATGAAAGAATGTTATTTTCCCTCATTTGAGTAACAGGCTGGTGTTTGGCAAATTGTCCAGGGAGGTATTCAAGTGGAGAGCAGCACGGTGATGGGTTTCTCTCTGTTCTTTTCATCCCCACGCTTCTCTGACCACAGTTTGAACACATTTCCATCACCAGCAGCTTCAGCAGGGCCAGCCTGCCACGAACTTGCTAAAAGTGTCCCCAGGGCTGCTTCTCGCCCGCCGCTTCTCGGAAGTGCTGCCGTGGACCAGGGAGTTACCACATTTCTCCTACTAAAGCCGCCCTAAAAAACCGGAATCATCAGGGCTGGGCTGCAAGCCACTACTATGTGCGGGCATCGATCGGGTGTCCCACACTTCCAGGCCTTGCTCGGTATTGCAAAATAATATAGGGCAAGCAGGTCGGTGTCCTTTAAGCGCAATGACTGTTTAGCTGGCCTTACCATGGGAATATAGAATCAGCTTGTTTAGAGCTATGCTAGGAATCCCTCCGCACCCTGAGGTCTCAGTGTTCAAGGGCATTTTTCACAGACTGGCTTAAGCTTTTGCAGCATTAAATAAATAAATGAAAGCACAAAGCTGCTAATGTCTCTGGAAGACAGCAGGCTCTTCTGTGCAGTGGGAGAATGCAGTGAGCTGTGCTCCGAGCCTCCCTGAACCATTAGCAGTGAGTTTCCCATCCGACAAAACAGATTGGCTAGTTTGACTTTGAACTTAAGTTAACAAAGACAAAAACAAAAGGGAGGGCAGGGTGGCTATTTTACTAACTAAGAAGTGCTCTTTATAAAGGTATTGGTCCTTGATTTTTCAGAGCCCTTCCTTAAGACAGTGTTTATGGAAGTATTTCATAAACCGTAGAGTCCTTCATAAAGCCGCAATGAAGGCAATTACTATTCTGATGCATTTCTGACCTCATCAGAGCATCAGGGGAGAGGGGCCAGAAGCCCGAAAGAGACAGTGAGCCCTTTCTAGGTACACAAGACAGCATGTTCGTTTTCAGGGATCTTACGAGCGTGAAGACACTGCAATAATTTAGAAAACAGAGGCAGAGGACCATGACAAATGGTAAAAGATAAAGGAGGGGACCTTACTGTGTTAGATGCTCTCCCATACAGTTCTTGCTATTCTCTACATCCTCTCTTGGGCAGACCAACTGCACTTTGCAATGGGAAAACATAGTCCTGCTCCGCCAAGGGGAACCTGGTAGCTGCCCTCCGGTGGGACGGTGTGGGCTGGGCCAAGGAACGGTGGCCCGTTGCAGCTTGCGGGAGTGGGCAACTACGGTGTCCAAGGCTGTCTGTCCCGCATCGATCATTAAGCCTGTCACTGGCCGTGGACATCTAAAGCTGGAAGGGGGGATGTTATGGCACAATAAAACGTACAAGCCAATAAACCCCTACTTGCTGATTGGTCATGCTCTTGGGTATCCTGCCTGGCCTCAGCCCATCTTTGTCACCCAGGCTCAGGGCAGGCCTCCGCTCACAGAGCTTGTCTACAACAAGGGCTCATTAGTTCCAGACATAAGCATTGCCCCTGGGGCAGCCTCTACCCTCCCTTAAGCAAGAAGCCCGAGGGAGAAACAGCCATAACAGCAACCAGAACAACAAGACGATTTAAGACTGGACACTCCTCTCAACACCTTCCTCTGGGGAGAGCTGGTCTGGGGTGAGTTAGGGGCAGGTTCCTGGGAAGGAGTATTTTGCATTGGCATTGTGGTTGCTGGAGAGACAATGCTGAGGATTCTCTGGGGCCCCATGTTATGTCTGTTGATGAAAAACCCAAGCCCCACGTGGAGGGAGTATAGGCCTCGGAAGCAGCAGTTTTGGAGACCCGCTAGCTGGGCCCCAGCTTTGCAGCGGATCGGCCCACGTGTCGGGCTCCGAGAGGTCCTGCCCTGGTCAGGGCCTTCGTTACTGGGATACTGTGGCACACGATAACTTATTGAGAACTTCCACGCATGCCTCCTCTCAAGGTGGGTGCTTCCCTGATCAGCCACAAACGTGACTTTAAATCATAAAGCCTCATTTCTTGTCCCAACCCTGACCCTTTATAGATACATGCAATCCTGAGCCAAACACAGAGAATGCCAAGGCCTGAGAAAGTTCAGTGACTTGCTTCCTCCGGGCAGTAGAAACTGCGAATGGAAAGACCCTGAGGGAGGGGGCACCTGGGTGATTCAGTCGGGTGAGGGTTTGATTCTTGGTTTGGGCTCAGGGGGTAGTCTTTGGGTCTGGAGCTGGAACCCCAGGTCGAGCCCCACCTAGAGCACTGAGCCTGGTGTCAGGCTCCCTCTCAGCACTGAGTTTGCTTGTCCCTCTCCCTCTCCCTCTGCTCCTCCCCCTGCTCTATCTCTCTCCCTAAAATAGGCAAATGAATAAAATCTAAAAAAAAAAAAAAGAAGATCCCGAGGCTGGAATAGGCACAGGCCGCTGGGCCCGATTCTAAGAATGAAGCAGCAAAGGGGCCCTGACATCAGCCCTTCTCATGGCTGCTGCTTCTCTTTACTGAGGTTTCTCTGACACTCCATCATATCTCTGTCCCATTTCTCCAGAACACTTACCTCCCTCAGAAGTTATTTATTTGCTTCCTTGTCATTTCCTGGTGGCTGGAAAGTCAGTTCCATGAAAGGGAGGACCTCGTTTGTATTCCATCCACCATGGTTTTCATAGCACCTGCAATGAGGCCCTGATAGACCTTTACTCAGGTACATGTTCCAGACTCCTCATCTGAAGCCTGTAGAGCCCAGGCGTTTTGGGAATCCAGAATTTTTGGATTTTGGGACGGTCACCGGGTGCATATCACTAAGTTATGTAACACCCCCAAGAGTCTGGGGCAACACCTATAATCACACACATTTGCATATCTGCAGTGGAACATGCAGAATGTAGGAATATTCACAGTCAGGGAGATCGCTAAGGACTTTATTTTATTTTATTTTTTAAATATTTATTTATTTGACAGAGAGAGAGAGACAGCCAG
The DNA here is from genome assembly GCF_024610735.1 of Ursus americanus. Classification (NCBI taxonomy): domain Eukaryota; kingdom Metazoa; phylum Chordata; class Mammalia; order Carnivora; family Ursidae; genus Ursus; species Ursus americanus. The sequence continues at coordinate 42,754,236 of NC_142134.1, forward strand.
CAAGAGAGGGAACACAGGCAGGGGGAGTGGGAGAGGAAGAAGCAGGCTCCCAGCGGAGGAGCCCGATGTGGGGCTCGATCCCAGGACACTGGAACCAGGCCCTGAGCTGAAGGCAGACGCTTAATGACTGAGCCACCCAGGCGTCTCTGATAAGGACTTTAAACAGCCTCAGGTCTGTTCAGGTCTGGAGTCCTTGTCAAATGAGCTTGCTGTCAACATAGAGAAAATCTTTTGGTTTTTAGAGCTTTTTGGAGTTTGGAATTGCAAGTGAAGGATTGTCGATATTATATATATTGGATGCATACGTTAGCAAATAGGATGGCGTGTCTCCTGTGTGCCCAGGCACTGTGGCAGGGCGGGCTCTAGAGCAATTGGATAAAACAGACAGGCTGGCTTCCCTCTCAGACCTGCTGGGAAAACAGGCGGTTAAGCGATGACTTACCACCACTTCAAATGAGACACTCTACTCAGGAGAGCAAACCTCTAGTTTTTACAGTCATCAGAGAAAGAAGCTTATTAACCCTTCCCTTCCTCCATGGATTTTGTCATGGAGTCTGATCTTCAAGTATTCCTTAGGGTGATAATGGAACCACAGGTAGGAGAGGGATTCCGTTGTTTCTCTGTCGGTTCTCTCGCCCATTCTCATGGAGGCCTCCCCAGCAGGTCGCAGTGTCAACCCTTCCGGGGGCTGGCCCTCCTCTAGAGACCACCCATGTCAGCTAGAAATGCCGACATAGGTAGGGTGTGGTAGAATACTCTCTTGTCAGGAAAAGCCATTTTGGGCTCCCTGGGATGTCAGTCGCGATCGTCCCAAAGGCAGGAAGCTGATTCCCCGATTCCACGGTGCCAAAGTCATCCATCTCCTAAGGCAAAGGACTGTTGACCTCTCTCTCTTTGATGGTCTTCTGAGAAGCCCTCCTTCCTCCCTCTCTCCTTTCCCTCCTTCCTGCAAGTGCTTTCTGAACACCAGCTCTGTGTCTGGCCAAGTCTTAGATATAATGGTAGTCTGGCTACAATTCAAGCATGTAGAATCTAGGAGAAGACCATCACTGATTTGACCGCCCCTTCTAAAAAAGAAAATGCTTGCCCAGTGACTTTGTATTACGGGGATTTGGGAGACTGGAAGGTACAGGGGTTAACGTGACGTCAGTGTCCGGCAGACCCAGATCCAAACACAGCTCGGCCTCTTTCCAGCAAATTTTCCAACTTGAATTTACTAAGCCTGCTTCTTCATCTGAAAATGTGGATTACAATCCAACTTCATAGGACTGTGTGATGATTAGATGGGAAAGGTCATGAATAGGAAAATGACTAGCACAGTGGCAGACCCATAATCAGTACATGTCTGTTCATTCGCTGGGCGTCAGCTCTGTGCTGGGTTGTGCACTCGGGGCCGCCGATACAGAAATGAGCAAGGCAAACTCCCCGTCTTCCAGAATCCATAAGAACTTGCACTGATTAGATGTCCTACGTATTTAAAATGGAGTTTGAATTCGGGTAGACTGATGTTTTCTCCTACAAAAGATAAATGCTGTCATGATTATCATAGGCAAAATCCACACTCATTAGAAAGAATGGCAAGGAACATAGGAGTGGAAAAGCACAGTGCTTATGCATTCATGTCGAATTCACTCAGCAAATATTTGTCGAGCACCTACTGCGAGCCAGCACTGTTCCAGGCCCTGGGGACATCACAGCGGAAAACCAGACAAGACCTCTGTGCTCACGACACTTACATTTTGGTGGGAAGGGAGATGTAAACAAGCAAGATAATTCCTGGTAGCGATAAGTGCCACAGAGAAAGAGGGTGATACGTGTAATAGGAGGGTTGAGCATCAGAGAGAGAGACTGCAGGGAGGTGATAATGGCGTGGAGATGAGAATGACAAGGATTCAGTGTGTGAAGGTCTGGGAGAAGCGTCCTTAGCCGTTAGCCAACATGAGCTTTTCCAGTGGTTTCTTGGTCCAAACATCCAGCTGTTTCTCATCTAGCCCCAGAGGAAAATGACGTAGAGAAAACGGTTTGGCCAAAGATTTATAATTTAACCTTTCTAGCTCCAGAGCCAGTCCTTCCACTAGCAAAGAAACACCTTTAACTCCTTAGTTCCTTGTGCTCTTTAGAATGTAAAGATTCCTTTCAGAGAGGATCAGATGGGTTTGGGCTCTCTACCAAGATGGAGATAACGATTTATATTAATAGGAACATGACACGAAAGCCTCAGGAAATGATCTGTCTCCAGACTTGGCATCTGCCAGGATCTTTTCCAAATGTTATGTTCACGGCTGGTCTCTGGAGAGATTGGGCCGCATCCAGCAAAATGCGGCCCACTCTGTGTAAAGATAAAGTTGAAGGGTGTCCTCGAATATATTGAGATTTATGAAAAGTACGATCCCGAGTGCCTCCACTGAGACGAGAGGGTGTGCACTTCAAGGAGGGTTTGCCTAGACAGATGGTCATTCTTTACTTTGGCTGTCCAGCCCAGTTCTGAGTTCGTGTAAGTTAATTTTTTTCGATAGAAGTCATTTGTTTATTACATGTATAAAGAAGTGTGATTTAAGTTTTATGCCTTTTTGCAAGAGTTTTCAAAAAATCCTCTGTCGTATAAAGTGTCTCCATGTTAGAGTCTAAATAGATGGTCACTACAGCCGAAAGCACTCTAAAGTGGATTACACTTTGGAATACAATATTTAAGGCAGTTATTTGAGACTGATAAGTAGAAATGGTTAATAAAAATAGGTAAGAAAAACCCCATATCCCTTCATCTTAATGGGGGAGATGTAGTTCTGCCTTGAAGTGAGGAGACGTAGTTGGAGATGAAATCACACACCCCAGCACTTATGTGAATTTATGGCAAAAGCAACATTAAAGGGCACCTGGGTGGTTCAGTCAGTTAAGCATCTGCCTTCGGCTCAGGCCATGATCTCAGGGTCCTGGGATCGAGCCTGATATCGGGCTCCCTGCTCAGTGGGAGTCTGCTTCTCCCTCCGCCTCTGCCCCTCCCCTGGCTCATGCTCGCTCTCTCTCTCTCTCTCAGATAAATAAGTAAAATCTTAAAAAAAAAAAGCAACATTAAAAACAAAATCCCAGACAAGGGTTGCTGGCAACATGACCGTGCAGTCAAAGCAGAGTTTCACGTGCCTGTATTGTTGTCTAACGTGTACTTGATGCAGACCTCACATGTGCATCTTTGCAGAAATATTAGAGGCAGAATTTTAAAATAACAGAAACATTCTGCTATGCGCCAGGCTCTGTCGTAAGCCCTTTAAAAACATGAATTCATTTCATTCTTACCGTAGCAGCCCTCTGAGACGATATTATTCCTGTATCAACTTTGCATGAGGAATTGGAGTATTTTCCATTGTCTAGTTTATATTTTGGCTTTGGATTATAATATTTTTCTCAAATATTCACTCCACCTAATCGTTTTTCCCTTTAACCTCTTCTTCCTTTCTCCTCATACTATGTCCATTTTCCCACAGCTTGTTTTTCTCATCTAATACATGCATTGTGGACATTTTTCTAGATCAATAGATGTGGACCTAGCTCCTTCTTTTTGAAACGCTGTTTAATATTCCACAGTATAGGTGTTGCACATACATCCTACGTACTATGTACGGTTATTTCTACAGGTTGGATTTCCGGAAGTAGAAATGCCAAATGAGAGAAAATGTATGTTTTAAATTTTAAAAGATACAGCCAGATTCATTTTCAAAATGGTGCAACCCTTCAAGTTCCCGCCAACAACGTGTGTTTCCCTGTACCGTTATCAGCAGTGGGTCTCTCCTCTGTTTAGCTTTTTGATATTCAGGCAGCTTAGGTGGCATTGACATGACGATGTAAACGCTTGCCCGCTTTAAAATACTGTGGTTTTATAATTAGTTGTTGGTTTTATCACAGGGGTCAATGTAAGGCTTGTCACGGTGTATTTGAATCACCAAAGTAACAGAAATTAAAGAGTAAGTGTAGGAAGTTTTCCTGACAGTTCTTGGTCCAGTAAACTGAAGAGAAGATGTAATCCCCTGAGATTTGGCCTGGATCTCCAAAATGCTCGGACGTATGACAGAGGGTTTCCCACGTGGATAGAGTTCTGTCGGTCAGTAATCATTGTCTCCTCTGGCTGGGCTCTCGCCTTTGCTCTACTGAGGCATCGCTTGTGATCTGAGACAAGTTCAGGGGAGCTCTGCTTCTTCACCTCAGTGAGGTGAAACATGGGGTCTCTTCCTTTCTCTTTACTTTTTTATCTTCCTGGTGACACCAATAGCTCAAGGCAAAAAGTCGTTTTTAATGGAATGGATAGATGAGTGGAGTTGTGTGTGTGTGTGTGTTTGAAGATTTATTTATTTCCGAGAGAAGGGGAGAGAGAGAAAGAGAGAATGAGCAGGAGAGACTGAGGGAGGGGGAGAGAGAATCCCAAGCAGACTCCACGCTAAGCCTGGAGCCCAGTGCAGGGCTCGATCCCATGACCCTGAGATCATGACCTGAGTGGAAAACAAGAGTCAGATGCTTAAGTGACTGCACCACCCAGGTGCCCCAAGTGGAGTTTTTTAAAAGAAAATTCAGGAGTACCTGGGTGGCATAGTTGGTTAAGCGTCTGCCTCTTGGCTTTGGCTCAGGTCATGATCTCAGGGTCTTGAGATTGAGCGCTGTGTCGGGCTGCGTGCTCAGCGGGGAGTCTGCTGGAGATTCTCTCTCTCTCTATCCCTCTGGCCCTACCCCTGCTCACACTCTCTCTTTCTCTAAATAAATAGATAGATAGATAAATAAATAAAATCTTCAAAAGGAAATTCTGTAAGGAAGAAACAGGGTTTGGAGACAGCACAATCGTGTATTGCTTATGCCTTCAATCTGACAAGTCGTTGAAATACACACAGCACTATCTTGTGCCTGGGACTTCCCATACTGAGTTTGGGAAAGATAGATGGATATTAGTGAACCAGTGACTATTATCTATAAAGCACTCAGTTTAATGATGGGATGGGAAAGTATTTTCACCACTCAGTGTGTCTTGTCTCTGCTTACATCCCTGTTCGTGGGCATTTTTGCTATATACTTGCTGCCGAGTCTGTGTTAAGAGTGTGGGCTCTAGAGTCAGACAGACAAACAGGCCTGGGTTCAAATCCCAGCTCAGCCTTTTCCCGTGTGATTTTGATGTTATATAACTTCTGCATGCCTCTGTTTTCTCAACTGTAAATGGCGCTAACAGTAGGATTTTACATGCTTGTTTTGATGATTTAATTCAGTTGGTCTTTATGAAGTGCTTAGAATGTGCTTTAAAAATTCATATACGCTAGTGGTACAATAGGTAACTTTTTTTCGATACTGAGTTAGAATCTTTTTTTAATGATAAAGAGTAAATGATGTACAGAATGTAGTGTATCCAGACAGAAATAATGTTACAACTAACTTCTGGAAGGAGTTACAGTGTACAAAATTCCTTTTAGCATAGTTTGCTGGTTAAAACAGGGGATCATAGACATTTGAACCTAAGTTTCAGTTTTCTCAGTTATAAGTTGAGCACATTACTTCATTGTTTTTAATGTTAAGAGTTGATCTGAGCAAAAATCGGTTTGAATAAGTGCCAAACCAGAAGTCCAAATTACTTAATCTTTTAAAGCCTCCATTTGTCTGTAAAATAGGGTTTGTATTGTTACCTACCTCACTGCGTTGTTTTGGGAATAAACTGAGATAATGTATAGTAAGGGCTTGGCACAAAATAAAACTTAATATACGGCAGTTCTGGTCATTATTTAGTTTTGTGCACTTCGGCGTTAGCATTTTGACTGTAACCGTCCAGTACCGTGCACCCAAGTACAGCAGCTCTAACCTACTATCCCTGACGGGGCTCTTCCGTTCAAGAACTTGATACAGCTGGCAAAGTCGTGTTAAAAATCTGAAATTTAAAAGATGCACGATTCTCCATTTGCCCCTCACAAGGGAACAAAATGACCCTCCAAAAAACTGGCTCTGGGCCAGCCTGGATTCATCTGTCAGCTTTGGGGACACACTGGTGGGTCCCAGAGTGTAGCATTAGGATGGCTCCGTCTAGGGCACCTGGTGGCTCAGTCGGTTAAGTCTGCCTCCGGCTCAGGTCGTGATCCTAGGGTCCTGGGATCAAGTCCTGCATCGGGCTCCTTGCTCGGCGGGGAGTCTTTTTCTCCCTCTCCCTCTGCTGCTCTCTTGCTCACTCTCTGTCTCAAATAAAATAAATAAAATTAAAAAAAAAAGGATGGCTCCATCTAATATCAGGGCTTTCAATACTCATGATAGAAAGTTCTTAGGCTTTGATTTTGCATTTGTTGAGAAGACAGTCTTTGAGAAGGAAGCTTTAATCGACATTTTATTTGGAAGGCTTGGTTTCCCCGCTCTGCCCTGCTCGGGGCTGTCTTCTCGCCTTAGCTGCTGAGCAGAAATGGCTGTTGTTACTACAGCTGTCCCTCGGCCCTCGCTGACTTGTTTTGTATCCTTGCATTCTTAGGCTGCTCACCTCTGCCAAGATCGTTTTAGAATTGCATTTTTGGTGTGCTCTGGTAATGGAGAGGGCATTTCAATCTCTTCTGAGTGGAAAAATCCGCTTTTTGTGGGAGTCGGAGGCCGAAATACTCCCCCTCTTGGGTGGCCTGTGACACTTGCCGGAAACACAAGCGTCCATCTACCCTTGTCCTCACTCCCGTACTGCAGCCTGTTTGTGCCTAATCACGGACCATTTCATCTCCGGTGCATGGCAGCTTTTCACGCTGATTCTAGGAAACTTGAAACAATGCAAGAAAAACATAGATAAAGAAATCACTCTCCAAAGACAACATCGATCACATTTCAATGTGTGGCCTTCCAGTCCCTCAAGGTGCTTTTCTCCCCCTTTATTATTATTTTTTTAATATGAACTAGAGAGCATATGTTTACACAGTTTCCTTACTGATTCTTTTTTGCTGGACATTATCATAAGCCTTCCTCCATGATTTGTGGCATTCTTTGTATCTATAGCCAAAATGACCTTTACTGGGTTTTTGCATATTACAAGAGTAAAACATGTTACTTATTAAATCTGAAAGCACAGATAAACTTAACTAAAAACCCATTAAAACCATGCATAATCCCACCACTCAGAGACAACCTCTGCTAATACTTGCGTGCATTTCCTTCTGTATTTAGACGATCTGTGTTATAAATCTGCATAGGGAACATATTCTATGTACCATTTTTTAACTTGGGTTATTCACTTAAAAAGACTTTGGCTCATCTTTTTAAATGAAGACTCACAGTCGTGGGGTTGGACGAAATGGGTGAAGGTGGCCAAAAGGCATACACTTAAAGTTCCAAAATAAATAAGTCCTGGGGATGTAACGTACAGGATGGTGACTATAGTTAATACTACTCTGTTGTATATTTGAAAGTAGCTAAGGGAGTAGATCTTAAAAGTTCTCATCACAAGAAAAAAATTTGTAACTCTGTGCGGTCATGGATGGTAACTAGACTTATTGCAAATGATCATTGGGCGATACATACAAATATCAAATCATTATGTCATACACCTGAAACTAATACAATACGTCAATTATATCTCAATTGAAAAAGAGAGGTACCATTCTCCAAATGTTTGCGTGGAATTCCAACTTATGGATGATTCTTTCATTCAAACATTTTCTTATTGTTGGACCTTTAATCTTATTATATTGTTGGACTTAGTTTTAAATTATTGCCCGATGGGCCAAGGTTTCATGCTTGTAGCCACAATCTCTTTCTTGTCTCTTCCACGAGCCTTGAGTGCCTAGAGGGCAGAGAGAATCCCCAAGCCAGCTTGGTGCCCAGCCTGCTGCCCCGTGCCCAGCACATGGTCAACACTATAAATGGTGGGGCCAGATGGTGAATTCTTACTGAGCTCAGATGACCTGGGAGACGCTATGGCTGACATATAGAGCTGAGAAGTGCAGAACAGAAAGGTTGCTGGCCTTGGGCGGGCTGTAGTCCTGGGGTTAGGATGAAGTCTGTTGGCCTCTTCCACCTCCATTTGAATTTCCTCCAGCACATGCAGTTTAGCACATATTTATTCTTGAATTGCGGGCCTCTAGGTGATATCTGCATCTACCTAAAAATGGGAATCACAGCCAGTTCTCATTATCTGGGGAAAGAAAACACTTTGGAAGAGGTGATGTAAGGTGTCGTTAGCAGAAAGAACTTTGGATTTGAAATACACAGACCTAGGTTCAGTTCCTTGCCGGGCCACTCAGCTTTGCAATCATGGGAAATTCACACAACTTCCCAGGCTCTGGTGTCCTTCATCATTGAGTGGGAAAATACGAATGATACACAGTCTTCCTCTGTATGTGGGGGGTTATTGTGAAGAACAACCATCCTATAGATGTGAGCAGGGCTGGGTGGGTACAGGAAGGGGGTGGGGCAAGGTGGCGGGGAGGCCCTTTGGCTTCATATTCACAAACTGTCTCACGTTTAGATGATACGCATAACATTTACATGTATTAATGAAATACAGTTGCATTGCATTGATTGTGTATGTGTGTTATTAAGTAGTAGTTTGCTAAGTATAAATGTTTTAACTGACCCATGATTTTTAGAACTATCTTTTGGTCTGACTTTTCTTCACTTTGGGGATGCTGGCAGCCTCAGTCAAAGGAAGTGGCCGAGGTCTCCTGACTTGTGGGAAACCCCCCTGCATGCCAAAGCACCCTCCTAAACTACGCACCACTCTGACAATGTTGGAAACAAGATTGGAAGAGGAAAGAGTAGGGCTGTTCTTTGGTGATGGTAGGGGAGAAAATTGGAGAGTGGACAGGAGATTCTGAGGAATTGGTCCTTCCCCTGACCCCCCAGCCCCACCCCCCGGTAGCATCGGCTCCAGGCTCCTCCAATTCTGGAAACAGAGCTGGCGAAGTGAGAGCAATGAAGAAAAACTTATTTTAGATGTTGCCTTTCTTTCCTCGGAGGAACAGTTAGTTTTCAGTTTTTAGGAGAAATGGAGATGTCCAGAGTCAGAATTTTGGTGCAGAAAGCCCAGAGGCGCTTACGTGCTACTCCAGGGAGTACCTGGGAGCCCATGAAGGTACTAGTTGTAAGGGTAACACTGTTACTGTGTTCAGGGGGCCCGCTGTGGTGGCCTCAAGGTCTATGGTTTTCCTTGTGGCTTTCTTTCTAAAACCCATTTGAGGTCATTGTGTATTACAAGGGACAGTTTGTATCACAAAGCTCATAAAGACCTTGCAATTCCAAGTTTCATCGTGCAATCTGAAAGGAAGTTACCTCCCTATTGACTACGGCAAAACCAAGCATGTTAGCATGGTAGGGTGTGTTATAATCGGCTCGAGTTCGCGTTCTCCCCTTTCATTTATGGAGAGTGCGCCCTGGCTGCCTCTGGAATGCCTTTGGAATTTTCCAGGGCAGTCTTGCCTTGGGACCTTCTACCAGAGGCTCTCTCCCAGACACCCCTGGTTCTGGTTCCCCCTCTGGAGATTTGCTGGCGGTGGCTGCGTCTCCTTTGTGTGGGAAGCGGAGACCGGTTCACCTGAGCCTCTTCCCTCAGGGGACTGTCTGCCTCATCATCTAAGTCACCGGTATAGGGTTCTCAAACTTGTTACAAAGGAGGAGAGCCCAGAACTCACGATTCTCTTCGCTGAAACTCACCCTGAGCTGCTGCTCTATTTCATGGCACAATTTGAATTAGAAGTGCTCTGAATGATGGTAACTGTGGCTTTCATATGGAATGTTTTATCTAAAAACAAAGTGCATGCATGGAATTTACGATATATTAATACAAATAGTTTGAACCTCTTGACCTGCTCTTTTCGCTCTTTTTGGGGTCATCCAGGGCCTCCTTACTGGCCAGTTTTCTGGGCTAAGCTTCCCTAAATTATGTAATGAGCAGCAGTGGCCATAGATAACTCTCTCCCCACACGCTTTCTTTTCATGGCTCCCAGGACACCACTCCACCTGCTGTCCCCCTCCTTCACCGGCTGCCCTTGCTGGGGAGCCCCAGTCCGCTCCCCCAGGGGGGTGTGGGAAGGCAGTGACCCAGGGACAGGTGCCCCCTTCCCAGAAAACAGCCATGTCTGCTCTCCCTGCCCTGCCCTCCCCTCCGTTCCTCAGGCTCTACAAATGAGACCAGAGAGGGTCAGAGCAACTCTTTGCCCGCCGCCATGAGGGCCCACTGTGGGCAGAGTGGTTACAGGAGGGTCTGGCTCTCGCCTCCGTGAATGGGTTCCCTTAATGGCTTCCTCAAGATGGCCCTGAGAGCTGTGCCAGCCTCACCCGTCTGCTGGGAACCCTAAATGCTTGAAGGCAGTGGTTCTCCATGGGGGACAATTCTGTGTTCCAGGGGACATCTGGCAACCTCTAGAGACATGTTTGGGGGGACATACGAGCGAGGTGGGGAGAGGTTGCCCCTGGCGTGCCGTGGGCAGAGGCCACACGTGCTGCCTGCGTGCCCAGGACAGCTCCACCACAGAGAATGTTCTGGCCCGGCAGGTCAGTGGTGCCGAGGGTGAGGCATCCTGGTGAAAGGCGTGAATGCACTCAGCTTGAGGCGTCAGGAATGTCACTGTGGTCCTTGTTGTTGCTGTTAATCCGGGTGCAGCTGCGCCCCTGTCAGAGCTGGGAGTGTCCTCGGTTGCTCTCAGGAAGAACACGTCGTGTAGCCTTTCCCTCTGCAGGGCAAGAACGCCCGCCACAGCACAAGCACTGGTGGGGAGACCGCACGGACATTGAAAGACGTGGCTAGATGGAACGAGAAAAGAAAGCAGATAGACTGCATGTCTCAGTCAAACACTAAGGAGGGGAAACGATACGTTGTAAAAGCACCTATACTTTTTACGCACGGCCTCTAACCATCCCTGCCAGTGAGGCGCGCAATGCTCCCTTCAGAGACGAGAAAGCCGGCGTTCTCAGCAGTTGGATGACTTGGCCCAGTGGGAAGGCCTGGGAAGTGAGGGAGCTGGGCTATGAAGCCAGATGTTTTGACCCTGCAAGCTTTCCACCAGACTGCTGCCCACCCCCTGCCCATGCCCCTTGCCCCTCGCCCCTCGGGGCTAAGCAGGCCTGGCGACGTTCTGGAATCAGACCAGAGAGAGCATAATCAGTTAATATGTTTGACAACACGAAAAGGACACAAGGATGTCAAAGGAGTCGCTACCTTGAGATGGTGAATTGATTCGTGTTTACTTGAAAATTTTTGTTTTTAAAAAAGTCATAACAAACTTTAAAAAAAGAGGTATATGCAGAGACCCAGGTCCCAGTGACTTCCAGTCCTGGTGCCCATCCAAGACTCTTAAAGTCAAGAGTGAATGAAAACCAAATGTGATTATGATCTAATTAAGCAGCTAGACTGGTGGTTCTTTGCTTCGTGAAAACACTGTCGTAAATATCATTCTGGGTGTAATCTTCCTACCTCTTCTCGCCCACTACCCGAACACATGCATCTGTGCGTACACACACACACACACACACACACACACACACAGAGACATACACAGATACCTTCACGATATTTCGTTCTTTCTGAGTCCATTACTTGGATATCTCTTTTTTCCCTCCTCTCCGAAACAGGTTAGCTTCTGACTGGAGGGTAAGTGGTTCCAGCATTTCCATGGGAGCGAGACTCCTGGCTGGGCGGAGGAAGTGAGAAGAAATTTTAGCAAGGCAAAAAGCCACAATTCTGAAGTGAACTAGTGTTTTGCATCAGAAACAGTCTTTTTCTTTCTTCTTCTTTTCTTTTCTTTAATTTCTTTTGGAAGGAGGACAGCCAAGTGGTGAGTTACAGAGAAGTGCCTCCAACGCAGGGCCCTCTGCACCATTTCCCCGAATGAGGACAGTCGTGTAAGCAGTAACATCTGGATGGGGTCAAGCCCACTTTGAAACCCGAATATACAATAATAGCACTTATTTAAACATTGTTTGTGTTTGAATAATGGGAAGAGTTGGGGCCAGATGGGTGAGGGACTTTATTTTTCAGGCTTTTGGACGTGGGCATAGAGAATGTCTGACCGGGTGAAGGAATCTGGAGTCGAGTGTGGGGGCTTTGTGGGGACGTAGGACACAGTGGGTTCGAGCAACTCATTTATAGTCATGTTGAATTTTGGCAAAGTTTCTCTTCTGCGTTCAGCAGCTTTAAAACATAAAGTGCCTAAAAACCCAAAAAGGCAGACTAACCCTCGGGGAAGTGCGCTGAGGTAAGGATCTGTGGCTTTGGTGGCTGAGGGGCTGAGAAGGGTGGCGATGAGTTCTGTGAGCTGGGGCTGCACTGGCAGTGGGCTGCGGGTGTGCCGCTGAAGAGGTGAGGCCTTCCAGAGCCCCCGAGTCTGCCGGGCTCACGGAGAAGCCTTTAGGCTCTCTTCGTGTCCTAGCAGTGCTCCCCACCTTGTGCTGGGGTTCAGGCTCTGAAAGCTCCCACGGGATCACAGCAGACCCTCTGCTCTCCCTCCCCCAGAGCACCAACCCCCCACCAGGCTGGGCTGCAACACGTTCCCCTTTCAGATGACTAGGTGCCTCGGTCCAAAGGGCCACCCCACATACTCATACTGGGGATCCCCAGACCTTCTTCCGTACCTGCACCCAACAGGCCACTTGCTTTTGCAAGTTTGTACCCTTTCGAAGGTAGGCCACAGAAGATGGCTGGCTAGAGCTCTATCTTCTGGAATCAGACTGGGGTTCCCTACCCATTAGGTCTGGGACTGTGGGCAGGTCACTTAACTTCCTTGGTGCTATGGACTGAATGGTTGTGTCTCCCTACAGTTCTTATGTTGAAACCCAATCTCTAATGTGATGGTATTGGGAGATGGGGTCTTTGGGAGGTGGTGAGGTCTGAGATTAGTGCCCTTATAAAAGACACCCCATGTGAGGACACAGAGAAAAGATGGTTTTCTATGAAGAGGAAGTGGCCCTCCCTAGACACCAAGCCTGCTGGCACCTTGATCTCAGACTTCCCTGCCTCCAGAACTGGAGAAATAATTTCTGCTGATTATGAGCTGCCCAGTCTATGATATTCTGTTATCGCAGCCAGAACTAAGATACCTGGACTTTAATTTCTCATCTGGGTCAGGCACATCGTTGACAAATGCTTAATAAATATTTGCTGGATGAATTGCTGTCTCTTAGGATCACTGCCAGAACCGTATTAAAGATTGTAGCACGGCATAGTGCTGGGCACGTGGTCCTGGTCTAAGAGTTGCTACCATCATATGATAATATACAGTGTGTAATAACTACTATATAATACATGTTATAAAAGAATAATATTTGCTTATATAATAATAACAACGATATCTAATACCTGCATATATGGTCTTACTGTATAACAGGTCTTATTCCAAGTGCTTTATTAAGGAATTTATTCCTTTCAGCAACCTGATGAAGTAGGTGCTATTACCATCCCTATTTTACAAATGAGAAAACTGAGGCAGGAGAGGTTAAGTGTCTGAGGTCTCACAGCTGGTCAGTGGCAGCTGTGATTGGAACGAAGCAATCCGGCCCAGAGGCCCTGCTTTTCTATCAAGCAGGGTGTATTTTTGAGAAGCAGGGCCTGCCTGGCACGGAGATCTGTCAAGGGGTAAGAAGTCCACCCCAGACATCCCAGGCACTGGTAGGTGAGTTGGGCGGACAAGACACAGAGAAATAACTAAATCAGGGAGCAGTTTTAGAAGCTCCCCCACCAATTTAAAGTTTCAGCCACGTATGCGAGTGTATAAGAACCAGTGTGTTAGATTAATGCTTCTCAGACCTTCGTGTGCATTCATAGTAACTGAGAGTCTTGTTAAAATGCAGATGTTGAGACAGTGAGTCTGGATTGAAGCCTAAGTTTTTTTTTTTTAATGTGATATAATTAACCTACCATAAAATTCACCATTTCAAAGTGTAAAATTCAGTGATTTTTAATATATTCACAAGGTTGTGCAACCATCACTACCATCTAATTTCAGAACATCTTCATCACCCTAAAAAGAAACCGAGTGGCCAATGGCAGTCATTGCTTGATTCCCCTCCCCCGGTTTAACAAACTCTAACCTACTTTCTGTCGCTACAGATTTGTCTATTTTGGACATTTCATATAAATTGAATAGTCCACTAAGTGGCCTTTTGTGTCAGGTTTCTTTCAGTAAGCATGGTGTTTTCAAGGCTCATGAATATTGTGGCATTTATCAGTACACCATTCCTTTTTCCCCTCCTTTTTTAAATTAAGTTTTAATTCCAGTATCATTATCTCTTTATATAAAAATATAAAATTTTTATTTTAATTCCAGTATCATTAACATAGTGTTATATTTCATGGTTTGTCTCCCTCTCTGATTTCTTCCCAGTTTTCCCTCCCTTTTCCTGTGGTCCTCCGCGCTATTCCTTATGTTCTACATATGAGTGAAACCATGTAATTGTCTTTCTCTGCTTGACTTACTTCACTTAGCATAATCTCCTCCAGTCCCATCTATGTCGATGCAAATGGTGGGTATTCATCCTTTCTGATGGCTGAGTAACGTTCCATTGTATATATGAACCACGTCTTCTTTATCCATTAGTCTGTTGAAGGGCATCTCAGCTCCTTCCACGGTTTGGCTATTGTGGACAAAGCTACTATGAACACTGGGGTGCAAGTGCCCCTTCTTTTCACTACATCTGTATCTTTGGGGTAAATGCCCAGTAGTGCAATTGCTGGGTCATAGGGTAGCTCTATTTTTAACATCTTGGGGACCCTCCATACTGTTTTCCAGAGTGGCTGTACCAACTTGCATTCTCACCAACAGTGTAAGAGTGTTCCCCTTTCTCCACATCCTTGCCAACATTTGTTGTTTCCTGTCTTGTTAATTTTGGCCATTCTAACTGGTGTAAGGTGGTATCTCATTGTGGTTTTGATTTGAATTTCCTTGATGGCTAGGGATGTTGAACATTTTTTCATGTCTGTTGGCCATTTGTATATCTTCCTTGGAGAAGTGTTCATGTCTTCTGCCCATTTCTTGACCCAATTATTTGTTTTTTGGGTGTTGAGTTTGAGAAGTTCTTAATAGACCTTGGATACTGGCCCTTTATCCATAATGTCATTTACAAATATTTTCCCCCATTCATGGGTTGCCTCTTAGTTTTGTTGACTGTTTCCTTTGCTGTGCAGAAGACTTTTATCTTGATGAAGTCCCAAAAGTTCATTTTTCCTTTTGTTTCCTTTGTCTTTAGAGACAGGATGGGGTAACCGGGTGATGGGTATTAAGGAGGGCACATGTGGTGATGAGCACTGGGTGTTACATGCAACTAATGAATCATTAAACACTACATCAAAAAGTAATGATTTATAATATGTTGGCTAATCGAACATAATAAAAATACCATAATGTTATATTAGCTTCAGGTGTACAATGTAGTGGTTCAACACTTCCATCCATCACCCAGTGCTCATCACAAGTGCCCTCCTTAATCCCATCCCCTATTTCACCCATTCCCCTACCCACCTCCGCTCTGGTGACCATCAACTTGTTCTCTGTAGTTGAGAGTCTGTTTCTTGATTTGTCTCTTTTTTCTTTGTTCATTTATTTTGTTTCTTAAATTCCACATACGAAATCCTTTGGTATTTGTATTTTTCTGAATGACTTATTTCACTTACACTCTCTCACTCCATCCGTGTTGTCGTAAATGGCAAGATTTCAGTGCTTTTTATGGCTGAATAATATTCCATTGTATATATATCACATCTTCTTTATCCATTCATTTATCAATGGAAAATTGAGCTGCTTCCATAATTTTGCTGCAACAGCAAAATTATTAAACACAGGGGTGCATATATCCTTTCAGATTAGTGTTTTGGTATTTTTTGGGTAAATACCCAGTAGTGAGATCATTGGATTGTAGGCAGTTCTATTTTTTTTAAAGATTTGTTTATTTATTTGAGAGAGAGAGAGCGAGAGAGCACACGAGCCTGGGGGGACGAGCAGAGGGAAAGGGAGAGGGAGAGAAGCAGACTCCCTGCTGAGCACAGAGCCCGATGCAGGCCTGGATCCCACAAGCCTGAGATCATGACTTGAGCTGAAACACCAAGAGTCAGACACTTAACTGACTGAGCCACCCAGGTACCCCAGTAGTTTGATTTCTAATTTTCTGAGGAACCTCCATAATGTTTTCCACGGTGTCTACACCAGTTTTCATTTCCACCAATGGTGCACGAGGGTTCTTTGTTCTCCACATCATCACCAATACCTGTTGTTTCTTGCACTGTGGAGTTTAGCCATTCTGATCAGTATGAGGTGATATCTCATTGTTGTTTTGATTTGTATATCCCTGAAGTACAGCATTTCTTTTGATGACTGATTCCACTGCATGGACATACCACATTTTGTGCAACTGTCTGTCAATTGGTGAACAAATGGGTTACTTCCACTTTTTGACTGTTATAAATAACGTTGATATAAACCCTTGTGTACAAGTTTTTGTGTGGACATATGTTTTCAATTTTGGTGGATATATACCTAGGAGTAGAATTGCAGAATCATAATAATTCTATGTTAGCATTTTTTGAGGAACTCCCAAACTGGTTTTCAAAATTGCTGCACTATTTTACATTCCCACCACGGGTAAGAGAGTTCCAGTTTCTGTACATCCTTGCCAACTCTTGTTATTGTCTGATTTTTTGATTATAGTCATCCTAGTGGGTGTGAAATGGTATTTTATTGTGTTTTTGACTTGCATTTCCCTAATGACTAATAATGTTGAGAATCTTTTCATGTCCTAATTTGGCCATTAGTATATGTTCTTTAGGGAAAGGTCTATTTAAATCCTTGGCACATTTTATTTCATTTTTAAAGATCTTATTTATTTGAGAGAGAGAGAGAGAGAGTGAGCATGAGTGGGGGGAGAGTCAGGGGACAGAAGCAGACTCCCTGCTGAGCAGGGAGTCCATGGGGCTCGATCCCAGGACCCTGAGATCATGACCTGAGCAGAAGGGGACACTTAACCTACTGAGCCACCCAGGTGCCCCAATCCTTCACACATTTTAAATGCATTTTGAAAAAGTAATCTCTGTACTCAAATGGGGTTCAAACTCACGATCCCAAGATCAAGAGTTGCATGCTCTACGAACTGAGCCAGCCAGGTACCCCCTGGGCACATTTTACAATGGGTGCTCTTTTTATTGTTGAACTGTAAGTGTTCTTAATATATTCTGGATACTAGATTTTTTTTAATCAGATGTATGATTTACAAATATTTTCTCTCACTTTAGAGGCTGTCTTTTCACTCTTGTGATAGTACCCTTTGAAGCCCAAACTTGACGATGACCAATTTATCTATTTTTCCTTTTGTAGTTTGTACTTGTGGTGTAGTATCTAAAAAAAACATTGCCTAATCCAGGGTCACAAAGATTTTTCATTTTTAGAAATTCTTAGGCTGGAGGCGCCTGACTGGCTCAGTTGATTAAGCGTTTGCCTTCAGCTCAGGTCATGATCCCAAGGTCCTGGGATTGAGTTCCACACTGGGCTCCTTGTTCAGTGGGGAGTCTGCTTCCCCCTCTCCTCCCTGCTCATGCTCCCTTGCTCTCTCTCTCTTTCTGTGTCTCAAATAAATTAATAAAATCTTTAAAAAAAATTCTCAGGTAATTCTGATGCTGCTTGTTCAAAATCCACAGTTTGGGTAACAAGAAGCTAAAGCATTTCTTTTTCTTTTCAATGACCTGGTGGAATAGAAGCCACTGTTCTCTTTGGCTGGCTTAGTGGATCAACTCTGATCCAGCCTGAATCAAACTGGAGTTTTCCTTAATCTGTCAGGGCTCTCCCACAGGGTTCCAGGTGGGGCTAGAGCATAGCAGTGGGCTGCCTTCCCTTTTTGTTGGAAGCTCTGAACTTAAGAACTTGGATCAGTTCAAATCCAGTACTGTAAACTCTAGGTAAACAATGCTTTCACCATGCTAGAATTTAGTTGTTGAAAGTGTAACTTAAATGAGTGAGCCTTTGTCTGTAGCTCTGACTGCAGAGAAACTTCTGTCCTAGAAGCATTTGCTGTAATGAGGTTTGAGACCTAAATGGCAGGCAGGACTGTGTCCCAAACAAGTCACAGAGCATATGAACAATACAGTTGTGTGATTCTCTCAGCAAGCTCAATTTCAGAATGTAATGCTCCCTTTAATGATATGTTTATTAGCAAAAAGTTTAGCCTGGTTTCCTCTGCTTTGTTTTTTGTGTGTGTGTTCTTTACATTTGGTTGATGCTTTAACAAAACCACCACTTTCAGATCCAGAGCTTCGAAAATAATCTTGGGTTATTGATGTCTTTTTTTTCTGGATGATGGTTTTTGTTCCTCTGGACCAGTTCCTTTCATGGACTAAGTGAAGGTGACCCCCCCCCCCCCCGCCGCGGCCTGCCCAGACTCCAGAGAGCCATCCTTGAGGTCACTGGCCAAGGGCTCAGCCAGCCTGGCTACCGAACAGGAAATGTTGGCTATGGACACTGGGGGAGTAGTGGGAGTTAGTGGGTAGCATTTTCCTGGCAAAGTCAGAATGAGTCCAGCTATAGGGGCACCAAAGGGGAAAGGACCACAGGGTCTCCTCCCCTGCTTACAGTCTAGTCCCCACCAACCTGGCCTTCCATCCAGAGCCATTTCTCAACAATCCTCTCCACTCAGCCTTCTCTGAACCACTTCTCCTTAGAATGTTCCCGATGTTCACTGTTTAGTAAGGCAATGCGGAGGGAATTCAAGTATTCATCAGTCATTCATTTGCTCCTTCTCACATACTTATTGAGCCCCTACTATGTGCAGGTCTCTGTGCTTATCACTGGAGGGATTACAAAAATTGTCTTTGCCCTCACAAAATTTATAGTCTGATGGAGACAGCTATTCTAATTCATTAGTTCAGCAAATGTCGGGCACTGTTCTAGGTGTTGTGGCTAAAGCAGTGACAAGAACAGGCCAGGCTTCTGCCCTCATGGTGCTTACAAGTGCAGCCAACAGCTAGCTTTAACATAGGCCAGTTCAGTTAAAGAAGTACCTGCTGTCCTCATTCTCCATCCACTCACTCATTCACTTACCCATTCCAGAAGTAGTTAGCAAGCTCCTACTATACACCAGTCACCCTGTAGAATTCTGGTGAGTCCAGAAAGACTAGGTCTCTTCTCTCTTGGTCCTTACAGTCTAGTGGGGGGAATTCAGTCATGAATCAAGTAATTATACTAACAAATCTATAATTACAAACCAAGATAAATTACTTGAGGAACACCTAAGGCAGGACTGTCCTTGCCCGACACACCTCCATGAACTTACTGGTTCAATGCACTCAGCTGACTTCCAACCATCAGCATCTGCATCTCTTCCTTTCCCATCCCCAGCAAACCTTATCCAAACACATTCAGGGCTCATTGGGCACAGAGAAATTACTCTTACTTAACTGGTAGGGTTAGGGAATTATGTTGTACGTAATGACATTTTCGGTTACCTAGAACTGATACCTCCATGCCAAAGATTCACAGTTTCCCCTCCTTTGTTAACCATTTTGATAGGAACTTCCTGAAGTAATATATACTTTTCTGCTTTTAAGAGCAATGTATGTTGAGTGTAATCTCATCATATCTCAATGAGTCAGCTAATATATGGAACTGCTTTTACCCAACATTTTAGTATCGATTGTTTGTCTCTACCTGAGTTGATTATTAATTTGGGAGTTGATAAATAGTGATTTTCTAATTTTGTCATTCCTTCTATATTCTTTGGCTGGCATTCTTTTGTAAAGAAGAGCCCCATCACGTATGCTCCCACCTCCTTCTCTTTTTCTCTTTCTTTCCCTCTCTTTTTTAGTGTTACTGTGGATTCATGGATTATTTTCCTTATTCTATCAATTGCCATTATTATTTTTTTTCCATGCACAACTTGTCCTGAATTTGGCCAGTGAGAACATACTTTAAATCAACTCCTGTATTCTTTTTTTTTTTTTTTAATGATTTTTTATTATGTTAGTCACCATACAGTACATCCCCGGTTTCCGATGTAAGGCTCGATGATTCATTAGTTGTGTATAACACCCAGTGCACCATGCAATACGTGCCCTCTTTACTACCCATCACCGGTCTATCCCATTCCCCCACCCCCCTCCCCTCTGAAGTCCTCAGTTCGTTTCTCATAGTCCATAGTCTCTCATGTTTCATTCCCCCTTCTGATTACCCCCCCTTTCTTTATCCCTTTCTTCCCCTACCGATCATCCTAGTTCTTATGTTCCATAGATGAGAGAAATCATATGATAGTTGTCTTTCTCTGCTTGACTTATTTCACTTAGCATTATCTCCTCCAGTGCTGTCCATGTTGTAGCAAATGTTGAGAACTCGTTCTTTCTGATAGCTGAGTAATATTCCATCGTATATATGGACCACAACTTCTTAATCCAGTCATCTGTTGAAGGGCATCTCGGCTCCTCCCACAATTTAGCTATTGTGGACATTGCTGCTATGAACATTGGGGTGCATATGGCCCTTCTCTTCACTACGTCTGTATCTTTGGGGTAAATACCCAGTAGTGCAATGGCTGGATCATAGGGTAGCTCAATTTTTAACTTTTTAAGGGACCTCCACACTGTTTTCCAGAGTGGCTGTACCAACTTGCATTCCCACCAACAATGTAGGAGGGATCCCCTTTCTCCACATCCTCTCCAACAATTGTTGTTTCTTGCCTTGTCTATTTTTGCCATTCTAACTGGCGTAAGGTGGTATCTCAGTGTGGTTTTGATTTGAATTTCCTTGATGGCTAATGATTTTGAACATTTTTTCATGTGTCTGTTAGCCATTTGTATGTCTTCATTGGAAAAGTGTCTGTTCATATCTTCTGCCCATTTTTTGATTTGTTTGTTTCTCGTGTATTGAGTTTGAGAAATTCTTTGTAGATCTTGGATACCAGTCCTTTATCTGTAGTGTCATTTGCAAATATCTTCTCCCATTCCGTGGGCTGCCTCTTAGTTTTTTTGACTGTTTCCTTGGATGTGCAGAAACTTTTAATCTTGATGAAGTCCCATAAATTCATTTTATCTTTTGTTTCTCTTGCCTTTGGGGATGTATCATGAAAAAGGTTGCTTTGGCCGATGTCGTAGAGGTTGTTGCCTGTGTTCTCCTCTAGAATTTTGATGGATTCCTGTCTCACATCAAGGTCTTTCATCCATTTGGAGTTTATTTTTGTGTATGGTGTGAGATAGTGGTCAAGTTTCATTCTCTTGCATGTAGCTGTCCAATTTTCCCAGCACCATTTATTGAAGAGACTGTCTTTTTCCCACCGGATGTTTTTTCCTGCTTTATCAAATATTAGTTGCCCAAAGAGCCGAGGGTCCATTTCTGGGCTCTCTATTCTGTTCCATTGGTCTATGTGTCTGTTTTTGTGCCAGTACCATGCTGTCTTTGTGATCACAGCTTTGTAGTACAGCTCGAAATCCGGCATTGTGATGCCCCCAGCTTTGTTTTTCCTTTTCAACAGTTCCTTGGAGATTCGGGGCCTTTTCTGTTTCCATACAAATTTAAGGACTGTTTGTTCCAGTTCTTTGAAAAATGTCCTTGGTATTTTGATCGGGATAGCATTGAAAGTGTAGATTGCTCTGGGTAGCATGGACATTTTAACTATGTTAATTCTTCCGATCCATGAGCATGGAATATCTTTCCATCTTTTTATGTCTTCCTCAATGTCTTTCAAGAGTGATTTATAGTTTCTAGAATAAAGGTCCTTTACGTCTCTGGTTAAGTTAATTCCAAGGTAACGTATGGTTTTTGGTGCTATTGTAAATGGGATGGATTCCCTAATTTCTCTTTCTTCGGTCTCGTTATTCGTGTATAGAAATGCAACTGATTTCTGAGCATTGATTTTGTATCCTGCCACGTTACTGAATTGCTCTATAACTTCTAATAATTTGGGAGTGGCTTCTTTTGGGTTTTCCATATAGAGTATCATGTCATCTGCAAAGAGAGACATTTTGACTTCTTCTTTGCCGATTTGAATACCTTTGATCCCTTTTTGTCGTCCGATTGCTGTTGCAAGGACTTCTAGTACTATGTTGAATAATAGTGGCGAGAGTGGGCATCCTTGTCGAGTTCCTGATCTTAAGTTAAGGGAAAGGCTTCCAGCTTTTCCCCATTGAGAATAATATTTGCAGTAGGCTTTTCATAGATGGCTTTTATGAGATTGAGAAATGTACCTTCTATTCCTACACTCTGAAGGGTTTTAATCAGGAAAGGATGCTGTATTTTGTCAAATGCTTTTTCGGCATCGATTGAGAGGATCATATGGTTCCTGAGTCTTTTCTTGTTGATATGATGTATCACGCTGATTGATTTGCGAATATTGAACCACGCTTGCATCCCAGGTATGAATCCCACTTGATCGTGATGGATAATCCTTTTAATGTACTGTTGGATTCTATTAGCAAGTATCTTGTTGAGGATTTTGGCGTCCATATTCATTAGGGAGATTGGTCTGTAATTCTCCTTTTTGATGGGTCTTTGCCTGGTTTGGGGATCAAGGTAATATTGGCCTCATAGAATGAGTTTGGTAGCTTTCCTTCTGTTTCTATTTTTTGAAATAGCTTTAGGAGAATAGGTATTATTTCTTCTTTGAATGTTTGGTAGAATTCCCCAGGAAAACCATCCGGGCCTGGAGTTTTGTTATTTAGAAGGTTGTTTATCACTGACTCAATTTCTTCATAATTAATTGGCCTGTTTAAGGAATCAGTTTCTTCCGGTTTCAATCTTGGTAGTTTATAGGTTTCCAGGAAGGATTCCATCTCTTCCAGATTGCTTAGTTTATTGGCATATAGCTGTTGATAAAAATTTGTAATAATCCTTCCAATTTCAATGGTGCTCGTCGTGACCTCTCCTTTTTCATTCATAATTTTAATAATCTGGGTCCTTTCTCTTTTCTTTTGGGTAAGTCTTGCCAGTGGTCTGTCAATTTTATTGATTCTCTCAAAGAACCAGCTTCTAGTCCTGTTGATCTGCTCTACTGTACTTCTGGTTTCTGCTTGATTGATTTCAGCTCTAATTTTGGTCAACTGCTTCCTTGTGCGTGGATTAGGCCTGTCCCTCTGTTGCTGTTCCAGCTTCTTGAGGTGAGAATATAAAAACTGCATTTTAGATTTTTCTATTCTTTTGAGTGAGGCTTGGATGGCTATGTATTTCCCCCTTAGGACTGCCTTTGCAGTATCCCATAGGTTTTGGACTGTTGTATTTTTATTCTCATTGGTCTCCATAAATTGTTTAATTTGATTTTTGATTTCCTGGTTTATCGAGTCATTCCTGAGCAGGATGGTTCTTAGTCTCCAAGTGTTTGAGTTTCTTCCAAATTTTTCCTTGTGGTTGAGTTCCAATTTCAGAGCGTTGTGGTCTGAGAATATGCAGGGGATAATTTCAATCTTTTGGTATCCGTTGAGACCTGTTTTGTGTCCCAGAACATGGTCTATTCTTGAGAATGTTCCATGGGCATTAGAATAGAATGAGTATTCTTTGGTTCTGGGGTGTAGTGTTCTATATATATCTATGAGGTCCAACTCGTCGAGTATGGCATTCAAAGCCTTTGATTCTTTGCTTAGTTTTTGCCAGAGTGTTCTGTCTATTTCTGATAGTGGAGTGTTGAGGTCCCCTACTATTAATGTATTTTCATTTATATGTCTCTTTATTCTGGATAAGAGTTGGCTTGTGTATCTTGCTGCTCCCCTGTTGGGGGCATATATATTTATAATTGTCATATCCACTTGTTGAATACTTCCCTTAAGAATAATATAGTGCCCTTCTGCGTCTCTAACTATAGTCTGTAGTTTAAAATCCAATTTATCTGATATGAGAATTGCTACCCCAGCTTTCTTTTGAGGTCCATTTGCGTGAAAGATGGTACTCCATCCCCTTACTGTCAGTCTGAATGCATCTTTGGATTTGAAATGAGTCTCTTGTAGACAGCAAATGGATGGGTCATTTCTTTTTATCCAATCTGCAACCCTGTGGCGTTTCATGGATGGTTCAAACCATTTACATTAAGACTGATTACTGAGAGATATGATTTTAATGTTGCCATGTTGCCAGTAAAGTCTTTGTTTGTATTGGCTGTGACTTTCTGTTCTGTATCACTCTTGGGGCCTTTTTACTTTTATAGAACCCACCGTAATATCTCCTGTAGGGCTGGTTTCGTGGTTACAAAATTGGTTAGTGATTGGCGATTCTGAAATGTCTTTATTTCTCCATCAATTCTGAATGACAGCCTTGCTGGATAAAGGATCCTTGGCTGCATGTTTTTCTCTGAAAGAGCTTTAAATATGCTCCCCCAACCCTTTCTCTCATTCCAGGTCTGTGTAGACAGGTCTGACGTAATTCTGATGCTTTTGCCTTGGTACGTGAGAAATTTCTTTGCCCCGGCCGCTTTCAATACTGTATCCTTGCATCTAATATTTTCGAAATGCACTATGACGTGACGTGGCGTAGGTTTGTCGTGGTTGAGCTTGGGAGGGGTCCTCTCTGCCTCTTGGACACGAATGTTTGTTTCCCTCGCTAGATTAGGGAAGTTTTCAGCTACAATTTCAGCTACAATTTCAGCTCTTCTAGACCTCTGTTTTTCTCCACCCCCTCGCGGATGCTGATGATTCTAACATTGGATCGTTTCATTGAGTCAGTAATCTCCCGTAACCTACATTCGTGGGCGTGGATTTTTTTAAGACCATCTTCTATTTTCATTTTTTCCTGTATTAACCCATCCTCCAATTCACTAACTCGTTCCTCTGCTTCTGCGACCCTGGCCGTCAGAGCCTCTAGTTTTGCCTGCATTTGGCTCATAGAATTTTTAATTTCTGTCAGATTCGCTCTCATTTCTGTCCTTAGGGATTCTATATTCTCAGTAACCTTTTCGTTAATAGTTTTTTCAATTCTACTCATCATTTTGACCATCGTTACTCTGAATTCCATTTCTGATAATTTGGTTACATCCATATCCATTATTTCTGTGGCAGAGGCCACAGACTCACTGTCTTTTCTTTGCTGGGGGGGGCTTCTCCTTCTTGTCATTCTGATGAAGAGAGGTTGTGGGGTTTCCAGAGCCCAAATTATTGACTGGGTCCCAGGCCGTGCCCCTTGTTTTATAGGGATCTTAGGGATGTGGGCTTCTTCTTTAAAGATTTTATTTATTTATTTATGTGGCAGCCAACCAGCGAGAGAGGGAACAGAAGCAGGGGAGTGGGAGAGGAAGAAGCAGGCTCCCAGCGGAGGAGCCCGATGAGGGACTCCTTTCCGGAACGCCGGGATCACGCCCTAAGCCGAAGGCAGGTGCTCCATGACTGCGCCACCCAGGCGCCCGGGTTGTGGGCTTCTTGATTTTTCAGCCTGCCTTCTGGGGGAGGGGCCTGCCGTGCCGATACTCAGGCAGCCCTGTTTCGGTAGAGTCTCGGCGTCCCCTGCGAGGAGGGATGGGGATGGGCACTCCCTGAGCCGGTATTTCCAGGCTTTTGTTCTCTGGCGGCTTTTACTGGCGGTTTGCTGTGCCTCTTCTGAGAGTCAGAGCAGCGGCGGCCGAATTTCAGCCTCTGTCACGGAACAGAAGGATTGCGGCCCGTTCTCTACTAATGTTCTGGCCACTTTAACTGTGTTTCTGTTGGTGCTGCTCAACCCTGCAGCGTCCCGGGATGTGCGCCCCACACGCGGCGTCCCAGCCCTCACTTCCAGGGCCGGCGTCTCTGTCCTTTGTGTTTCTAACGCCGCCAGCCGCCAGCCGCCCCGCGCGCGCTCCGGGAGCTCCCGGTGTCAGTCTGGATCCAGTGAGTGCACCGGGATTCCGGGGTTCCGCGAGATGCCTGGTGGCGCGCGCACCCGGCTCACGGTCTCAGTCTGCTGTTTTGCGGGTGCCGTCCGCGAGTCCGCCCGCTCTCCCGTGCAAGTGGCTACCGCTTCCCGGCACCTGAACGCGGCGGCTCCCTCCCCCTTCCGTTTATCTTCCGATATCTGTGCACGGTTTCATGGCTCCCCGCTTCGTACCTCAATACTCAGCGCTGGAGATGTTCATTTGTAGAGATCCAGATGCGTCTTCCTGCGTCTCAGGCTGGTTCCGTGGTTGTTTAGGCTGGTCTGGTACCTATCCACCTCGACTCAGGGGGACCGGCTGAAAACGGTGTCTCCTACTCCTCCGCCATCTTTACTCCCTCCATCACTCCTGTATTCTTTTTAAAAAAGAAATAGTTTTATTGTGGTATAACTGAAATACAGTAAACTGCACATATTTAAAGTATACAATTTGGTAAATTTTGACATATATATATACCTATAAAATTATCATCACAATCAAGATGATAAACATATCCATCTCTCCCTAAAGTTTCCTTGTGCTCCTTTGCAATTCCTCCCTCTTCCTGCAGATTTCCCCCTTCCCCCAGGCTCTCAGGGAAATGTAGATCTGTTTTCTTTTATAATACAGTAGGTTGCATATTCTTGAACATGATCTAAATGGCATCATATAGTATGTACTCTTATTTTGTCTGTTTTTTTTCACTCAGCATAATTATTTTGAAGTCCATTCAAATTGTAGAGTATATTTGTAGTTTATTCCTTTTTATTGTTGGACAGTATTTCAACAATAGTTTTCAATGGCTAACCACAACTTATTTATTCACCTGTGGATGGACATTTGTTTCCAATTTTGGGCTTTTACAAATAAAACTGCTGTGAACATTCACGTGTACATCTTTGTGGGGCGCATGCACTCATTTTCTCTTGGTAATTACCTAGGAGTGGAATGGCTGTAACTTATGCTAGGTGTATGGTTAACATTTTAAGAAACTGCCAAACTATTTTGCAAAATGGTTATACCATTTTACATCCCCTAGCGGTGCGTGAGAATTCCTATTCCTCCACATCCTTACCAACACTTGTTATAGCTAGTTTTTAAAAATTTTAGTCATTCTAATAGATTTGTAGTTGCATCTCATCATGGTTTTAATTTGCACTTCCCTAATAACTAATGGTCTTGTGTGGATTTTTATTTGCCTATTTGCCATTCAAATTTTGAAGAAATTTTGAAGAAGTATCTGTTCAAATGTTTTTCTCTTTTTAAAATTGGATTGTTTCTTATTATTTATTTTTGTATGTTCTCTAGTACACAGAAGAGTCTTGCCTTTACAATAGGAAATAATTAGTCCTAGAATGAGTACTTTTGGCCCCCAATTAACTAATCTTAAAAGCAAGAACCCAAAAGATCAAACTCTTTCCAACTGATTTAACTGTGCCTCAGAACAAACCTCAAGATATGTATAGGAATATGAGAGTATTCGGCAACCAACAAGGTAAAATTTGTAACGTCTGGAATCCATTCCAAAATTACCAGCATGCAAAGAAGCAGAGAAATATGTCCCATAATGGAGAGAATAAAATCAGTCAATTGCAATTGACCCAGAACTAACACAGATGTTAGAATGAACAGATCACAAATTTAGAATAGTAATGATAACCTTAAATGTATGTTCAAAAGTTAAGTAGAGACATGAATAAGAAAAATACATATATAATATTTAGAAATGAAAACTATAATGCATGATAAAAAATTCACAGGGATTAACAGATTTGATATTGCAGAAGAAAATATTTGTGAACTTGAAGACATAGTAATAGAAACTATTGACAGTGAAACACTGAAAGATAAGAGAATCTTAAAAATAAAAAAAGCATCAATGAGCTGTGGGAAAGATTTAAGTGGCTTAATATATATGTAATTAGAGTCCTCAGAGGAGACAGGGAAGGGAGAAAAAAGATATTTGAAGAAATCATGGTTGAAGGATTTCCAAATTTGATGACAGCAATGAAATCACAGATCCAAGAAAATCAATAAAACTCAGGCATAAGAAACATGATGAAAACGACACCAAAGGACATCAGAATGTAATTAAATAAAACCAGCCTTAACAAAAACATATTAAAAATAGCCAGAGAAAAAAAGAAATATTATGTACAAAGTAGCAAAGGTAAAAATGACAGCAGATATCTTATCAGAAACAATGCTATGGGGGCGCCTGGGTGGCACAGCGGTTAAAGCGTCTGCCTTCGGCTCAGGGTGTGATCCCGGCGTTATGGGATCGAGCCCCACATCAGGCTCCTCTGCTATGAGCCTGCTTCTTCCTCTCCCACTCCCCCTGCTTGTGTTCCCTCTCTCGCTGGCTGTCTCTATCTCTGTCGAATAAATAAATAAAATCTTAAAAAAAAAAAAGGAAACAATGCTATGGAGAAGATAGTGAAGCAATTCAGTAATTTAAAATTACTGAAAGGAAAAAAGGAAAACCCTGCCAACCCAGAATTCTATACCCAGCAAAAAAACCAAACCAAAACAAACCCCCAAAACTTTCAAAAACAAAGATAAAATACAGGATTTTAAAGAATCAAAAAAAGCTGAAAGAATGCATCAGCAGTGGATCTAGCACTATGAGAAATGTCGAAGGAAGTCCTCAGGTAGAAGGAAATGGTAGCAGAAGGAAAAAGGATCTGCACAAAAGAATGAAGAGCACTGGAAATGGTAACCACATAGACAATTATATAGGAACTTTTCTCTTATTTAAATCTCTTTAAAAGACAATTGACTATTTAAAAACTAACAGTGTTTTGTGGAGATTATGACAAAAGTAAAAGCATAATGAATAGTAACAATTGTTTAAAGGTAGGAAGGGAGAAATGAAAGTATACTATTATAAGGTTTTTACACTATATGTGAAGTGGGATAATATTACTTGAAGGAAGAATATAAATTACTTAAAGATAGTATACCATAAACACTAATACAATGATTACAATAAAAACAAAGAGTTATAGCTGAAAAGATAAAATGGAATCAATCCAAAAGAAGTAAGAAAAGGACCAAAAATGAAGCAAAAAAAGTATGGAGCTTCCTCAAAAATTAAAAATAGAACTACCCTACAACCCAGCAATTGCACTACTAGGTATTTACCCTTAGGATACAAAAATACTGATTTGAAGTGGCACCTGCACCCTGATGTTGATAGCAGCATTATCAACAATAGCCAAATTATGGAAAGAGCCTAAATGTACATCGACTGATGAATGGATAAAGAAGAGGTGGTATATTATAAAAAATGGAATATTACTCAGCCATCAGAAAGAATGAGATCTTGCCATTTGCAACAACATGGATGGAGCTAGAGTGTATTATGCTAAGTGAAATAAGTCAGAGAGAGACAAATACTGTATGATTTCACATATGTGGAATTTAAGAAACAAAACAGATAAACATTGGGGAAGGGGGGAAAAGAGAGGGAAGCAAACTATAAGAGACTCGTAACTATAGGGAACAAAGGAGGGTTGTTGGAGAGAGGTGGATGGGGGATGGGCTAAATGAGTGTGGGCATTAAGGAGGGCACTAGTTGTGATCAGCACTGGATATTATATGTAAGTGATGAATCACTGAATTCTACTCCTGAAGCCAATTTTACTGTATGTGTTAACTAACTAGAATTTTAATAAAAACTTTAAAAAAATGAAGCAAAAAACAGATATATTTAAATCCAACCATATCAGTAATCACATTAAATGTAAATGACTTAAATACTCCAATTAGAAGGCAGAAGAAAAACAGGAGCCAACTATATGCTGACTACAAAGAATACCCTTTAAATGTGAAGAAAAAATAGATTAAAAGTAAAAAAAAAAAGAAGAAGAAGACATACCGTATTAACACTAATCAAAAGAAAGCTAGAATAGTTTTATTAATAGTTAATAGATTTCAGAACAAAGAATATTTCCGGTAGTGAAGAAAATCAACTGATAAAATGATAAAGGACTCAATTCATCAATAGGACATAACAATTCTAAATGTTTGTTCACCTAGTAACATAGCTTTGAAATACATGATGCAGGAAGCCAGAGGGGAATTTTGAAATAAATTATCTAGTCCAGCGGCTTTCTCTGTCTCTAATTCTCTCGCTTCCTCCCTCCCTCCCTCCCTCCCTCCCTCCCTCCCTCCCTCCCCCCCCCTCCCTTCCAGCCTTCCTTCCTTCCTTCCTTCCTTCCTTCCTTCCTTCCTTCCTATCTTCCTATCTTCCTATCTTCCTATCTTCCTTCTTCTCCTTCTCCTCCTCCTTATTTCACAAATGAAGAAACCATGTCCGGACGTAAAGTAATTGCAGAGGCACACATCAGTGAGAAGCAGAGCTGGGTCTTAGACTCAGATCTTCACACTTCTTATCTAGGACCTTTCCTTCTTCACTGCACTTAACTGAGCTTGAACAAACATTGTCTTTGAAACATTAACAACTCCTAAAGTGAAGGTATGAATGGTTCACAAATAAACGGACCACTAGTTAGAAAACAGAAGTGCGACCCAGACACCATTCCTCAGGTGTTGCTGGTTGATTGGCATCAGACAGCACGGAAGCCAAACAAAAGGTTGAAAAGAAAATTGGGGAACTCCTGTCTTGTGGCTTGAGAATTGTTCATTGAATTTCTGCTTTCAGGAGAAGTCTGGGAACCTTGGGTAGGAATTCTTTTTAGTGGTCATTGTACCTTTCTGGCACTGGATGGGGAAGGCCACTTAAGTATAGGACTTTTTTGACATGAATATTTTGGTGAATTTTCCCAGAAATAGTGGCTGCCGTAGGCTGCCTCCTGCCTGTGCTGTCAATGTGCCCAATGGCTCAGTTCTTTTTTTTTTTTTTTTAAAGATTTTATTTATTTATTCATTCGACAGAGATAGAGACAGCCAGCGAGAGAGGGAACACAAGCAGGGGGAGTGGGAGAGGAAGAAGCAGGCTCATAGCGGAGGAGCCTGATATGGGGCTCGATCCCATAACGCCGGGATCACGCCCTGAGCCGAAGGCAGACGCCTAACCGCTGTGCCACCCAGGCGCCCCCCAATGGCTCAGTTCTGCCAACTGGCCCATGAATTCACATGGAAATCAATTATTAGCTGAGCAAGAGCTATGGGAGATACTGAGTACTGACCCATGCACTGGGATGAAGGCAATCAAATACAGGGTCATCTGAGGTCAAGCCCATGGCTTTGGATAGCCATTTGTTATGTGGAATTGAGCAGGGAACCATAAACACAAGAGTCAGTGAGTGAAGTTAACTAATTATACACAACTGTGACCATAGCTTGGGTTGATCAGACAGGGCAAGGCAGAGGCAGTTAGAATGCAGAAGTATATTTAAAAACATAGCCTCTCCCAGCCAGAAATGGTGGAGTCAGCACTGGAAAGGCATGAGTAGGAGTTAGAGCAGACGTCTTCAATTTAAAGACCATGGAACATGGGTTTGGAGAGGAGTGGACGGTAATTTCAAGGCTCCTGGACAATTAAACCAATGAGAGCTGCATTATGTCAGCCTAGGGTAACTACCCTGACAGAGTCAAAAACAGAAGCTTATAAAAAATGCTTCTCCCCTGAACAATAACTCTGGGGTAATATAATCCAGAGCTCCATGCAAGAGAGGTGGGCAGCTGGACAGTCAATCAGATTGGCTCATCCATCTCATTATTATTATTAAGGGAGGATAAAAAGAAAAAAAATATCTAACAACAGTATGCCAAAAAGAAGGCATATAGACTTTGGAGTTAAACAGATTTGAGTTCAAATCTCTTCTCAACCACTGGAAACTACGTGACTAGATCAAATTACCCAATTTTTCTGAGCCTCAATCTCCTCAACCATAAGAAGAGGAGGATTATATGCACATCACGGGACTGTTGTAAGGCCTAGGAACACTGTATGAACATACATAAGATCCCTCCCATGTAGCAGGATTGGTAAAATGGTCCTCCTCCTCCAGCTGCTTCTCCTCATTATCTCATGGATGGCTTTGGGCAAGCTGTCTTCTTCTTCCTTTGCCCTTAGTTTAGTTTTATTTTGTCCCTGGGTAGAAAAATTAGGAGCATAACACTGGTCACTAGATCAGAATCCTCTTTCCCCTATGGAGTATGTAATACTGCCTTCCCCTCCATGCAGGGGGTGGAAGTGGCTTTAGTTACTTGCTGTTTCTGAGATTGAGTGTGAAGTTGCCAAGGCCAGGTTTCTGTATTACACACATACCAAGCTAGTTCCTCAGCCCCAAACTATGTACCTATCCTCTGTCTGACTAGAAGAACTGAACGTGGCCACAATTAGATATATTTAATTAAGTATCTATAAAAAGCAATAATATGTCAACTAGGCAATTGTAACTCAACTGATTGATTTTGTAATTATTTCACATATATTATATTTGATTTTGGCAATGGGTGTAGGAGCAGTTAAAGATATTTACAAAGGAATCCTGTCCAACAATGGTAGTTACCCTGCTTATAATCCCATAGGACCCCATAGGACCGTACTCCCTGAACAACAAACATAAAAACAAGGCTCAAAGCAGTCCCAAACTCCAAAGTGAGAGATCTAATCATCCCCTTCTCCACTCTTTACTATCCTGTTTTTTTCACACCTCTGCTGGATTGGGTGGAAACTCTTCTAATTTTGTCAGCTAAAATTTGGGCTGGGCATCTCTATTTGTTTGTTTTTTAAGATAAAAATAATATAATAAGACCGTGGTTAATGCCTCATTTATTTCCCTAAAAAGTATAAAAGAGTTGCCATTGGAAATCTTGCCTCCACATACTGCTTCCTGACAGGGTGTCTGCAGAAGTCCCACAGAGGAACATGTTGGTGAGGAGAGACGAAAAGCTAAGGGTGCTGTATTAGTCAGGATTCTTCAGAGAGAGAGAACCCATAATAAAAAGATTTATTATAAGGAGTTGGCTCATATGATCATGGAGGCTAACAAATCCCAAGATTGGCAGCCAGCAAGTTGGAGACCTGAGAGAAGTTTGAAGGCCTGAGAACCAGGAGAGACAATGGTGTGAATCCAGTCCAAAAGCCAGTAGGTTAAGACTGAAGAAGAGTCAATGTTTTGGTACAAGTGCGAAGGTAGAAAAAAACCCAATGTCCCAGCTGAAAGGCAGTGAGGCAAGAGGAATTCCCTTTTATTCAGGAGAGGGTCAATCTTTTCATTCTTTCTAGGACTTTAACTGATTAGATGAGGCCCACCCATATTAGCATTTAGCCACAGAACAGCAGACTCTAAGCCAAGGGTGGGTTAAGGTCCAGCAAGACTGAAGAAAAGACCAGAGATAGCAATCAAGATATAGGTTTATTGGGGGAACCTACAAAAAGGGAATCAGGAGCAGCCGACTGGACAAAGCATCTGCTGCTGGGATCTACATGCAGCCAGCTCTTACAGTGTAGCAACTTAGCCTAGCAACTATCCGAAGCTCTTCCCTTCCTTACACAGCCAGCATTCCAAGGAGATCAAGGCCTGCCCTCTGGACATTCTTTGTTACCAGGGAAATGCTCCAGGTTGGCCAGTCCTAGAGTACCCAACCTTGAACACTGAACAGCACGTTCTTCTACACATTCTGCTCAGTAGGAATGTAGGAGGATGGGATCTCTACTTTCTCAAGATAGCAATTAACAGGACACTCAGCGTGTGCTTGCACAAACTAGCTACCCGGCATGTACCATACAGTTTGGGAGGGCAGTCTGCTTTATTCAGATTATGGATTTAAATGTTAAACTCATCCAAAAATACCCTCATAGGAGCCTAGTTCAAGGCGGCAACATAGGAAGATCTTGAACTTACCTCCTCCCACATACCCACTGAGTCCACAGCTACATGTGGAATAATTTTCTCTTCAAAAAACCCCCTAAAGACTGTCTGAGTGATGGCTATACATTAGGTGAACAAGAAGAAAACCATCTTGAGGTGGGTAGTAGAGACTGGGACACACTCTCCCCATAAACCCTACCCCTGGGGCAGTGTCCCATAACTGAGAAGGACGTTGGAACCTGCAGCCTCTCTCTGAGAAGTGAGGGGTTCAGACTGCACATTGAGCACCCCAACTTCTGGGATGTACACTTAGATAAGCTTCCTAAACATCTGGCTTTTAGAAAACCCTTAGGACTCACATCCTGAGACCCACAAGACTCCAGCAATCTGAGAGGTTGCTCTTAAAGAACTTATGAGGCCAGACTTGCCCGCCCCTGACCCAGCTTAGAGGCAGCAATCCTGCCCAGACCTAAAGTGAAGGAGACTCACCTTCTTATAGTAAAGCACCAGTCTGAGGGGCAGGCATCTAATTTAGCACACATATCTAGGAGTGTGCTGGAACACTCTCCAGGGCTGGAGACTTGGCGGGGGGTGTTATCTTCACACTTTCTTTGCCATGCTCCGGAGCACTGGTGTTTCTAGTGGGAGCTTTTGCAGGCATCTGGTGCCACCGTCCTTGTGGCTGATGCTGAGGCGACTCCTCTTGCTCACCTGGTCCTAGGGGACAGGGGAGCTTGTGCTCCTGGTCACATGGGATTGTAATAATCAGTATTATCCAGAAAGGAGTTTATACGCTAGTCTGGCATCCTGATTTTTCACACCTGGTGTCAGGGGACACCTCTTTATCGCCTGGCTCTGTTGGCCAGTGGGGTTTATGCTTGTGGGTCCCAAGGATTGTAACCAATGGAGAAAGAGTTCTTTTTTTTTTTTTGGTAAACATTTTTTAAAAATTTAAATTCAATACACATATAGTGATTATTAACTTCAGTGGTAGAGTTCAGTGATTAATCAGTCTTATATAATACCCAGCACTCATTACATCACATGCCCTCCTTAATGTCCATCACCCAGTTACCATCCCCCCACCCCCCTCCCCTCCAGCAACCCTCAGTTTGTTTCCTATGATTAAGAGTCTCTTATGGCTTGTCTCCCTCTCGGATTTCATCTTGTTTTATTCCCCCCCCCACCTTCCCCTATGACCCTCTGTTTTGTTTCTTAAATTCCACATATGAGTGAGATCATATGATAATTATCTTTCTCTGATGGACTTATTTTTCTTAGCATAATACCCTCTAGTTCCATCCATGTCATTGCAAATGGCAAGATTTCATTTTTTGGTGGCTGAGTAGTATTCCATTGTGTGTGTGTGTGTGTGTGTGTGTGTGTGTGTATCCATATCCCACATCTTCTTTATCCATTCATCTATTGATGGACATCTGGGCTCTTTCCATTGTTTGGCTATTGTGGACATTGCTGCCATAAACATTGGGGTGCAGGTGCCCCTTCAGATCACTATGTTTGTATCTTTGGGGTAGATACCTAGTAGAGCAATTGCTGGGTTGTAGGGTAGCTCTATTTTCAACTTTTTGAGGAACGACCATACTGTTTTCCAGAGTGGCTGCACCAGCTGCATTCCCACCACCTGTAAGAGGGTTCTTCTTAAGAGATCTTAAACAGCTATAACCCTGAGGGCACAGCAAGAGGCAACAGGCTCAGGAACTCAGTCTTTCTGTGAAGGCAGCCTATTAGCTAATCATTTGCCCAGGGGATGCTCCTTGATCACTTGACTCTAGTGCTAGGGGGGCTTGCATTCCTGGCTCCTACAGGCCTGTGACAATCAAAGAGCTGGGTCTTGGCAGGTTACCAGCTTCAGGATACTGTGCAGTCAGTCTTTCTGTGAAGAAGCCTTCTTTGCTTCTTCTGGAGCATCAGCCTGAAGAGCAGGCTTTGGGTTTGGCACACAGTTAGTGGCCCGTGAAGCTGCTCTCAGGGAACGTAGGCTGTGGATGCTGTCTTGGCCCACTCCCTCTGCTTTGCACCAACTTGCTGGTATCACCCAGAAAAGAGCTTATACACTCATCTGGAACCCCAATTTCTGTAACTTCACTCAGAAGATGTGTCCTGATGGTTGGCTCTGGTGGCCAGTGGTCTTATTCCTGCAGTCCCATAGGACTGTATTTGCGTACTTTAAAAGCTGATGCCTGAGGGTCTGGCTTTCAGTCAGCCTGAATCTAAATGCTGAGATCCTCCCTTTTGGGACACTGACAGGTCTTGGCACATCCTCAACTACTGGGAGCTATTTAAAATATAATAGGCTGCTGGATAAGCACAGAGGTTTGAGAGACAGCCAAGAACTGAGGCAGAGTTGAGCAAGGGTCATCTCCTACATGAGGCCACACCTTCAACACTGGGAGAAGTGGTTGTTTCATCTACTGTATAGAAGCCAACACAGAGTCAAGCAAAATGAAGAAACAGAACATGTTCCAAATGAAAGAATACAATAAAACCTCAGGAAAAAACCTTGATGAAATAGAGATAAGTAATTTACCTGATAAAGAGTTCAAAGTAATGGTCATAAAGATGCTTACTGATCTCAGAAAAAGAATGGATAATTATAGAAAGGATTTCAACAAAGAAATAAAAAATATAAGAAAGTACCAAGTAGAAGTCACAGAGTTGAAGAATACAGTAGCTGAACTAAAAATATACACTACAGAATTTTGGCAACAGACTAGATGAGCAGATGAAAGGATCAGTCCACTTGAAGACAAGGCAGTGGAATTCAATCAATTAGATAGGCAAAAAGAAAAAAGGATGAAGAAAAGTGAAGATAGCTTATAGGACAACATGAAATGGACTAACATTTGCATCATAGGGATCCCAGGAGGAGAGGAAAGAGAAAAAGGGAAGAAACCTTACTTGAAGAAATAATGGCTGAAAACATTCCTTAGTCTGAGGAAGGAAGCAGACATCCAGATCCAGGAATCCCAGGGAGTTCCAAATAAGAGGAATGCAAAGAGACTCACACCAAGACACAGTATAATTAAAAAGTCAAAAGTTAAAGACAAGGAAAGAATATTAAAATCAGCCAGAGCAAATAAATTGTTACATACAAGCGAACCCCGGTAAGACTACCAGCAGATTTTGCAGCAGAAACCTTGCAGCTCAGAAGAGAGTAGCATGATATATTTAAAGTGCTGAAAGAAAAAAAAAAAAAAGCCAACTCTTTCAACCAAGAATACTCTACATAGCAAAGTCATTATTCAGAAGTGAAGAAGAGATAAAAAGTTTTCCAGATAAGCAAAAGCTAAAGGAGTTCATTACCACTAAACCAGCCTTATAAGAAATGTGAAAGGGACTTCTTTAAGCTAAAAAGAAAAGGTGCTAATAAGTCAATAAGAACACATATGAAAGAATAAATATCACAGAAAAAGTAAATACATGGTAAAGGCAGTGGATTAATCACGTATAAAGCTAGTATGAAGACAAAAGAAGCAAAAATAATTAATTACAATAATTAAGTAAGGGATACACAAGATAAAAAAGATGTAAAACATGACATCAAAAACATAAAACTTGGTGGGATGCCTGGGTGGCTCAGTTGCTTAAGTGTAGGACTCTTGGTTTCAGCTCAGGTCATGATCTCAAGCTTGTGAGATTGAGCCCCAAGTTGGCTCTGTGCTTGGTGGGGAGTCTGCTTGAGATTCTCTCCCTCTGCCCCTTCTCCTGCTCAGGTGAGCCCTCTTTCTTTCTCAAATAAATGAATAAGATCTTAAAAGAAAAACTACCTTGACTTAAAAAAAAAAAAAACATGGGGTGGGAAGGTAAGAATAATAATGCTGAGTTATACAATAGGATTAAACTTAAGTTGTTATCAACTTAAAATAGATTATTATAGATATAAGTTGCTATATGCAAGCCTCATGGTAACCACAAAGCAAAAACTTACTGTAAATACATAAGAGATAAAGGAATCTAAGCGTATCACTAAAGAAAGTCATCAAACCACAAAGGAAGAGAGCCAGAGATGAAAGGAACAGAGAGGAACTACAAAAACAGCCAGAAAACAACTTAAAAAGGGTAATAAGCACATACCTCTCAATAGTTACTTTAAATGTAATTTAAACACATAATGTGGTTGAATGGATTAAAAAACAAACAAACAAAAACAAGACCCATCTATATGCTACAAGAGACTCATTTTGAATGTAAAGACACACACAGACTGAAAGTTAAGGAATGGAGGAAGATATTTCAAGCAAATGGAAACAACAACAACAAAAAGCTTCAGTAGCTATACTTATATCAGACAAAGCAGACTTTAAAACAAAGACCGTAATAAGAGACAAAGAAGGTAAAAATGGTAAAATGGTAAAAAGGATAATCCAACAAAAAGATATAATATTTGTAAACATTTATGCACCCAAAACAGGAGCACTTAAATATATAAAGCAAATAGTAACAGATCTAAGGGGAGAAATAGGGAGAAATATAATAACAGAGGAATCTACTTATTTATTTATTTTAAAGATTTAATTTATTTATTAGAGAGAGAGAGACAGGCAGCGAGAGAGGGAACACAAGCAGGGGGAGTGGGAGAGGAAGAAGCAGGCTCCCAGCGGAGGAGCCTGATGTGGGGCTTGATCCCAGAACACCGGGATCACGCCCTGAGCCGAAGGCAGACGCTTAACGACAGAGCCACCCAGGCGCCCCAACAGAGGACTTTAAACCCCCACTTATGTCAATGGGTAGATCATCCAGGCAGAAAATCAATAAGGAATCATTGGTCTTAAATGACACATTAGGACAGATGGACTTAACGGATATTTATAGTACATTTCCAAAAGCAACAGAATACACTTTCTTCTCAAGGGCATATGGAACATTCTCCAGGATAGATCATATGTTAAACCACAAAACAAATCTTGATACGTTTAAAAGAATTGAAATCATCTCAAGCATCTTTTCTGACCCCAGTGGTACGAAACTAGAAATTAATTACACAAAGAAAATTGGAAAACTCACAAATATGTGGAGACTAAACAACATGTTACTAAATAGCCAAGAGATCAAAAGAGAAATAAAAAAAAAACCTTGAGACAAATAAAAATAGAAATGCAACATTCCAATATTTATGGGATGCAACAAAAGCAGTTCTAAGAGGAAAGTTTATAGTGATAAACACCTACATTAAGAAACAAGAAGTCTTGGGGCACCTGGGTGGCACAGTGGTTGAGCGTCTGCCTTCGGCTCAGGGCATGATCCCGGCGTTATGGGATCGAGCCCCACATCAGGCTCCTCCACTATGAGTCTGCTTCTTCCTCTCCCACTGCCCCTGCTTGTGTTCCCTCTCTCGCTGGCTGTCTCTGTCAAATAAATAAATAAAATCTTAAAAAAAAAAAGAAGAAGAAACAAGAAGTCTTAAACAGCCTAACTTTACATCTCAAGGAACTAGAAAAAGAACAAAGTTAGTAGAAGGAAGGAAATAACAAAGATTAGAACAGAAATAAATGAAATAGACACCGAGAAGACAAAGGAATGGAAACAATGAAATTAGGACCTGGTTATTTGAAAAGATAAACATAATTGACAACCTTTAGCTAGACTCACCAAGAAAAAGAAGAGAAGACTCAAGTAAAATCAGAAACAAAAGAGGAAATGTTACAGCTGTTATCACAGAAATACAAAGGACCATAAGAGACTATTATTATGAACAATTATATGCTAAAAAATTGAACAACCTAGAAGAAATGGATAAATTCCTAGATACATACAGTCTACCAAGACTGAATTGTGATGAAATCAGAAACCTGAAGACTGATTACTAGTAAGGAGATTGAATCAGTAACCATAAATCTCCCAACAAGTCTGGGACCAGATGGTTTCACTGGTGAATTCTACCAAACATTCAAAGAATAATTAAAACCATCTTTCTCGGGGTGCCTGGGTGGCTCAATCAGCTTAGTCCAACTCTTGATTTCAGCTCAGGTCATGACCTCAGGGTCATGAAATTGAGCCCTGCTTAAGATTCTCTCTCTCTCTCCTTCCCCCTCTGCCACTTCCTCACCTCTTAAAAAAATTTTTTTTTAAAGATTTTATTTATTTATTTGACAGAGAAAGAGACAGGCAGCGAGAGAGGGAACACAAGCAGGGGGGGTGGGAGAGAAAGAAGCAGGCTTCCAGTGGAGGAGCCTGATGTGGGGCTCGATCCCAGAACGCCGGGACCACGCCCCGAGCCGAAGGCAGACGCCCAACGACTGAGCCACCCAGGCGCCCCTAAATTTTTTTTTAATAAATTAAAAAAAAAAA
Organism: Ursus americanus; assembly: GCF_024610735.1. NCBI lineage: Eukaryota > Metazoa > Chordata > Mammalia > Carnivora > Ursidae > Ursus > Ursus americanus. The sequence continues at coordinate 42,794,072 of NC_142134.1, forward strand.
AAAAGAAAAAAGAAAAACCATCCTTCTCAAACACTTCCAAGAAATAGAAGAGGAAGATATTCTTCCAAACTTGTTTTATGAAGCCAGCATTACTCTGATACAAAAACCAGACAAGGACACCACAAAAAAGAAAATTACTGGCCAATATCCCTGATGAACATAGATGCAAAAATTACAAAATATAGCAAATTGAATTCAACAATACATTAAAAGGATCATAAACCATGACCAGGTGGGATTTATGCCAGGGATGCAAGAATGATTCAACATTCACAAGTCAGTCAATGTGATACACCACATTAACAAAGTGAGGGGTAAACATCATATGGTCATCTCAGTAGATGCAGAAAAAGCACCTGACAAAATTCAACATCCATTTATGATAAAACTCAACAAAGCAGATATAGAGGGAACGTATCTCAACATAATAAAAGTCCTACATGATAAGCCCACTATTAACCTCATACTCAGTGGTGAGAAGCTGAAAGCTTTTCCTCTAAGACCAGGAACAAGACAAGGATTCCCAGTCTCACAGTTTTATTCGACATAATATTGGAAGTCCTAGCCACAGCAATTAGGCAAAAAACCAAACCAAATCAAAACCCCAGACGTTGAAATTGGAAAGGAAGAAGTAAAACTGTCACTACTTGTGGACAATATATATAGAAAACCATAGGGACTACATAAACTATTAGAACTAATAAATGAATTCAGTTAAGTTGCAGGATACAAACTCAATACACAAAAATTTGTGCATTTCTACAAACTAATAATGAACTATCAGAAGGATAAATTAAGAAAACAATCCCATTTACAATTAAATAAAAAGACTAGGGGTGCCTGGGTGGCTCAGCTGTTAAGCTCCTGCCTTCGGCTCAGGTCATAATCTGAGGGTCCTGAGATTGAGCCCCGTGTTGGGTTCCCTGCTCAGTGGGGATGCTGCTTCTCCTTCTCCCGCTCCCCCTGCTTGTGTTCCCGCTCTCACTGTCTCTCTCTCTCTGTCAAATAAATAAATAAAATCTTAAAAAAAAAACCCAAAAACACCTAGGAATAAATTTAACCAAGGAGGTGACAGACCTGTATATTGAAAACTATAAAACATTAATGAAAGAAATTGAAGGAGACACAAATAAAAGGAGAGATATTTCATGCTCATGGATTGGAAGAATATTCTACCCAAAGTAATCTACTGATTCAATGCAATCCCCATCAAAATTCAATGGAATTTTTTTGGAAATAAAACATTCTAAAATTTGTACAGAACCATAAAAGACCCTGAATAGTCAAAACGATGTTGAGAAAGAACAAAGCTGGAGGCATCATGGTCCCTGATTTCAAGCTAGGTTATAAAGCTTTAGTAATTAAAACAGTATGGTATTGGCATAAAAACAGACACATAGATCCGTGGAACAAAATGGAGAACCTAGAAATGAACCCACATATATATGGTTAATGTATAATAGAGCCAAGGGTATACAATGAAGAAAAGATAGTCTCCTCAATAAATGGTGTTGGAAAAATTGGACTGCCACATGCAAAATAATGAAACTGGATCATTGTCTTATACCATGCCCCCAAATTAACTCAAAATGCATTAAAGACTTGAACATAAGACCTGATACCATAAAACTCCTGGAGAAAAACATAGGCCGTAAGCTCTTTGACAATGGTCTTGCAATGACTTCTTCAAACTGACTCCAAAGGCAAGGGCAATGGAAGCAAAAATAAACAAGTGGGACTACATCAAACTAAAAATCTTCTGCACAGCAAAGGAAACCATCAACAAAACGAAAAGACAACCTACTGAATGGGAGAAGATAATTGCAAATCATATATCTGATAAAGGATTAATATTCAAAATGTAGAAAGAATTCACACAACTCCATGGCAACAAAAACAATCTGATTAAAAAATAGGCAGAAGGTCAGAATAGACATGTTTTGAAGAAGACATACAGATGGCTAACTGGTCCATGAAAAGATGCTCGATATCATTAACCATCAGACAGTGCTCATCAAAGCTGCAGTGAGGTATCACCTCACACCTGCAAAAATGGCTATTCTCAAGAAGACTAGAAATAGTAAGTGTTGGCACAGATGTGGAGGAAAGTGGACCCTTGTTTATTATTGATGGGAATGTGAATTGGTGAAGCCACCATGGAAAACAGTATGGAGGTTCCTCAAAAAATTAAAAATAGAACTACCATATGATCCAGCAATCCCACTTTTGGCTATTTATCTGAAGAAAATGAAAACACTAATTTGAAAAGGTACGTGCACTTTTATGATCATAGCAGCATTATTTACAAAGCCAAGATATGGAAACAGCCTAAGTGTCCACGGATGAATGAATGGATAAAGATTTGGTGTATGTAGACACACACACACGCACACGCACATGCAAGCACATGCATGCACAGAATAATATTATTCAGCTTTACAAAATGTCAGCCTTGCCATTTGTGACACTATGCATGGGTCTTGAGGGCATTATGCTAAGTGAAATAAGTCGGATAGACAAATACCATATAATTTCACACACACACACACACACACACACACACACGACTGAGCTCACAGATAAAGAGAACAGATTGGTGGCTATGGGGGTGGGGAGGAAGAAAGGGGTGAACTGTTTTTGTTTAAATAAATTGAATTAAAAAACCAAAAACAACATCACAAAAAACACCCTCACGGAAACACCCAGAATAATGTTTAATCAAATATCTGGGCACCTCATGGCCCAGGCAAGTTGGGATATAAAATGAACCATCACAGATACGTATAGTCCTACCTGGTCTGATGATTTCAGTTAATACAGGAAAGTGCCAGGCAAATGGTGAGGCAGAAAATATGTCCTTTGAAGTCAGTTGGACCTAGGGTCAAATTCAAGTGTGCCTCTCATTATTCCATCAGTCTTTGCTGTCTCGTTAATAAAATGCAGATCATATGTGTTGCATTAAGATTCTAAGTTTAGCTGAGATGATACGTGCAAAGCCTCCAGGAAGTAAACAGGAAATTCTTAACAAGGGATGGCTATTCTGATTAATAATAATAATGTATGCTGATTATGATGATATGAATCACATCAGTGTGTGCTCTTTCGCTTCTCAGCTGTGCTCTCTCCCGGACACAGTTTTCTTCAGTCTCGGATCATTACAATCTCATAGCAAGTCCAACCTTCCGTCTCCAAATGCATTGCTTTGTTTCTCGCGGTGCAGGAGGTTGGGTTTCTTTCTAGCTACCTGCCTTGGTGGGAAGACAGGGAGATTTTGTGCACTGCAGGCACAATATCTAGGGCCTACAAGATTTTCAAAAGCCAGTAAAAATTTTGTTTGGAGAATTCCTTTCCAAAATATAAAAAGAAAGCTACAAAATTTTAATGAAAATGTTTAATTAAATATCTATTAAAAGTAATTGTGGGGCGCCTGGGTGGTGCAGTCGGTTAAGCGTCTGACCTGTGGTTTCAGCTCAGGTCGAGATCTCAGGGTCACGAGATCAAGCCCTGACTCACTCCACACGCACAGCGTGCAGTCCGTGCAGTCCGCTTAGGACTTTCTCTCCCTCTTCCTCTGCCCTGCTCTCCTGCACTCACTCGCTTGCTCTCTCTCTCTCTCTGTGTCTTTCTTTAAAATAAATAAATAAATCTTAAAAAAAAGTAATCATATGTCAACTTGTTAGCAGCAACTCAATCCGTCTATTATTACATGGAAATTCTCTTTGATGATGGATGTGGAGACAGCTTATGATGGTTTTTTTGGATGTGGGGTGGGGCCTTCAAGAGTAAGAATGCTTAGGGTGTGTGAAGGTCTTAAAATAATCCTATCAAAGACAGGGGAGTGTGGGTTGGAATGTGCTGTGGAGAGCGAATGGAAGAGGCTTTACGAGAGGAATATGGGAAGAACTGGAGACAGAGCGGGTGTGCGTGCTGTGACTGGTGAGGCTGTGGAGGGCCAGGAAATGGGACTGTCCTGGAGGCATTGTGTGGACGACGGGGGACTGATGGAAGCCCTCTGGTGGTCCTCTCACCTGCAGAGCCCTCCCTTCAACACTGAAGTCACCGGAGAGAACGATTCTCTGCCTGAGCGGTGTTTAGCAAGTGGGGCAGGGGACACCATCAGATGGAGAAGCAAGAAGTAACTGCTGGCAGCTCGGACCCCCAACATGTCTAGCCAGGGAGGAACGATTTCATTAGAGCTGATGCCAAGAGCAGTTCTAGCCCTAGTAATCACTTGTGCTCTCAGATCACCACTGATGGTGCCCTTTTGTGTTCCCTTTCTCTGGCCTCGTGCTACAATCCATCTTCATTGAGCAGTGGGCTCAGTGGGGGAGCCTTATCCTCCTCTTTCCAGACAAAATAAATAAGGGTCAATTGATATAACTGACCCCAAACAACCATGACACAAGGGCCCTGTTTGCTGATTTCCTTTGATCCTTTCTTCAGTGTCAAATGGTGTGTGGTTAGCCCAGCAAAGTTCATACTTGTTATTGAGAGTTTGGGGTTTTTTGAGGCTTTCCCTCTCCAGGCTAGACCACCTCAGGCTCCCAGCATTTTCTCCAGGGAAACGTTTACGATTATTTTAATAAACTCTTATGTAGGGTTATGTGTAGCTTATATGTAAGCTTGAAAGATGCCGAGCGTACTTAGAGGCACAAGTACCAAACTATTTTATCCTCATTAACAACTCTACGAGAGGCACCTGTACTGTTATGGTCTCCATCTTACCGGTAAAAGTGGGACAGAGAGGTTAGGTGACATTTCCAAGGTCACCCTGCTTATAAGAGGCAGAGCAAGGCTCTGAGCCCTGGCAGTCCCTTTGCCATGCGCTTTGCTGGCCCATTTCTATCACTCTGACTTTCCTCAGACTCTCTTTAGGTTGTGGAATGTAAAATTACTCACGACACTCCAATGATGATTTCGCCTGTACTAGATATGGGGGAGAGTCAACACTCACCCCATTTTTTCACACATTCTGGTGACAGCTTTGCTTTAAATCTTGGATTTGCCCTATACCCCTTTCTTTCCCATACTTCCCTGTTCAGAGGCCCCACAGTTTCCTCAGCCTGTGTCAGAAAACCCAGAGGAGAAAACAGCATGGGACAGGCTGAGGAGAAGGCTGACACCACCAAGAACAGGAAGATGTGGGAGATACCCGTCCCTGTCTGTGAACCTAGAACTCAGGCAGATGCCTTGATCGTTTGCATTTGTTTTTTGTTTATTTATAAGCAGTGGAAATGGACTCTGGTTAAGAAAAAAAAGAAAGAAAAAGAAAAAAGGAAAAGAAAAAGGGAAGATATTGGAAGGATTCTGGGTGGCTCAAAGAATCAAGGAGGGTTGACTGATTTGGCCAATTAGGCCTTAGAAAGGACTGGAAGGAGGGTAGCTTGGAAGTTTTCAGTAGTAGGATTCATGAATGGTTTCTTAAGGGTCCCTCTAAGGGATATAGTCTCTCTAGACCTTTCCTGCCCTTGTGTCAGTCCAGTAAAGATTTCATTCCCAGCAAAGGGAAGCTGACTGGAATAGGGCCGTTCACAGGGAAGGCTGTTGGTCAGGCTGTGGGCACGGTACATGAGGTGAAGGAATGGAGATCCCTCAGAGGGAAGTCAGGAAGGAGGAACAAATACCGGGCAGGCAAAACCAGCAGGTGTCCCCTCAACGCCCCGTGCCCTCCATGGCAGAGCCCCATTGTCCCCATGGCTGAACACCTGTACTCCCTGCCGTCCGACCTCCCACATCTGTCTGTTTCTGATTTCACTCTGTTTATCTCATCCTGATTCCTCTCTGTTTCTACCTTGATGGTTTGGGGTTGGCACTCCTGTCCCTCCCCACCGCGCACTGCTTACCATCGGCTCAGCCTTAGTGCCATGGTGGGAGGGCCGCGCCCGGATTTTATTTCTCTTCTTTGTGTTCGTGCCTATGGATCATTACCATTTTTATTCTACAATCATTAACACTGGGCTGACATTTTCAGTCATGTTTTCTCATCTCATCTCAAAACCCCGATGAAGTCGGCCCAGCAGACACTATTTTCACCATCTTGTAGACGAGCAAACTGGGGTCTAGACAGACTGGCTGGCTCGAACACAAAGCAATTAAGAAGCAGCTATTATTCTAAAATCTAGGACTTCCAATTCTGTGATTCTGAATGGCTTCCCATTTCTCCAACTGTTATGGTTTCCAGGTTGTTATTCATCTCCCCAGAAGGGTGTCTGTGATTAATTTAATGAACATCCTCTTATTTTTGAGTAAGGAGAGAGAATGAGCAAGAAAAAGAAATGGCAAAGGGCAGGAGACTGTTTACGCTGCCGAGCATTTTCTGCTGGAGAAACAAGAACGCTATGTGTTCACGTCGGGGTAATCAGGGTAGCCAGTGTTTTCTTCCACATGGCATTCATTTTTTTTTTAATCCCTTGAAAAATCACAGTCACAATTCACTCTGTAGGTAAATAAGATCCAGCTCTCATTTTGGCTGTTCCTCGCTGACACCCGCGGCAACATCATATTTCCTTCAGCCTTCGTCGGAAAGTCCCCCCGCCATTTAGACCTCTGTCAACGCCCGTGGAAAACTAACACAAATGACAAATAGGTTGCTATTATCAGTCTTGTCAGAGCTCAATCCCCATTGAGTAGGCTCACATGTGTTGGTTTCCCAAAACTAGTTTAGCAGACCCAGCAGGGTGTCTGGGAGGCCGGGGGCCTGGCTGGAATGGGTGTCCAGCGATCCTTCATGCTACCAGGGGATTATCCCCGAGATTCCTCTGGTGCCGAAGTCCTGGGGGGTAGTGACCGCCTCCAGGCTCCCTCTTAAATTAAGCTACTCGGGGACACAGCTGCAAATTCATTTATTCATTCGCAAGATATTTATTAAGGGCCAACTGTGTGCCAGGTGCTGTTCTGCGGGCCGGAGCGAACAACTTCAATGTCCTGCTCTCATTTAATAGCAAGTGCCTCTGGGTGTGTGTGTGCGTGCATGTGGGAGTGTGCACGCATGTGCCTAGGGATGTGCAGAGGGTCTGCGGTGTCCGCAGGTAGGAGTCCAGGCTCACATGCTTTCATCATCCGGGAGCCAAGGTAAATGAGTAAGGCCAAGGGTGCGCTATCAGCATTACAAGACACCTCAACATTTAGTGGCTTAAACAACAGTCACTTAATAGTAGAATCTGGGTTGGGCTCCGCCGGTCACTTTCTCCTCTGGCCTCACCTGGGCTCATTCATGTGGCTGCCCTCAGTTGCTGACTCAGCTGGGGCCACAGAGCCTGGAAGGTCCTCCCTGTCTGGGGTGATCATGGGTTGCCAGGCGGAGCGCTTCGGTTCTCCCCCTCAGGGCCTTCCCAGCGGGCTAGCCTGGTTTGTTCCCAGGGCGGCCTTGCCGGTCTCAGCAGCCAGACACGATAAGCTCCCCTTGCAAGCACTTTTCAAGCTTCAGCTAGTGTTTGCATTTGCCATTGTCCCGTTGACCAAAGGGAGTCACCCAGGTAGGCTCAGTGTCCTGGGAGCGTGGGAGATAACGGTGACAGGGCATGGATGCCAAGAGGCATGGACACCTGCAGCCATTACTGTCCAGATGTACCAGATGGTAGGAAGGGCCCGCAGTACTGTCACCTAGACACGTGCCTCTCCCTCTGTGAGCAGCCACTGCCCGCTCCGCTTGCCCTCAGGGAACGCAGGCTGGGGTAGCCAGATCTCTGGAATTCTGTCTTATTTTCTTAGCTTGACCGGGAGATAATTGACATTGTGTAAGTTTAAGGCGTAGGGGATGATTGTTTAACATACCTATATATTACAAAATGATTCCCCAAATAAAGTTTGTTAACACATCCATTTCCTCACATACTTTTTTTTTTTTGTGGTGAAGAGATCTATTCCCTTAGCACTTTTCAAGTATATAATACAATATTGTTAATTATTGTCATTATGCTGAATATTAGAACCCCAGAATATAATTTCTAACTGGACGTTTATATCCTTTGACAAACATCTTCCCATTTCCCCCAGGCCCCAGCCCCTGACAACCACCATTCAATCTGTTTCTTTGAGTTTGCATTTTTTTTTTTTTTAGATTCCACATATAAGTGAGATCATACAGTATTTGTCTTTCTCTGACTTATTTCACTTAGCATAATGTCCTTAAGTGCCATCCATGTTGTCTCAAAGGGCAGGATTTCCTTTATAGATCTTCTGAATTTTAAGGAGAAGCCAGAAATCCAAAGTTGTATCTACATTCTTCTATTTAAAATTTTGTCAGTTAATTGTCAGTTAGAATTTTACAATCCTTTGTGGCCAAACCACAATCCCCTACAATCCTTTACAATCCTCTGTGGGCTGAATTTGACTCATTAAGCCTTCAGTCTGTGACCTCTGTCAGCGGGAATGGGATGCCATGGCGGAAGGTGCGTTGGTTCTCAAACATTTGGAGTTTTCAAAGAGTCAAAGAAAAAACTGTGAACAGTTCAGAGAGGACGATCCGTTTTTATTTCTGCCAACTAAGAATTTTTTCTTAAAAAAGCTATCATCTGTAATTCTCTAAAAGAGTTAAACACCCAGAACTAGTTAACATGAACTCAGAATAAATGCACAGCTTTTGAGTTATGACAGAATTTTACACAACACATCCCTTTATTTCTTCAATTCTAACACACATCTTGATCATCTATGAACAATTTTGAAATCACCATGTATTTTAATTTCTCTAATCAACATATACATGTATGCTTTTCTCCTCCCCTGATTATTAAACAATCTTTTGTTTTATTAAAGATGGCACAGAATTAAGAAAATTACAATATCACCCTCATTTTTTATCATTTTGTCATGAATTGGTGAAAGCTGTGTGAGGGGTGTGGACTGGTGTCAGAAACTTCCGGTGTGGCACCAAGAGCACTGGCTAAGGAATCGGAGGGGTCTGAGTTTTAATCCTGGTTTCATTCTTTGGGACTTTGAACAATTTCCTTAATCTCTTTGAGCTCAGTTTCCTCGTCTGTAAAATGGAAATACTAATAATATAAATGCATAGGATAATATAAACTGCCTTGCAATATGGGGTACATAATGAACATGGCAGCTGTTGCCACACTTCCTGTTCAAGGAGTCGCCGGAGTGGATACATTTATTTCTGCGTAAGGCGGGAGGTTGCTACAAGCCTGACTTCCAAGGGCCAGTGCCGGCTGGGTCATTGCCTGGCAGCAAAGTCACGTGGAGGCCAAGTGTGACTCTGCGGCAGGGCTGGCACATACGTAACGCATGGGGCGTGCCTGCCACCAGCTTCGCCGCGGCACGTGTGGCTCGGTGACATGCCACTGTTCGCTGCCAGCACTCGCTGACTTTCAGAGTCTTTCTCAAGAGCCATTTCCATGGAGCTCTGCTGGTGTGAGGCTTATTTGCTATTCCTCTTTCAAATACGTCAGGCTAGGCCAGCGCAGTCTGCCGTGGGTTAGACGGCTATTTATTACATGCAACTGAAATCCTCTTTCTCTACCTTTCACGCAAGGCTTCATGCCCATGGAGATTCAAACTCTGTGTTGAGCACGACTGCCCCTACTCTTTCCTTATTCTTTATTTGTTGGAGCTCCATGGGAGTAAGCAGCATCAGGGTGGCATCAAGCCCAGGCACAGTCAGAGGCGTACGTAACTGTATAATTCTTGGCACAGCGAGGCATTGAAAGGGCCACCACTCTTCTTTCTGTTGGTGACCTCCTTACCCAGTCCTGCCCTGTTCCAGCAGGTGAATGTGAACAGGGGTGCTCTCTTTACCTGTGTTCATCTTGAATCCTGGTCCTCACTTAACAATTGGACTCATTTCCCTTGATTCCTAACTGTGGCATAAGAATCTTCACCTGATTTGGATCCTTCATGGTCCTGATTTCACTTCCTCTGTTGCCCATAGAAAGAAAGTAGAAAAGTAGAACAAACATAGACTTCAGGGTTAAACAAACTTGGGCCCGGTTGCTGCTTACTACCTTCTAACCATCGAGGGAGTCGATTAGCTTCTCTGGACTTTGGTTTCCTTATCTGTAAATTAGGTATGACAAAGCCTGTCACATAGCACTGTCATGAGGATTAAATGTGATGTCATTTTTTTTCCTGTTATAAAGTGATTTTGTTAAATTGATTTAGAAGTACTGGAGGTCAAACAGTATTTTCTGAAGATAACAATTACGGACTTTATTTTTTTTATTTTATTTTTTATTATAATTTTTTATTATGTTAGTCACCACACAGTACATCCCTAGTTTTTGATGTAATGTTCCATGATTCATTAGCTGCGTATAACACCTAGTGCACCATGCAATACGTGCCCTCCTTAATAGCCATCACCATTTACGGACTTTAAAGCTCAACATGAAGTTAGTAGCTCTCAAGCGTTGGTCACATCCTCCAGCAATAGCATGGTAAAATAATTCACCCACGTAGAAGTATAGAATTCTCGAACTACCTGAATGTCACGTTATTATGGAAAGAGCCTGGCACAGTGCTTGGTGCAGAGTACGCACTTAATGAGTCCAACAAGTATCTATTCCACTTTTGCTACCCTCCAGGTGGCATTCTAGGAATGGGGATGAGGCGGGGAATAAAACACAGCTTCCTGTTCACATCAAACCTATTTTCTACAGCAAAGATTTGTAAGTAAGTGGTGCTCACTGTCTAGACAACAGGCAGGGACATGAAGGAACAAAATATGTCAGATATTGAAGCGCTCTGAAGAGAGTATATCAAGGGAGGTGAGAGAAAGGAATTGGGATGATGGGAAGGGGGCACTCTCTGGGAAGGACACTCAGCAAAGACCTCACAGAGGAGGAGATCATTGGGCCAAGACCTAGTTAACAAGAAGGAGCCAGACATGTGAAGATGTGAAAGAGGCACTTTCTGAGCAGAGGAGTCAGCAAATGCAAAGTCCCCATGGACAAGTGTGAGCCCGGCCGAGTGTGGGTGAGAGGCCAGTGTGACTGCGGTGAGGGGGAAACATGGGAGATGAGGTAGGGAGGCAGGCAGTGAGGGGGACACATAAGAGATGAGGTAGGGAGGCAGGTGGTGTGCTCTGCAGGCCAGAGTAAGAATTTATCTGAAGCATGGTACTATTTCTCTCTCTACCTTTCCTTCGGAATCCAACCACAGCGTGGGCGTGTCAGCCATGAACCAAATCCTGATTCCAGTTCCCAGTGTCTCAGTGGGAAGGACCTAAGGACCTTTCCCTGATATAGCCTGGATGTAATTTATTCCCGACTGTTGAGACTCATCTTCTCTGAGAAACCCATCCACCTCACTTGAACTTGTCCCGATCACCACCTTGTTTCCTGTACCTGATCTTTGGGCTTCCAGATCTGTGTGTAGGTTTTGTATATTCATGATGTCTTCTGACCCTTACGTACTTACTTCATCTCTCCAGCTAAATATAAGGTCCTTCAAACAGAAATATCACTCCTTTTATTTCTTTGGTAACCCTCCATTGCCTACTACCATGTTTCGTTGCTGAGTGGATAAAAGCTCCCATCTTTTCACTCAAGCTCCCATCTTTTCACTCAAGCTCCCATCTTTTCACTCAAGCTCCCATCTTTTCACTCACCTCCCTCAACGCTGATACTACCTTCCTGTTTTATGTTTTTTATAGCTTTATCACTACCTAAACTAGTCTGGTTTATTTCCTGGCTGCCTACCCCAACAAGAATGTAAATGCCAAGAGAGCAAGGACCTCACCTGTTTTTTCACTGGGCCTACAGCAGTTGCCTGCCCAGAGGAAAAGCTCAGGGAATGAATGAATCCGTACCCAAGACTTGGTCTCCAGTGGATAACATTGGCCAAGTTAGAACCATTGGTCGGGTGAGCCTAACTTCATCGTGCAGAGGAGAAACTGTTCTAAAAAGTTATTTTATGCTTTTCCCTGGGCTCTAATCCTTGGAACTCAGACTATGGGGGTCTGCCAAAGGTAGGTTGCTTTGGGTCAATGGCAAAATCATCAGTGTCCTGTTGTGTCGCTGTAACCTTCCTCTTGGTACTCGAAGAGGAGAAGAAGCAGCTGCCCTGTGGTATCCATTTTCCCTGAAGCTGTGACTTTGTTTGTTTAATTCATTTCAACCAACTCCCCTTTAACTGACCATTTACAATCTTCTGGGACAATAGCAATGACCTGGGGGGTTAAGAGGAAAATAATGGTGTGTCGATGAAGGAGCCTGCTCCCTGAGCTCTGACACCCCACTCTGCCTCCCCCATTGGCTCAGGGAAGATGTGGTTTATATTAGTGACCTGGAGAAAGTTCATGCCCTCTGGGAAAAGTATGTCCATGAAATGGCAGAGTGATTAATGGTTTATTTACAGCACTGACATCCAGCCTGTCAGGACCCTTCAGTGGTCTTTGATGTAAAACATACCAAGAGGCCTTGGGTTGTCCTTATCTCCTCAGAGGAGAGAAATCAGAAATGAAGAATGGTGGACTGAGGCTCTGAATGCTGGCTTCAGGGGTCTGAATGATGAAAACAGACAGGGGCCAGTATTGGGGGTGGGCAGTACTCAGCAGGGTGCTCCGGTGTCTTTCTCCAGGCACTCGTTTTTCCTTTTCTTTCTTCTATCTTGTCCTTCCTTGGGCATCCCCATGTCAACTCAGATCCCTCAAGTCACACAGGATAATGATTTCACAAATTACGCATGAATGTTCCCAGGAGTCATGTCATGGATGTTTGTATTTCTAAGGGTGGGTGGGTGGGCAATGGCTATGCCTCAGTATGAAACCATTAATGATCATTTAAAGCTCTCTGGCCTCTGGTTGAAGGAGCCATGTTTCTTTAAGAGAACAAAAGAATCCAAGATGATTCCCAATCGCCCAGGACAAAGGACAGAGTTTGCAAAGCCTACAAGCTGAATCCAGCCCACAGCTGTATTTTGTTTGGCTGCAGAGAGCTAAAAGCTTTTTTAATAGCTGCCAACATTTAACAATAAGATTTCAATTTCACATGAAAATTTGGATTTCTGCATTCTCCTGAAAGACTGGGTTTGTGTTTCCTCCCAGCAAAAGGGGCTAAAGATGAAGAGAAGTAGCTCCCCTAAATTGAGGCAAGATCTCTTTTCATGTGTTCCCAAATGTACTGTGTGTCCATTGCCACTTATCATTATGCTTGAGGTGTTGTTTCATTTATTCCTAGCCCACTTTATGCATGTTTTGGGTGAGTTATTTCGTCCAAAGTTTTTGAATCTCATTGTTTTCATCAGTAGGTGTAGATACCAGAAATACCCTAGGAGGGTCATTGCAATCTTTACAAGAGATACTGCAAATAAAGAGTTTAGCATAGTGCCTGGTATATAAAACACGTTCAGCATTGTTCAGCCATAAAAAAGAATGAGATACTGTCATTCAAGACAACAGGGATGGACCCGGAGGGTGTTATGCTAAGTGAAATGAGTCAGACAGACAAATACTGTATGATTTCATTTATATGTGGAATCTAAACAAACAAACAGACAGAAATAGACTTATAAATACAGAGAACAAACTGGTAGTTGACAGAGGGGAGTGAGATAGAGGGATAGGCAAAATAGGCAAAGGGAATTAAGAGGTTCAACTTCCAGTTATAAAATAAGTAAGTCATGCGGATGAAAAGTACAGCATAGGGAATACAGTCAATACATAATAACTTTGTATGGTGGCAGATGATAACTACACTTACAGTGGTAAGCATTCATACTGTATATAATTGCCAAATCACTAAGTTGTTGACTTAAAACTAGTATAATATTGTATGTCAACTATACCTCAATTAAAAAAAAATAAGTCTGGGGCTGGTAATAAGCCCAGGCTTTAATGATTTGAATAAATAAGCCCTCAAATAAAATAAAACAGCTCAGCAAATGGTACTGATTATCTTACTGTAGACATGAATTTAGGCCTCCCACTCAGTAAAATCCCTCTGGTGGACCCTTGTTGGTTTTGAAGCTAAATTATTCAAATCAATGCTTTAGAAAAATGTTCTGCCTTACTTTATCTATGAAGACCTCTTTGAAGTCAATAATATTTTATTTTATTTTATTTTTTTTATTTTTATTTATTTTTTTTTTTTAAAGATTTTATTTATTTATTTGACAGAGACAGAGACAGCCAGCGAGAGAGGGAACACAAGCAGGGGGAGCGGGAGAGGAAGAAGCAGGCTCATAGCAGAGGAGCCTGATGTGGGGCTCGATCCCACAATGCCGGGATCACGCCCTGAGCCGAAGGCAGACGCTTAACCGCTGTGCCACCCAGGCGCCCCTGAAGTCAATAATATTTTAAAGCAGCCTGGATTTGGGAGTTTTAAAGAATTATTTGAGAACAAACAATCCACTTTCTGAGCTGAGAATTTCAGAAGCACCAAGTGCCTTATCACTTCAAGGTAAACCAATATTGAGCTAACCAGAAATGCATCTGGCTAGCAATGAAAAGATACAAGAGAAGAAAGAAATATCCCATAAAAAAGGATGTGCAGATATTCTCCAGCAGCTCTCTGGCTGCTCTTTCTCTATTCTCCTATGGAAAAAATGAGGCAAGGGAGAGCAGCAGTTGGTCTAATGAGTCATGACCCATAACAAGACACATGTGGCCTCAAACACTTGACTTCTAGTGACTTTCTGTTTGCCTTCCTTATTTTGTAAGTCTTCCTGTGGTTCTTCTCAGGCTATTACCTACAGCATGGGAATCTGGAGCAATGGTGCTTGGTACAATTTGATGTACAGTTACAAGTAATCCTGTCTATGGCCATGAAACAGCACTTAGATGCAGGGGGCAGGTTGGTTCAATTGAAATTAGGTCTACACTAAGGAGATCACCAACTCTTAATTATTGTCCTCACATTATTTTCTGAATAGAAAGAGCTGTACTTCTGGTTATGTGTGTCCAAGATGTTGTTTTCCATCATGGCTACTGTGGTGTGCTTAAATTTACCTGATTAGAATGCTTTTGGCTGCAAGACAGATAAAGGTATTTTGTTAGCTCCCTCATCAATATGTCTGGTGTGGGTTCAATTCTTTCATACCAACATGGGCTTAAGTTTTTACTGATGGTCAAGCTACATTTCCCAGCGGCACCCATAGGAGGAACCTAGAATAAAACTTCAGAAATAGAAAAAGAATACTCTAACACTAAAGCTCTGTTCTATGTTACAGATAAAAATCGTACTTAAGTGTTTTTTTCCTGCCACAGGTGGGAGAAGAAAAATCATGTTGCGAGTTTATTGATATCCATCAGTCTAAGGAAGGGAGTAACCATGAGCTTGTGTGATATGGCAGACATCATCTGAGATTTTTGGCTGTAATATCAGTGGGACGACAACTGGATAAGCAAGGAATGCAGGAACATACTCTCTATTGGGTGGTTTAAGACTGGTACCTGGAGCAGTAGCTGACACATGGTGTCAGACCCCTTCCTGGGAAGGGCCCCTGGAGGCAGTGTCAGAAGCTCCTTGGCAGCTAGCACAGCACTTGCATTCACAGCAGCAATTGCAGAAGATACAAAGCAAATTCCCAGATACAGATGGTGCTCTGGGGGAATAGTAGGCAAGGATCTAGGCCAGTATTTCTCACTCTGTAATTCTTGGTCTAGCTGTATCAAATCACCTGGGCAGATTTCTGGACCCTGGTCATCAGCCTTACATTTTAAGGAGCATGGCCTCAGAATACACATTTTAATCAGGATCGTCTAGAGAATTTGAAGGTCTAAAGCACAGAAGAGGCAATATGAACTGTATAGCTAAGACTCCAGAGTTTGATAAATTCAGAGAAGTGAACTGACTTATTCATCAGATTTAACCCTAGGAGGATGTGCCATGTCTGGGCTTAGGTTGAAGGTGAAGATCTCAGGTTTGTACCTTAAGAGAGCTGCTTCTTTTAGATGAGAATTGAAGGCCTCAAGCACATGACCAACTTTTCCCTTGGAACTTTTGCATAATTTGAGGGCTGAACTGGAGAGACCACAAATATAGGCAGCAAGCGTTTGAAAATCAGAGAATTTGCCAATTGTGCAAGGCAAAAGTTAGTGTTGAGGACCTGCCGGGGAGAGGAACCATGTATAATACACCTGGTCCTCAACTAAAAATCTTAAAGGTCAGGAAGAAACAAAATGCATATTAGGATCATGAGGGCTGAAACAGAACTGTGATATAACACCACATTTATTGGCCCAAGAGAAGGTAGGGTATACTCTCTTTGAATGAAGTTATCATCATCTGGAGCCTCTACATTTTTTTATATACAATGTCCTTCATTAAAAAATCACTAGTCATGCCAAAGACAGGATAACAAGAATAAAATCCAAGCAATAAAACAGATCATAGAAATGGGCCAACATTGGAGTTAGCTAACAGGAACTTTAACATAATTATAACTACTGTATTTAAGAAAATAGAGGAAAAGGTACAGAAACTATAATGATGAAAGAGAATTTCACCAACTAAAAGGAATCTACAAGAAAGAATCAAATCAAAGTCTAGGAGCAAAGCAGAATACCTGAAATTAAGAGCTCATTAGATAGACACAACAGCAGATTAGGCACAGCAGAATATGGGATTAGTGAACTAGAAAACAGGTTGATTGAAAATAACCAAACTGAGGCACAGAGAGGAAAAAAAGAAGAAAGAATGATACTGCAGTAAAGATCATTGAGATATGGAGGGCATATGTGTGATTGAAGTCTTAATAGAAGAAGAGAGAGAAATAATAAGACAAAAGAATATTTAAAGAGATAATAGCTTAGAATAGTTCTAGAATTGATAAAAGATACTCACCTACAGATTCAAGAAGTTTTTGCAAACCCTAAGCGGAATTAATACAAAGAAAACTACATCTAGATTGACCATAGTAAGACTGTTGAAAATTAAGGACAAAGAGAAAAATATCAAAAGGAGCTAGAAAAAACCACATACTATCCTCAAAGGAGCAAAAAGTAGTCTGATAACTGACTTCAAGATGATGAAAAGACATCTTTAAAGTGCCAGAAGAAAAAACTGTCAACCCAGAATTCTATACTTGGTGAAAATATTGCTCAAAAATCAAAGGAGGAAAGACATTTTTAGACAAAAAATGAAAGGATTTATTGCCAGCAAATCCTCAATAAGACAGATCCTATAAAGAATTTTTGAGACAGTTGTAAAGTGATTGCAGAGGTAAACCCAGAATTGTAAGAAATAGAGAGCAACCAAAATGTTGCTTTCCACAGCCAAGAAAACAGTCAAAAAAACTAAGACGCAGCCCACGGAATGGGAGAAGATATTTGCAAATAACGCTACAGATAAAGGACTGGTATCCAAGATCTACAAAGAACTTCTCAAACTCAATACATGAGAAACAAATAATCAAATCAAAAAATGGGCAGAAGATATGAACAGACACTTTTCCAGTGAAGACATACAAATGGCTAACAGACACGTGAAAAAGTGTTCAAAATCATTAGCCATCAGGGAAATTCAAATCAAAACCACATTGAGATACCACCTTACGCCAATTAGAATGGCAAAAATAGACAAGGCAAGAAACAACAAATTTTGGAGAGGATGTGGAGAAAGGGGATCCCTCCTACACTGTTGGTGGGAATGCAAGTTGGTACAGCCACTCTGGAAAACAGTGTGGAGGTCCCTTAAAAAGTTAAAAATTGAGCTACCCTATGATCCAGCCATTGCACTACTGGGTATTTACCCCAAAGATACAGACGTAGAGAAAAGAAGGGCCATATGCACCCCAATGTTCATAGCAGCATTGTCCACAATAGCTAAATTGTGGAAGGAGCCGAGATGCCCTTCAACAGATGACTGGATTAAGAAGATGTGGTCCATATATACAATGGAATATTACTCAGCCATCGGAAAGAATGATTACCCAACATTTGTAGCAACATGGACGGGACTGGAGGAGATAATGCTAAGTGAAATAAGTCAAGCAGAAAAAGACAATTATCATATGGTTTCACTCATTTATGGAACATAAGAAATAGCAGGAAGATCAGTAGGAGAAGGAAGGGAAGAATGAAGGGGGGTTAAACAGAAGGGGGAATGAACCACGAGAGACTATGGACTCTGGGAAACAAACTGAGGGCTTCAGAGAGGAGGGGGGTGCGGGATTGGGATAGGCTGGTGATGGGTATTAAGGAGGGCACGTATTGCATGGTGCACTGAGTGTTATACACAAATAATGAATCATGGAATACTACATCAAAAACTAAGGATGTACTGTGTGGTGACTAACATAACATAATAAAAAATTATTATTAAAAAAAGTTGCTATCCAAATGTGGATAAATATAAATGAATATCGACTGAATATTAATGATGTAATATATGTATAGAATTAAAATGGAGGACAACATTAATGCAAAATTTGGGAAGGATATAAATGGAGTTAAAAATTTTCTAAAGTTTTAGTGCTATATGGGAAATGGTAAAAATAGTAATTTAAATTATAATAAGTTAAGGAAACATTTTTAACCTGTAGGCAAACACTAAATTAGTAGTAAAATGTGTGTAAAAGAAAAATGACATAATAGTGGTTTTGATTAATCAAAAGAAGGCAGAAAAAGAGAAAAAGGGACTGTGGGTCACATATGAAATAAACGGTAAGATGGTAATAAAACCCTTAATATAACATTAACTACACTAAATATAAATGGATTCCATACTGAAATTAAATGATATCATTTTATTTTATTTTTTATTTTTTATTATTATGTTCAATTAGCCAGCATATAGCACATCATTAGTTTTTGATGGGTGTTCAAAGATTAATCAGTTGCATATAACACCCAGTGCTCATCACCACAGGTGCCATCCTTATTACCCATCACCCAGTTACCCCATCCCCCCACCCCCTTCCCTTCTATAAACTCAGTTTGGTTCCTGGAGTCCAGAGCCTCTCGTGGTTTGAAATGACATAATTTTAGTAGTCAGATGGCAAACAGTGATATTGCAGGTTGGAAGATAGTGATCCATGTATTGCTGTGGGAAATACATTTGTTACTACTGTGTCTGAGCTCATGTGGCAAGAAGACCAAGCAGCTGTCAGCCCTGTAAATTTAGTAAAAAGTTTGGAAGATAGAATGCTAATAGTATGTGTTGGTTGTGACTGGCTGCATTTATGAAATTATCAGAAGGAAGAGATGGTTCAGATAAGAATTTGTTGATTTGAAAGCATAAATAAAAAGGAATCTAAGGAGTCCATTGTTTGGGTATTGAAAGATTGGAAAAGCCATCCGCTTTTAGATGCCAAACAGTAGAAAGTAAGATGGAGAAACCCTTTGAGAAAAAATGGTTCATTAAGATTCAGATTTATAGCAAAGATCGGATTAGGTGTATGGCTTTCCTATCCAATCCAGATGGCCCAAAGCTGATTGCCATCGAATTGGGAGAAAGTTATGAGGGCAAGAAAGCAAAGAAATATATCAGGCTTGAGAATTCTATCTAAAAACTGACATGCAACTGACTGGAAGCAGATAGATGGGAAACATACTATAGTTTAGAGGAAATTTTTTTACCAAAGAAATATGAAGAAAAAATCATGAAGCTAGCCTGTAAAAGCTTTCTCTTGTTTGAAGCTTAAAACAATATTTAGGATCCCCAACTTGAACCTTCTGGAATAAGCTTTGACAGCTGAGAAACCCCTAGAAGGGCATACTTTCCAATGCCTACTTCAGATGTAGCCCAGGAGGTCATGATGGACAAGGAAGTATGTCCCAGAAGGTAAAGCCATGAGTCCTGGAGAATAATAGACTTCTAATGTTCATCTTAAACAGCAAAATCAGGATCTAATCAAGAAAGCTTTCCTATTTCTAGACTAGAGGTTTTCATAATACTTGTCCAGCAAAATTCTATCATTGCTAGGTTATAATCATGCTGAGTATCCTCCATGCTTCTTACTTGAGAATGGGAGTTTTTATTGTGGTTTTTCTATCCCTGCTTGTCACTGCATTGTGTGTGTGTGTGTGTGTGTGTGTGTGTGTGTGTGTCCCCAGGTGATTGGATCACACATGTGGGTGTGATTAATAGGAAGGAATCTGCATCTCTTGGAGGTCCAGGACTCTGAAGTCATTGGATGGGAGTTCAGGTTTTCTCCCTTGGGAAGCCAAGATGTTTGTTGTGGATGTGGGAAGACAAATGAAATGGATATTTGGTGACTAAAGTATTGGACAGTGGCCAAGAATAGTATGTGATCACCTAAGCCTGTTTACTTCCTGAGCCCACAGCCAGACCCCTTGCTCAGCTTTCCTTGTGGTTACTTGAGGTCAAATGTCTGAATTCTGTGGGTAAAGTGCTTTGTGCCATTTGTAGTCTTGGTCCATGGAAACCTCCCACATGATCTTCCATGTTTTCTCTTCATCCATGGTCTAACTGGATGTCATTGTCCAGGGTGACTTTGGAAAACTTAGGTTAAAGGTAGAGCCACCATCAGTCAAGGTCTCTGAATGACTTCATGGGGCTTCCCCATCGGCCCACTCTCAGCCGATTGGCCTTTATAAACTTCCACTTTATTAAGTCGCCAAGATTTTCAAGTTTTCTCTGTTTCAGTAGCTAGTATTATCTTAATTAATATACCAGAATTATATATACATATATACCATCTCTATACCAGCATTCTCTGCAACTCATCTCCCGTATTTTTTGACATTTAACTTATAATACACACCAATGGTACAAAGAACAGAGAACAAGCTTTGACAGCTGGGCAACTGATAGTACAGAACAAAGTTCATTACCTTGCTGGGATTTGAACAACCCAGAGAACTGAAAAGGGTAAAGCATATGGTCATGGATTACTCTACAGCCATTGGGCGGAGAGTCATTTTACAATTCTATTCCTGAGCCACACCCCCCCCCCCCTGCCTTAATGCTCTGTTCATAATTCCGGTTATTGAAGTGGTGGCAGAGCTTGTAGAATCTCCCCCTTAGTATTATTCAAGAGCTTTATTCTGCAATGGATATGCTTACAACATGTCCCTCTTAGGGCAGTTTTCTGAAATGGGGTCAACATATTTTTCCAAAAGCACAAATCCTGGAAATGTCTGACTAACTCTAGCATCATGTCTTAAAGGGGTAAAATAGTTTTACTATCTGGCCCCAGGAATGCAGGCCTCCTAATTTCAAGTAATTCATCTCCTAGGGGTGTTTTTGCGTGTTTTTGTGTTTTTCTTGGTCAACTCTACAGTCATCTCATTCTGCAGCCAGAAGCAATTTGTATCTCTGAAACCATCCAGCTTACAAGGTCTGCTTTCCAACCAGGAAGGGCGTTGCGGTGAACAGTCCTGGGTGACACAGACTGATTCATGATTGTGTTAGGAAAATAGTTTCTTGTCATCCTAGTAGAATATGAATTTGGCAGCTGGGTAAGACTGCAGTTTGCAGAAGAACAGTGGAGAATAAAGATGTTGTTGAGCCTGCGTGTGACCATGTGTATCTGTCTTTTATTATGCAATGAGACAAAAAATATAAGCAAGATTCTCAGAGCCCTAGAACATGCATGATTTGTCATGAAAACGGGAAGCAGGTTTTCTGGCAAGGCTGACTATAGGCCCAATTAAACTGTGAGGAGGAGGAATCATAACCTAACTGGTTGTCTTTTTCAAACACAGAACAGGCAACATGAAGTTGTACTTCACTTTTGCCAATTAGACGGAGCCCCCTCCCCCCGGGGCCCCACACCTTCCACGTGTTTGAATAAGATAACTTCAAAAAACTGTGTAGTTGGATCGTAGTATGCCATTCATCCGAAAGATCCCGAAGTGAGAACTTGAGATTTGGGAATCCAGTGAGGGAGTCTTACTGTTCTATTTTGCAACGAGGCTGAGATTGATCCACTGGCTGATGGATTCATTCACTCAACATGTATTTATTGAACAGCTGCCATGGTAGAGGTTCTGAGCTAGGCCCCGGGAACGAGAAATATAGAGAGTTTCTGTCTCTGTGGAGTTTACAGTCCAGTGGGGGATACAGATCAATAGACAGACTCAGTTATAGTGAGGTGTGGGGAACGCTCTGCCGCGGGTAGTAGAATTGCTAAGGGAGGCAGAGCAGGGTCAGCCAACCCAGCTTTGTGCAACGGTCAGGGAAGTGTTCTGGGAAGAAATGATGTCTAGACTGTGACATGAGCAATGAGGGGGAATCAGCTAGGCACTGGGCAGTGGTCAGGGTCGGGGTCAGGGAGAATTTAGTGAGGGAAGGGCGTGGGCTAGAGAGTTTTAGGCAGAGGGAATCACTGGAAGTATAGTGTGGGTAGCAGGAGAAAGTGACAAGTGACTGGCTTCTAACATGTGAGGAAGGAAAAGTCAAAATCTGGGTGAAGACAGAAGTCAGATCTCACTGAGCCTCCTGGAACATTCTAAAAGAGGCTGGACTTTATTTCAAGAGAGAGATGAGAGCTGTTGAACAAGGCTACATTAGCTTGCATTCTTAATTTGTCCTGTTTCTGCAGAGGAAAGAGAAAGAGGGAGGTAAGGACAAACCAGGGAGTCTCCCCAAATCCACACAGCGGGGAGTTTGGTGGCAGCAGAACAGCCTCTGGGCTTACAGAGTCTCAGGACCTGTTTGCCGGCGTGGCTTTCTTCCAACCTCTGCCACGTGCCACTTTTGTCCCATTTCTGACAGTCTCCAGAAATCTAACTTCTCTCAACGGTCTGTGCTAACAAGGTGGGGATGAGAAGTAAGTACTGCAGAGTGATAGACACTCTAGATGTCTCACTTGGTTTGGGAAGATGAGCCGTCACACGCGTTGAGTGTGCACACACGCACACTCCTCATCGGCCTAGGCCCTTTATTAAGAACAGCTTTCGTGAGTATTCTCGCTCTCCAGGGAACTGCACATATTGAACGTAACTGTCTGATGAGTCTGGACATAAACATATGCCCGTGAAATTGTTACCACAATCGGGTAATAGACATCTGTCACCTCTGCACATTTTTTGGTGCTTCTTTGGTTTTCTTTGTTTGCTTGCTTTGTTGTCATGTAAAATACTTACTTAACATGAGATCTACTCTCTTAACATACGTCGAGGCGCACAGTGCAATATTGGTAAGTGCAGGTGCAATGCTGGACAGCGGACACCTAGAACTTCATCCCCTTGCCTAGCAGAAACTTTACACGCATTGATCAGCAGCCCTTCATCTCCCCTCCTGGCCCCTGGCAACCACTGTTCTCTCTGCTTCTGGGAGTCCTCTTGTTTTAGATACACAGAAGTGGAATCACGCAGCATCTGTCCTCCTGTGTCTGGCTTAGTTCACTTAGCACAATGGCTTTGAGGTTCATCTATGTTGTCACAAGAAGGCTAGTTTCTTCTTTTTAATGGCTGCATACTATTCTATCATCGTGTCCTCATTCCGAAGCTGTCATGGCACAAGGCTTAGAAGTAGGGTTCTCCACGCCAGTACCAGGGAAATGGAGAGTGGTTGTCACGAAGATGGGAAAATAGGCATTGGCAGGTATTTCCTGGCACATTCGCTCGACACCTGCTAACTTTGGGAGTCAAACCGTGTTTCCCAGACTATCTTACAGGGAACCCCAACTTCTCAGGCTTCCAGGAGACAATGTTGAAAAAGGGGATCCCATTTATTTATTTATTTATTTATTTATTTATTTATTTATTTTTTAAGATTTTATTTATTTATTTGACAGAGATAGAGACAGCCAGTGAGAGAAGGAACACAAGCAGGGGGAGTGGGAGAGGAAGAAGCAGGCTTCCAGCAGAGGAGCCTGACATGGGGCTCGATCCCAGAACACCGGGATCACGCCCTGAGCCAAAGGCAGACGCTTAACGACTGAGCCACCCAGGCGCCCTGGGGATCCCATTTAAACAATTCTAGGTAGTATAGGATGAAGTTATTTGTTTTTAATAAATAGTTAAGTCATTTCTTTACGAAGAAATTAAGGCACATTTAATATGCTAACGTGCATTGTGACTCAGAGAAAGGACCACAATTTGCAACACATTTAAAACTGTTCTCCAGAGATTCTCCCAGCCTCCTTGTCCGCAGAAATCTTTTTATTTTTTCACGGAGCTTCCTGCAGCACAGGGCTGATGGCAGGCAGTCTCGGGAGAGGCCATGGTAACTCCAAGGCTGGAAGTGACTCGGGGACAGGGTGGTCCCAGGGGCCCAGGAGCCTGTGATTTGCCTGTGTATCTGTGACAGAAACACAGTGTGGCCAACACACTAACAGCTATTAGATTCTTCTTTCCAGGAGAGACGGTTTGTCAGTTTGGTGAATTCTCCAAGGGACTATTCACAGAGCGAAGTAACAGGACCCGAGGAACAGCCATTCCTTTGTCAAAACAAACACAGGCGCCCCTGCGTCAGCAAACCCCACAGAGAACAACTTGCTCAATATTTTAAATAGATTTTAAAGGAGGATTTGGGGTCTTAAACTTGACATTGGGAAGGAAAAAAATAATCTGTGTTAAGAAAGAACATATGTGAGACAAATGTTGAGCAGCTGAAAATCATGGGTAATTTTGACACATTTAAATTTTAATTTTAATTGAAAAAATGATTTAGAAAACTGTCTTTTAAAAAGCTCCCCTCCCCCACCTCTGCTGCAAAAAAAAAAAAAAAAAAAAAAAAAGAAACCTGTTGAAAAAGGCAAGCAGCTCTCTGTGACATCTCCCTAATGGCGTGAAGTTTTGAAAACAACAAAAGTGTGAGAGAATTCCTGAGACACATTTGTTGATAGATCTTAAAGAGAAACAAACCAGATCTGTAGGATTTTCCTGAACTGTATTTTCTCAGAATATTCTTACCAATCCATGTAATTTTACCAGTTCCTTGGATCTCAGCAGTATCATTGGAAGGGTGATTCAGATAAAGTGAACAGATAAACATGACTGAAGAATCATAGTAATAGTGACAATACCCAAAGAATAAAAGTTTCAACTGTTTACATCAGAAGACCACCTCCCAAACTATTGTGAACCAATGATCCAGGCTTTCAAAAATTGTAAGAGAACCAGTTGAATGCAGGGAGGTTAAAGCAAAAAGATAAAGCCTGGTTCTTATCAGGAAGAGGACCTTTTTTTTCCCACTAGACTACGTGCCAAGTGCTTTCCACAATAACTTTTATTAATTTCATAACAGCTCTGAAAGGTTCATGTTATTGCCAATTTACTAACGACTAAATCGAGTTCAGAGAAGTCATGAAACTTTCCCAAGTTCTTATTATATAGTTATTGTAGTATTGAATTCATATTTTAACCGCGATGCCTCATGCAGTGAATGCCTGATCTCTACCCAGTGTTCCTGCTTCTAATGGCAAAGTTATTCCTGCCTAAATAAATTCAATGTGAAAGTTAAGGATAAAAGATCCTGGACAAGCAAGAAAAGTTCTGCTGTTTTTATTTTTATTTTATTTTAATTTTTTCATTTTTTAAAAATTTAAATTCCATTAATATATAATGTATTATTGGTTTCAGAGGTAGAGGTCAGTGATTCATCAGTTGTATATAACACCCAGTTCTCATTACATCACGTGCCCTCCTTAATGCCCAGCACCCAGTTACCCCATCCCCCTACCCAGTTCTGCTGTTTTTAAACCATGTAGAATCCCTGGGTAAAAGCAGGTGAAAGTAGGAATGAGATGATTTCTGTAAATCTATTCATTTTATTCAGCACACACTTACACAGCTCCTACCTGGCGCTGGTTTAAGCACTTTCCACATAGGTACCTCCTAATAACTCTACGAAATAGGTACAATTAACATCTCCCTTTTACAGAAAAATAAACAGGCTAAGTAACTTGCTCAAGGTTACTCAGTCAATAAATGGCAGTGCAGAGACCAAATCCGGGCGGTCGGGCTCCAGAGTCCATGTTCTGAATCTCTCTGTTAGGTTGCTTCTTTGATTGGCGTCCTTGAGTCTAATGAAAGGCCACCTTAGGTGCCGGCTCCGATGTGCGGGTTTACAATGGGTTTACTTCCCTACTGTCAGATGCACTTGAGGCAAAAGCAGATTTTCAGAGCTTTCCCATAGACTCCCAGGTCACGGAATATGAGGTCTGGATGTCTGTATCTGATGGGATCTCTTGACCCCGCACAACCTGCATGTGCTCTTCTCAGGGGTGGTCTAATTTCGTTGGCCATGGTGAGTCAGATCTCCGCCGGCTTCCCATTTTGGTAGGCAGCGGGTGGAGGGCTCGTGTCGCCTCCAGCGTCGGGACGGTCCTATTGGCAGAGTAACGAAGACAGTCACCTTACATTATTCCATCATTTATAGTGTTTAGCCATATTATGCACAGAGATGTTCCCCCCCAAAACCCAGATTGAGTAAGCCTCATTACTGCTAGCACACGCACACGCGCACGCACACGGCTCTGTCCCGATCCATATGAACAAACATCTCTGCGGAGGCCCTGGTGGGGCGGTGCTGCGCTTGGGATAAGGGCTGAGCGCCCTCCCAGAAATGGTTGTAGCAGAGTCGAGGCTGAACTGGCCCTATAAATAATTATGGCATTGGAAAAGAAGGAGGGCGGTGGTAGCATGTAACACAGCCCTTCTGACTAGCAGTCTGCTGATGGACAAAGTACTTCATGGCGTTACTATATTCCCACCGAATTCCTTTTCCTGTGTCTAGGTCAAAGCATAAAGAAATCTTTTTTTTTTTTTTTTGCCTTTATTGAACTATAAAGCAAAAGATAGGGAAAAAATATAGATACAGTTCTCTTTAAATGGTGAAGTAGATGCTTCTGTTTTCTTTGGCTGACCATTTTCTTGTATGTAAAAAAACATGATAAAAACTTCCTTGAACTTACTTTTATTTTCCATTGGTCTACCAACTCTACAAAAATTTCCATTTGTTTCTTTTTACCATTTTCCCCTCAGAAAGGTCTAAGGCACAGGATCTAAATGCCAAGTTTAATCTGCTCTTACAAGACACATGAAGTTTTTGGGGAAAACTATTCTCAAATGGCATATTTCATCTAGGGAGTATCATTTAAAATATGTCTCCTTATGGCCCGAACCTAACAGGTGTTATTAGATCTACACAGGTCTGGATTTTTCCGGCCGAAAACATCAGAAAGCTTAATCTTGTGGCCTGAGCATTGAAATCCATTCCATTTTTGAAAGTCATTTTCTGGAATGTCCTGGGCGTCTGCAAACAAGAGTGCTTGCCTGCGAGGTATGTTAAAGTTTTGCTCAAGAAGAGAATGACCACAACGCTAAGAATCATAACTGACCCTCAGCATTTCCAGATGCGGAACCGAGTGTCAGCATAAATTTCTCCAGATGTGTTTCGAGTCTGGGCTTGGCTAGCGGTGCAGCCCGGAACACACATGGAGTAGGTGCAGAGGTAGTGACCGACCTTTCGTGTGAAAGGGCTTTATGTGAGCGCCACCCAGCATATATCTTCTGTGAAAGCCAGCTCTAAACAGACAAAGCGAAGCCATGGTGTTGACTGCTTTGGAAGATGCTATCCATTCCCAGTACCAGAAGGAGAAATACCAAGAAACTAAGGAGAATGGACACCCAGGAGAGAGGGATCCATCCCTCACTCATGAAGACACAGAAATATTTGGCTTTCTTAATAGTGCTTTATTCTACACATTTCCATGTGTATATGTGGTTATATAATCCTTATAGTCACAATTTAAATTGTTGCTAATATTCCCTCTTGGAGCTATCTTATTTAATTCATCATTCCCTTGCTATTGGAAATGGAGCACCTTCTAATTATTTAACACAATTAATAATCTGTGATTAGCAATTCCGTGGATATGATTGCCTTCAAGCCATTTTATGGTGTTTCCTATTTTCCAGAGTGTGTCTTTTACTGGGATCTGCATGAGTCATTGGTCTGCACACCCCGTTAGCTCTTTAGTCACACCATCACTTGGAAAACCATTAACAAGCAAGCCAAAAAGAACCCCCCCAAAAAACCCAACTAAGAAAATGTCCATTCAATGAAATCTGAATACAAATCTGTAGTGAGATCTATGCAAACCTTTAAAAATCAAAGTGACTTTTTAAAATGCAGAGGTGGAAGAAGTAGGCAAAAATGACCACAGTCGCAACCAGGCTAACCTAATCATTCTGCAGCCACATATACCAGAATAATACTCTTGTGTTATTTTTGCCTAATCCTGCATTTGTAGGGATAAAAGAGCAGAGAAAAACTTAAAAGTGCTTACTTAGTACCAGGTAGTTTTAGTAAGAGTTTTATATGACATAGTAACTCATTGAACCCTTGAAAAAAACCTATGAGAAAGCCACCATTATTTTTCCTATTTTGCAAGTGAGGAACTGAGCATCTGAGAGGTTAAGTAAGCTGGCCAAGGTCACAGCTCCAGGTGACAGTATTGGGATATGAGCCCAGGCCATTGGGCTCTGGAATTTATGCTCTTAACCACTACCTACCTTTCTAGAAAGCACACATAAGTCTATATTTGGCTTTCTTCAGTTACATTATATCACATACATACTTCCCACTTATATGTGGCTATATAGACTTATAACAACCATTTGAATTATTGCATAATATTTCCCAATTATTTTCTATAATAGTTCAACTAACCATTCCTCCACTCTTAGGAACTGAAATCCTCTGTTTAAAATTATTAATAATCTGTAATAAATTATTCTATGAACATCATTGTTTTCTAGCCATTTTTTAGAATTTCCTTGGTATAGAGTCTCTTAACTGGCATTTTCCAGGTCAAAGGGTAAACATTTTTGTGACTCATTTTTAAAAAAATTTTTAAAATTTAAATTCAATTAATTAACATAGAGTGTATTTTAGTTTCAGTGGTAGAGTCCAGTGATTCATCAGTTGTATGTAACACCCAGTGCTCATTACATCACGTGTCCTCCTTAATGCCTGTCACCCAGTTACCCCATCCCCCCAACTGACCTCCCTCCAGCAACCCATTTTTGTGACTCTTGATACATATTTCAAAAATGATTTCCAGGGACACTTGGCTGGCTCAGTCATCAGAGCCATGTGACTCTTGATCTCAAGGTTGTAAGTTTGAGTCCTGTGTTGGGTGTAGAGATTACTTAAAAAGAAAATCTTAAAAAAATGATTTCTGAAAGAGTCTTTCCACTTCACATCACCAACATGACTATATGAGAATACCAAATTCTTTGAAAACTTAGCCAGAATTGGATATTATCAATTGTATTTGTAAATTAATTAGGTTAAAAATGACCCTTTTATGTTAACTTTCATTTATTTGATTACTAATAATAAGAAACATGGTCTATTTGGCTTTTAAAGCCAAGTATTTTGAGGTATAACTTATATACAGTAACATTCATCATTTTTAAGTATATGATTTTGGCAAATGTTTATAATCCTGCAACCACCTTAGTCAGGATACAAAATCTTTCCTTCACCCTACAAAGTTCTCTTTGTAGTCAATCTCCTCCCCATGTCGCCAGCCCGTGCATCCTTGAGTATGTTTTTTGTTCCTACAGTTTTTCTTTTTCCAGAATGTCGTATTAGTGGAATCGTATAATATGTGTGATTCTCTTGCGTCTGGCTTCCATCACTTAGCATAATGATCTTGAGATTTAGCTATGTTGTTGCACGTATCAGTGGTTTGCTCCTTCTTCTAGCAGAGTGGTCCTCTATCGTACGAACGTGCTATATTTGTTTATCCATTTGCCAGTTGATGGACATTTGGGTTATTTCATCTTTGGACAATTATGAATAAGGTGGTTATAAACATCTGCAAACAGGTTTTTATGTGAACTCTCCCCTTTCTTTTGAGAAATTTCGTCCCTCTGATGGTCTTTACCAGTATTTTAGGGCTTTTTGTATCTATTTTTATCTGCTCTGGATTGAAAAAAAAATGTTTTAGCTCTTTCTCAAACATATTTTCAACACTTGTCCACCCTATTCTTTAGAATGGTTTTTAAACTGTAGTTCTAAATTCTAAAATGCAATGAAACCAGTCAATCTCTTCCCTTACTATTTATTCTATTATCCTTCTATGCTTAGAAAATTATCCTTATATTAGAATTGCGATATTACGTTTTCTTCATTGACAGGTGGTTTGAATTTTTTTTATTTATTTTTATTTTTTAAAGATTTTATTTATTTATTCGACAGAGATAGAGACAGCCAGCAAGAGAGGGAACACAAGCAGGGAGAGTGGGAGAGGAAGAAGCAGGCTCATAGCGGAGGAGCCTGATGTGGGGCTCGATCCCAGAACGCCGGGATCACGCCCTGAGCTGAAGGCAGACGCTTAACCGTTGTGCCACCCAGGCGCCCCGGTTTGAATTTTTACATTGAATTTTTAAGCCACTTGGAGTTGATTTTGATTGATAAGGTTACATCCTTCATGTTTAACTGCTGTATGATACTATTTGTAAATATGATCATTTCACAGAAGTTTCTAAAGGACGGTAAGTGGAGTAAGTCTGAGCAGAAGACATTAGTCAACACCCACTGTGTTCTTTGAGGCCTTAAGGAGCTAGAATTAGGATAGGATGCAGCTTCAGACGAGTTAAAGATAAGATGAGGTATTATGGTTCTCCAGAGAAAGAGAACCAATAGGACATACCTATATATATATGTCTATTTAGGTATATATGATTTATTATAAAGAATTGGCTCACATGATTATGAAGCCTGGGAAGTTCTATTATCTGCCTTCTGGAAGCTGAAACCCAGAAAAGCTGGTGGTTTTTAGCTCCAGTCTGAGTTTGAAGATCTGAGAACCAGGTATAGGTCCCAGTCCAGACCAGTAGGAGACCAGTTGCCCAGCTCCAGGAGTCAGGCAGAGAGCAGATCCTCCCTCGTCCACTTTTTCCTTCTATTCAGGCCCTCCAAGGATTGGATGATGCCCACCCACACTGGGAGGGCAATCCACTTTACTCAGTCTGTTGATTCAAATATTAGTCTCATTAGGGAAACACCCTCGCAGACACACTTAGAAATGATGTTTAACCAAATCCCTGGGCCCCTGTGACCCAGTCTAGTTAACACATAAGATGAACCATCACAGGTACTTTAGGTAGGAGGATAATTCAGGGTAAGTATTTCTGCTTGTATCAGTAGTTATAGTTTCTGCAGTCCCAGAATTAATGGCACCACCAGGAGGGCTGGTATGTTGATTTGGAATTTTAGGAGTTATCGAAATCATGGACTAATTGGACTGATGCCCATCAACCCATATCAGAAATAACCAGGCCAAATCTGCCACGGATAGGCTTTGCCTGGTCTTTTTTTTTTTTTTTTTTAAAGATTTTATTTATTTTATTTGACAGAGAGAGAGACAGCCAGTGAGAGAGGGAACACAAGCAGGGGGAGTGGGAGAGGAAGAAGCAGGCTCCCAGCAGAGGAGCCCAATGTGGGGCTCGATCCCAGAACGGCGGGATCACGCCCTGAGCCGAAGGCAGGTGCTTAACGACTGAGCCACCCAGGCGCCCCTTTGCCTGATCTTCTGAACATGATCATAGTCAATCAAAAAGTCGCTTTAGAAAAGTTCACTGTCTCAGCTTACATCTTCAGCCACTGACATTCTTTCTGCCCTTAGTTGAAGGGGCAGAGTAGGCTGTAGCTTGACTTGTCCACTTAGTTGCTTGAAGGGAAAAAGTAGGAGCAAAAGAGTGAGTGAGAAATGGTGCACTAGCAGTGCCTACTAGTCAGCGTGTCCTATCCAATGTCGTGGTCTGTCTCCAATCCTGTTAGCAAAAAACCCTTCTTTGGAGGGAGGGTGGGAAGGAAGTGAATAGAGAGGTGTGGAGAAGGGAATGAAGAGCTCTCCCTCTGTGCGGTTGGCACTTGCGTATTCTGAACATAATATCCCTGTGGTTTGGTACTCTCCCCTAAGAGACTTCTTCATTAGGGCTCAGGAGTCAGGCACAGGTTCAAATCCTAGATCTACCACTAATTATTAAGATTGCAACTTCGCAAACACATTTCTGTGTATACATATATGTTCACTGATAAAAAGAAACACTGTAAATCACTAAAAGAGGGAGAATTGCTGCTCTCCTGGGAATTAACATGGAAGTGACATCATCGAGAGTGATCAAACCCTACGGAGAAGATGATCCTGTCCTCATGATGCCCGCTGACATCCAGTGGCCTGTCGCCATGTGCCAACACTGTGAGAATGCGGCATGGCCTCCTCACTACAGCTCTGTAAGGGAGATAATTACTAATTTGATTAATGATGAAGTTGAGGCTCAGGGGACGTAGATGATTTTCCTAATAATCTTACACAGGTCTGAGGAAAAGGAGTTGGGATTTGAACCTAATCTGTCAGATTCTAGAACATGAGTTCTAACCTTGACACTTGTCCTTCCTAACACTACTGGGGCCACTAGGTTATTTTACCTCCCTCTCCTGGTACTTTTGCTTCCAGGGCTAGTAAGGGTGGTCATTTCCCTAACAGCCCCCAAATCCCCATGAATATGCATCCTCTTTCTGTAGGTCCAGAAACACTTATTTCCCTCCCATTTTCTTAATCATGTGATGTCGTGTTATTTGCACTTAATCTTTATAAAGGAAACCAGTCCAGGGGCCTGGAGGAAAGGGCTTTCTCAGGACTAACCCTTATATGGTTTTGCAAGGCAGGCCCCAGGGGAGCTTCCAAGATTCCCTTTCCACCCCACTATTATAGTTGCTGTCTCCCCTGTGACCGTGAATCTCATGCTTAAGAAACTTTCTTGACCCCAACGAGTGGTTGCACGAACTGAAGGACAGATACCTTTCTCTATGAAGTCTGACAACTTTCTCTTGCCCGGGGCTGGCCTGACGGTGGGAGAGGTGTTTAAGTGGGATGCTGCAAAAGTGGTCTGGAGTGAAAGGGATGGGAGGTATTTGACACCTTCGATCTCTTGTCAGATTAGGGCAGTGAGAAGTGGGATGGGCTGCCATCAGAGGGTAGAAACTTAAATGTGGGTAGATGGAGGAGATTAGGGAGTTTGCATGGAGGTTGGTAGGGTTACTTGAGGGGAAAGAGGAGACTGGACCTCTCGGGTGTCATTTGGTAATTTAATGTTGGCTGTGGAATCCACTGGCCATCAATCTTGATGAGCTGCCCTGGCCACAGAGGTCATGTGTAAGCTCCCTGACCAGAGCTCTTCATTTGTTCTCTGTGCGCGAAGCCAGGCAGTCTGTTGGCTTCTCCGTTTTTCTCTTGTTCTGCTCTTGCCTGCCCAACCACTCCCTTCCATTTGGGGTAGAAAGATTCCAAGCAGGCAGGGGTCTGGGGCTGCTGGTTTATAACAGCATCTGGTGTCTGCATTGAGTAATCTGTGGATATCACCTCTCATGAGAAGTATAATAGCTTGAGAAATCTGTGGAAATATACCCATCTTTCCCATCTTTGCTATGGTTGCCTCCCTTTAAGGTGCAGATAATTTAAACCAAAATAAATCTAGACTCAGAATGTGTAGAAAGTAGGGGAATTCACCATGTCAGTGAATCTTCTAGTAATTCTCTGGTTAATCCAATGGATTTTTTTGATTACATATATAAATTATTATATACAGAATTATTATGTATAATTATATATATAATTAATATACACATATGTGTATATGTATATGTGTCTATCTATATAGGTATATATGCATTTTAAGCCAATGGTCTTGTTTAAATTGAAAAACTTGGTCAGCTAGGTGGTTCTCTTCTCCCCTGAGTATTCTCTAGTGACGCACCACTAGACATGAGCTTTGCCCAGTTGTGGTCCCACATTTATCACCTTCGGGATAACTTCCTTGGCCACCTCCTAGGAAGACAAAAAGGTACCTTCAAATATCAGGGTTGAGGTTAGCATCTGTGCTTTACATGTACTCCTTTTGGAGCTATTGCCATGACAATCAGCATGGTTCTGGGTATGTAGACCATCCAGTCTAGTGTGAGAGAGACGTAGGCCCACAGCCTCCGTGTTTAGTGCTCAGTAAGGCTCAGTAACAGGATGAGCCTCCAGAAAACCTGGGCAAGAGAGTGAGGGGGTCAGAAAGAAAGAACATGGTGGCCTCGGTGTGTTGTCCGCAGTTGTCAGATTTGTGAGCCTGTGTGAAAAACCACTTTGGAGACTCCCACAGTGAGTGGAGGGGTAAGGACTCTTGTTCTGGAAACAAGCAAATGGAAACTCCTAATTTGGCATTAATATCCGTGCGACCACATGTGAGTTCACAAGTTGCTGAAACCCCAAATATTCCAGCCTCTTCTCAATTTCCTCCCAACTAGCAAGCTCCAGCTCTGACCCAGGGACCAGGATATTTTTCATCCTGGTGCTTCATCGCTCTACTTGCACCGTCTGGTCCATAGTCAGCTTTTTCTCTCAGCAACTAAGCTCCCTTGAGAAAAATGTTTTCCTCAGCCTGGGCTCCCAGCCAGCACCTGATCAAAACTTGCCCTCCTCACAGCATTCTATCCAAAAATCTAGTCAGTGTCCTCTGATATCTGTCCCTGGAGGCATTTACATTTTTAATTCAGTTTTGAAAATCAAAGTTATACCGCACATCATTTAAAGAATCAAGTGCATCTACAAGGCATTCCTAAAATAGAGCAGCCTCTCCCCGCCTGTTTTATCCCTCCTCTAACGCTCCCACTTTCAACCCCCTTTGCCTTTCTTATGGTCTTTACCTTCATATCCTTAACATGGTCCTACTGTAACTTACGGAATTTTCGGTGTTAAACATGATCTATTGACTTCCAACCATTGAAGATGACCAGAGCGCTTCATTTGCTCACTTGCCCCTCTTTCCCATCCCCCTAAACTGTGCCACACATATACATTTTTGTCCCCTGCCTTCCCGGTATATTGTAATTTGGGTAAGATTGATATGTAGCACATTTGATGACGTGTAAATCCTATTTGTATGCATGCCATGTATGATTACTTCTCTGGCACAAATTTTTGTGGTCCTTTAAAGTTAATAATGGTTTTCTGTTTATATTTGCTTGGTTTCCTGTGCCAACATTACCACTGTATTCCTCAACTGTCCCCCCATTGTGTAACTCAGTATCTTCACGTCCCTTATATATTCTTTCAATTTCATATGCTCCAAAGGGATTTCTCCTGGAGCCCGACTGGTAGGCCTATTCACGGGTGTCATCTTAGATCTGCCTTCATCATTTTCCTGCATGTTCTCTTAACCTCTCTTTTTCATTGGGTCTCCTAATTCCTCCATTCTATGTCTGCCTCTTCCTTGACTGACTTCTTTGTTTTGGTGAAATATTTCTAAGAAAGATGCTAAGGAGGCAGCATTTTTGAGACCTTGGATTCTGAAAATGTCTTGGATTTCCTCTTTCCCTTCATTTATGTTGGATACCCAACATCAAGTCCTATGTTGGAAATCACTTTCCTTCAGTATCTTTAAGGAATTGCTCCATTGTCTTCTGTCTTCCAGTATTGAGAAAGTTGATGCCATTCTGGTTCTTGATCCTTTGTATGCAGCCTCGTTTTTCTCTCTGGAAGCTTTTAGAATCCTTTCTTTGTCTCCTATCACCTAAGATTGGGTTTCCTAGAAACAGAGATTGAGGCAGGGTTTTGAATGCATGGGATTAATTGAGGGATTAATCTCAGGAGAAGGTAAACGAGGGAAGGAAGATACGTCAGGGGAAAGAGCCAAGGATGTGGTCTCAACTGGAGTCTAGCTTTGACCTGATACCGTGGAGTACAAGTTGTGCCACAGACTTAGTTTCCCTTTTGAGGCAAGGTTATTGACCTTTCAAACCTTCCAGTCAATCACTGGTTGTGAGCTCTCCTGTGCAGCCACTGGAGGGGTGGGTGAAGCTCCCAGGAGATACAGCTACCACTTGGCTGAGGGCAGTGCCCCGGAGGAGGGGGCTGTGCGCCCCGGGGAGCCAACACTCACAGCTGTTGGATGTGCTGGCCCAGTACAGGTGTCCTAACAGGGCACCAACAATGTCTTCCAGACATGTGTTCTGAAGGTCACAGTGACTGTCTTTCACTCTAGGAACTCAAATACTTCAGTTCTGGGGAATTTCCTTCAATTATTTTGTCGACAATATCATCTTCTCTGGAACTATTTTTATTAAGATGCTGGAGCTTCTCTTTCAGAGAAAAACATGCAGCCAAGGATCCTTTATCCAGCAAGGCTGTCATTCAGAATTGATGGAGAAATAAAGACATTTCAGAATCGACAGTCACTAGCCAATTTCGTAACCACGAAACCAGCCCTACAGGAGGTATTACGGGGGGTTCTATAAAAGTAAAAAGGCCCCAAGAGTGATACAAAACAGAAAGTCACAGCCAATACAAACAAAGACTTTACTGACAACATGGCAGAATTAAAAGCATATCTCTCAGTACTCAGCCTGAACATTAATGGTTTGAATTCTGGTTTCAAACGCCACAGGGTTGCAGATTGGATAAAAAGAAATGACCCATCCATTTGCTGTCTTCAAGAGACTCATTTCGAACCCAAAGATGCATTCAGACTGAGAGTAAGGGGATGGAGTACCATCTTTCACGCAAATGGACCTCAAAAGAAAGCTGGGGTAGCAATTCTCATATCAGATAAATTGGATTTTAAACTACAGACTATAGTTAGAGATGCAGAAGGGCACTATATTATTCTTAAAGGAAGTATTCAACAAGTGGATATGACAATTATAAATATATATGCCCCCAACAGGGGAGCAGCAAGATACACAAGCCAACTCTTAACCAGAATAAAGAGACATATAGATAAAAATACATTAATAGTAGGGGACCTCAACACTCCACTCTCAGAAATAGACAGAACACCCTGGCAAAAACTAAGCAAAGAATCAAAGGCTTTGAATGCCACACTCGACGAGTTGGACCTCTTAGATATATATAGAACACTACACCCCAGAACCAAAGAATACTCATTCTATTCTAATGCCCATGGAACATTTTCAAGAATAGACCATGTTCTGGGACACAAAACAGGTCTCAGCCGATACCAAAAGATTGAAATTATCCCCTGCATATTCTCAGACCACAACGCTCTGAAATTGGAACTCAACCACAAGGAAAAATTTGGAAGAAACTCAAACACTTGGAGACTAAGAACCATCCTGCTCAGGAATGACTCGATAAACCAGGAAATCAAAAATCAAATTAAACAATTTATGGAGACCAATGAGAATGAAAATACAACAGTCCAAAACCTATGGGATACTGCAAAGGCAGTCCTAAGGGGGAAATACATAGCCATCCAAGCCTCACTCAAAAGAATAGAAAAATCTAAAATGCAGTTTTTATATTCTCACCTCAAGAAGCTGGAACAGCAACAGAGGGACAGGCCTAATCCACGCACGAGGAAGCAGTTGACCAAAATTAGAGCTGAAATCAATCAAGCAGAAACCAGAAGTACAGTAGAGCAGATCAACAGGACTAGAAGCTGGTTCTTGGAGAGAATCAATAAAATTGACAGACCACTGGCAAGACTTATCCAAAAGAAAAGAGAAAGGACCCAGATTATTAAAATTATGAATGAAAAAGGAGAGGTCACGACGAACACCACTGAAATTGGAAGGATTATTAGAAATTTTTATCAACAGCTATATGCCAATAAACTAAGCAATCTGGAAGAGATGGAATCCTTCCTGGAAACCTATAAACTACCAAGATTGAAAAAGGAAGAAATTGATTTCTTAAACAGGCCAATTAATTATGAAGAAATTGAGTCAGTGATAAACAACCTTCCAAATAACAAAACTCCAGGCCCGGATGGTTTTCCTGGGGAATTCTACCAAACATTCAAAGAGGAAATAATACCTATTCTCCTAAAGCTATTTCAAAAAATAGAAACAGAAGGAAAGCTACCAAACTCATTCTATGAGGCCAATATTACCTTGATCCCCAAACCAGGCAAAGACCCCCTCAAAAAGGAGAATTACAGACCGATTTCCCTAATGAATATGGACGCCAAAATCCTCAACAAGATACTTGCTAATAGAATCCAACAGTTCATTAAAAGGATTATCCACCACGATCAAGTGGGATTCATACCTGGGATGCAAGCGTGGTTCAATATTCGCAAATCAATCAGCGTGATACATCATATCAACAAGAAAAGACTCAAGAACCATATGATCCTCTCAATTGATGCCGAAAAAGCATTTGACAAAATACAGCATCCTTTCCTGATTAAAACCCTTCAGAGTGTAGGAATAGAAGGTACATTTCTCAATCTCATAAAAGCCATCTATGAAAAGCCTACTGCAAATATTATTCTCAATGGGGAAAAGCTGGAAGCCTTTCCCTTAAGATCAGGAACACGACAAGGATGCCCACTCTCGCCACTATT
This sequence comes from Ursus americanus, assembly GCF_024610735.1. Taxonomy (NCBI): domain Eukaryota; kingdom Metazoa; phylum Chordata; class Mammalia; order Carnivora; family Ursidae; genus Ursus; species Ursus americanus. The sequence goes on from NC_142134.1 coordinate 42,832,251, forward strand.
ATTCAACATAGTACTAGAAGTCCTTGCAACAGCAATCAGACAACAAAAAGGGATCAAAGGTATTCAAATCGGCAAAGAAGAAGTCAAAATGTCTCTCTTCGCAGACGACATGATACTCTATATGGAAAACCCAAAAGAAGCCACTCCCAAACTATTAGAAGTTATAGAGCAATTCAGTAACGTGGCGGGATACAAAATCAATGCTCAGAAATCAGTTGCATTTCTGTACACGAATAACGAGAACGAAGAAAGAGAAATCAGGGAATCCATCCCATTTACAATAGCACCAAAAACCATACGTTACCTTGGAATTAACTTAACCAGAGACGTAAAGGACCTTTATTCTAGAAACTATAAATCACTCTTAAAAGACATTGAGGAAGACATAAAAAGATGGAAAGATATTCCATGCTCATGGATCGGAAGAATTAACATAGTTAAAATGTCCATGCTACCCAGAGCAATCTACACTTTCAATGCTATCCCGATCAAAATACCGAGAACGTTTTTCAAAGAACTGGAACAAATAGTCCTTAAATTTGTATGGAACCAGAAAAGACCCCGAATCTCCAAGGAACTGTTGAAAAGGAAAAACAAAGCTGGGGGTATCACAATGCCGGACTTCGAGCTGTACTACAAAGCTGTGATCACAAAGACAGCATGGTACTGGCACAAAAACAGACACATAGACCAATGGAACAGAATAGAGAGCCCAGAAATGGACCCTCAGCTCTTTGGGCAACTAATATTTGATAAAGCAGGAAAAACATCTGGTGGGGAAAAGACAGTCTCTTCAATAAATGGTGCTGGGAAAATTGGACAGCTACATGCAAAAGAATGAAACTTGACCACTATCTCACACCATACACAAAAATAAACTCCAAATGGATGAAAGACCTCGATGTGAGACAGGAATCCATCAAAATTCTAGAGGAGAACATAGGCAGCAACCTCTACGACATCAGCCAAAGCAACCTTTTTCATGACACATCCCCAAAGGCAAGAGAAACAAAAGATAAAATGAATTTATGGGACTTCATCAAGATTAAAAGTTTCTGCACATCCAAGGAAACAGTCAGAAAAACTAAGAGGCAGCCCACGGAATGGGAGAATATATTTGCAAATGACACTACAGATAAAGGACTGGTATCCAAGATCTACAAAGAACTTCTCAAACTCAATACACGAGAAACAAATAAACAAATCAAAAAATGGGCAGAAGATATGAACAGACACTTTTCCAATGAAGACATACAAATGGCTAACAGACACATGAAAAAATGTTCAAAATCATTAGCCATCAAGGAAATTCAAATCAAAACCACACTGAGATACCACCTTACGCCAGTTAGAATGGCAAAAATAGACAAGGCAAGAAACAACAATTGTTGGAGAGGATGTGGAGAAAGGGGATCCCTCCTACATTGTTGGTGGGAATGCAAGTTGGTACAGCCACTCTGGAAAACCGTGTGGAGGTCCCTTAAAAAGTTAAAAATTGAGCTACCCTATGATCCAGCCATTGCGCTACTGGGTGTTTACCCCAAAGATACAGACGTAGTGAAGAGAAGGGCCATATGCACCCCAATGTTCATAGCAGCAATGTCCACAATAGCTAAATCGTGGAAGGAGCCGAGATGCCCTGCAACAGATGACTGGATTAAGAAGTTGTGGTCCATATATACAATGGAATATTACTCAGCAATCAGAAAGAATGAGTTCTCAACATTTGCTACAACATGGACGGCACTGGAGGAGATAATGCTTAGTGAAATAAGTCAAGCAGAGAAAGACAACTATCATATGATTTCTCTCATCTATGGAACATAAGAACTAGAATGATCAGTAGGGGAAGAAAGGGATAAAGGAAGGGGGGGTAATCAGAAGGGGGAATGAAACATGAAAGACTATGGACTATGAGAAACAAACTGAGGGCTACAGAGGGGAGGGGGGTGGGGGAATGGGATAGACCGGTGATGGGTAGTAAGGAGGGCACATATTGCATGGTGCACTGGGTGTTATACACAACTAATGAATCATCGAGCCTTACATCGAAAACCGGGGATGTACTGTATGGTGACTAACATAATATAATAAAAAATCATTATTAATTAAAAAAAAAAAAATAAAAGTACACACAACTAAAAAAAAAAAAAAAAAAAAAAAAGATGCTGGAGCTTCTGAAATTGTTCTTCGATATCTTCTTACCTGTCCTCTCCTATTTCCCTTTCTTTTCTTCAATTTGTTCATTTATCTTTCGTTCTTTCTTTCTTTTCGTTATCTTATTTTTAATTTCTGAGATCTCATCTTTAGATTGTGTCTTGATTCTGTTTCATATTCTTTTTGTTGCAATATCTTCTTTTTCCGAAGATATTAATAATAGGGTTTTTTTTTTTTAGGTTTCTTTGCCTTCACAGTCTCTGTCTCCAAGCTGTTTTCCTTTGTGTATCATCCCCCCCCCCCAATCTTTTATAATCGAGGCATTCCCATAATGTGTCTTCTTGGCTGTATACTCATACTTAACAGTAGGACACTCAAAAGCTAATTGGAAATTCTGAGTCATTGGGGTTATCAACTGTGAGCTGGATGGGCCATTTTCTGGGATACCCAGAGATCTTTAGGTGAGTTGATCAGATTCCCCAGAGAAGGCTCTGCTAATCTTCTGCATGAAGGATATAAACCTGATTTCCAGTGTTTGGTGAGCCAAGTAGGGGGAGAAAAATGGTTGAGTTTCAATATTCAGGAAATGTTCATTTGGTGCTCCTATTTTTTTTTTTCTTTTACATCATCTCCACCCTCAGCTGTGGGTAGTGTCTCCTAGTCCAGTGACTATGATTTACCTTTTCCGAATACCTACTCTCAGTCTTCTTCTGGGGGGGGGGGTTGGTCATCTAGCTCCATGGGATAGGGGAAAGGATACAAAGGGTCTAATTGCTTTTTTTCTTTTTTTAAAAAGATTTTATTTATTTATTTGACAAAGAGAGGCAACGAGAGAGGGAACATGAGCAAGGTGAGTGGGAGAGGGAGAAGCAGGCTTTCTGCCGAGCAGGGAGCCCGATGTGGGGCTCGATCCCAGAACGCTGGGATCATGACCTGAGCCGAAGGCAGACACTTAACGACTGAGCCACCCAGGCGGCGTCTAATTGCTTCTTAAACAGACTTTCCTTCAGTACCACCTGTTTTAGCCTCAACTCTCACCCAACTTCTAGAAGTGCCTGATGCCTTCAATTCTTAAGACTTTTGTGGTTCTTCACTGTAAATTGTGTCTCCACTTCTCTCATTCAGGATTTATCTTTCCTGAGTGCATTAATCAGTAACTACTCATGCGTCTGCTTTTTAACTTCCAAAATTTTTTGTCTGTTGTATCCTCTCTGGAATTCTTTGTCTTTAAGTACTTATGCCTTTTTTTCATCCTTTTACTGTTATTTAAGTGGAATTTCAGGAGGGAGTAGACATTAAGGCATACTTTCAATTCAACATCATTAATTGAAATCCCCAACAGGATTTTGTAATCTTTCTGTCAAGGGAAAGAAATTTCCCAGGGAATTTCTCAGCTCCTTATTATTTATCTTAATCATGTTGAGCTTGTCTTTTCATCAGGAGGGATTGTCCTCATAACACAACCCTCTTTCTAATATGTACTTCATGTCAGGGGCATAATAATCATTTATTTTTTGCTAAATATTTATGCAACATTGTATACTCAACATTAGGCTAGATACTGAAAGAACTTATCTAATTGGGGAAAAAACATATTCACAGCACAACAAAGGGTTGTTCTAATGTGTTAAAGAAGCAATAATCCATTCTGACATTCTGCAACAAAATACTTTTGAAATAGCATATTAAAAACTCCACATTAACATTTCACTAATTCACTAATTCACATGCTTAATCTAAGTTCCCTCAAGCTACAGACACTTAGCGAGAGACGGTGTTTTGACCATCTGCTTCTAAGGTACGCTCGCTCCAGTGTTGACGAGCTGACCGGAACTGCAGCATCAGAAACAGCTGTGGTGGTGAAATGCAAAGTTATTTCCCCCCCTTCAGCTTCCCCTTCGCCACTCCTGAAGATTGTGAAAAGACCAGTGCTTATAATCAGGAGAAAGAAATTTCGAAAGTTGGGAACCACAAAGAAATAATCTCCTAGCATACGCTGTTGGTGTTCTACCCACACTGCCCTGGCCCTTACTTCTAGTCACCCCAGGACGCTCGCTGTGAACATCTGGAACTCTATTCCTGTAGAATTTTTACCTGATGCAGGATCAAGCTCAGCTTGTGCATAGGCTGGAAATACCAAAGTTAATGCCCTTGGGAATCACCCTTGAATCAGTGACAGACTGGGGAAGGGTGTGTTAATGGTGGGCAGATTTCCCAGCTTTCTAATCCCTCTTAGTTAGTTGGGGTAACTCTGAGGCATAGTCTACACTATCTTCCAGAACTCCCCAGCAGGATTCCATTCCAGTTGCCCACCCGGTAACCCTTCAAGGCTTCCTTCCCTGTCCCGTTCTACTTCTCCATTTCCCTACAAGTGTTTCCGATGGTCACCCCGTAAATCAAATATTTGAACTCAAATATTTGCCTCTGGTGAAACCCAGGCCAGATATTCCCTGAAGAATAATATATCTCAGAGAGGTCATCCTCTTACTCTGAACTTCATGCAAGTAGAATTAACTCAAGAGATATACAAGGAGAATACCCCAGGCACACAGAACATGAGGATAACTCAACAGCCAACAGCTTACACAGTTATATTTTGGAGCTGGAAAGGGTTCAGGTGGTGATTTAGTTCAACTTTCCACTTAGACCTGGAGCTTCTCATTCTAAAGATCCCTGGTCAGCGACTATTCAAATACTGCAAAACACAACAGACTATACAAAGAAACTCAACCCTTCATGTTTAAGTACCTACCTTGGGTTGACAGTGGTAGAGTCTAGAAAAGAAGGAAGGTAACAAGAGATATCCAAAAAGCGTGGGTAGTTATTGAGAGAGAACAAGTTAGACTATCATCTGCAAGAATACCAGTAAAAACCGCCTTTGGTAAACATTCTCAAGCCATTAAGCCAAACATTAAACTGAGCTGTTTCTTTGGCATTGAATTTTCAAAAGATTTTCTTTTTTAGTTTCCAAGCCATCCCTATTTTCCCTAAATAGAAATTTTCCTTCCTCTCTCTCTCTCTCCCTCTCATTCTGTTTGAATGAACATTTCTTGACAGCCGCCCAGTGGACCCTCTTGACACTCAGTAGATGGTAAACAGTTTTCACAGCACATGTCCTCTCCTGGTCACATAAACCTCATTAGAGACTCCTTATCACAGAGTCGCACCCCCTGGGTAAACAAAGAAAGGCTAAGAAGTAGTGTGGATACACAACTTAGTGCCAAAAACAGGAGCTGCTTATACAAAGTGCAGCAGCAAACCCAGTCTTCCACGGAGGATGCTAGAACACTGGGCTCTTTGCCACTCTTCTCCTTCCCTCCCCCAACAGGAGAACACTCTCAGAACCAAGGGATATTGACACGCAAGTTGCTAGACAGAAAGAAATCAACCAGTGTAGGAAGTCCTGGAGGCCAGTCACAAGGCTTCAGAAGCTGAGAGCACTGCAGTGGCTGTGTGAGTGTGAATGTGAGGCAGCCTGGTGGGAAGAACATGTATTTTGGGGTTTATTAAGATTTGGATTTCTATCCCAAGTTATGTGAGCCTAAGACACTTACCCAGTCTCTCTTAACCTCAGTTGCTTCAGTAAAATGGGAATAATAATATGGACATTTCAAAGACTCTTTTTGAGAGCAGACAAACATTTGAGTATGTTTAATAAAACATCAGGTTCGAAAGCAGGGTACCAATGTTAGTTATTTTTGCCTTTTCTTGTGGCCAGACTGCATTCAGTAACAACAAAACAATGCCCTACTGCTATTTGAACAACCTAGCCTGAATTAGGTAGGCTTAGTCAATCCAAAACAATGATCAGTTGTTTTTTTTTTTCCTTTTTTTTTTTAAAGTAGGCTCCATGCCTAGTGTGGAGCCCATCACAGGGCTTGAACTTACAGACCTGAAATCAAGACCTGAGCAGAGATCAAGAGTTGGATGCTTAACCGACTGAGCCACTCAGGCACCCTAACAGTGATCAGTTTTAATTAAAGAATAATAATTATCATTGTTAAGACTATGACTTATAGACATTTACTGCATGTCAGGTACTGTTGAGGGCTTTTCCTTATCATCTCATTGAATTCTTAAAATAGTTACATCAAATGAGATATTATTCCTGTTCTACAGGTAAGAAAACTAAGGCTCAGGGAACTTACACTGCTTGTACGAAGACCACGATGACCATGGGGGAGAGCCAGGACTTACACTCAGTTCTGTCTCATCTAAAACCTGTCCTGCAAACTGTCAATCAATTCCTAGTAAACCATAGTGATCGGAGTCGGTGGCGTGGGGGAGCCAGGGCACCCCCATAGAGGAGGAAGTGAAGTGAGTGGAGAAAGTCATCAACCAGGGGCAGCCTGGGAGGCCGCACTTTGTACTCTGATGGGGCTAAATGAAGAGTTTGGCCAAGGAATCAGGTGGGAGCTTAATGGGTCCTGTCATCAGGGGTGTTCTGTTGAGGGGAAGAACACCATGAAATGTCCAGTGCAAGGAACTGAAGACTCAAGTCAAAGTGGCCTAGACAGAATGGGCTTTATTATCTCACTGAATACATAGTCCAGAGAAAAAATGCTTCCGACGTTAATTCGGCCGATTGACAATGTCACGCTGCTGTGCCATTTGCAGAATGTCACAGCCCCTCTGCCTCACTCCTGCCAAGTCGTGTGCTGGTTGCAATAGTCCCTGACATGTCTTGTAGAAGCTCTGTATCCAGCAAAGATGAGGGGTGTTTCCTTCTATATACCTGTCTCTTCTTAGTATGAAGAAAAACCTTTCCAGAAGCCACAAAAAGAGTACTTCTCAGGTTCCATTGGTCAGACTTGGGTTATCTGATCATGCCCAAACCAGCCCATGGAAAGGCAAAGAAATTACTATAATAACCACTATTCAATACCTTGTGGGACCAGGACCGGGATGAGGGGTTACTTTCCCTGACCACATGGGGGCGAGGGCACCTAGACAAAATCAAGGCTTTACCAGAAGGAAGAGGATGTGTGTGTGAGGGGAGGGGCTGTGCGTGTGCGCACGTATGTGCAGTCGTATATGTGCACATGTGTATACGTGCCAGTGTGAGCTCTTGGAGAGCAGACGACAGGGTTGGCCACAAGCAGGCAGCTTGCAATGTCTTTCCTGAAAGCAATGAGAAGGGAGACAACTTTCCTGGAATTACACCAATAAAAATGAGTTTGCACCCAAACCTTCAAGTCAGAGATCTCTCTTTTCTCCCTGAGCATTTTCATTTCAGGTAAATGTTGTTGATCCCTTTTACCTGGAACACGCCGCCTCCCTACCTGGTCTAAATCAGGCCTGGCTCACTTCCCACTGCCTCCAAGACCGCTGAACCCTCTCGCACCAGTTCCCATGGTTGATCCTAGAGCCCTTATGCTCCAGCTCTTTGTTTTCCAGTTGTTGTTGTTGTTGTTTTGATAATAGAACTCTCCACCTACATTTTTTAAAAGAAATATCTATCGACACCATAGAACTCAGTTTAGGAAATGCTAACGTCAACAATTATTCAGCAACGAAATATTATTTAAAGGAAAAACAAAACAACAAAGACTGTCTTGGGGAAAGAGTATTCTCTCCTAAATATTTCCATATTTTTAATTCCTGTTTGTCTTCCCTTAGACCCCAGAGAAACAAACCCCTCCTTGCTGCTTCTCCAGGGACATCCCTGTGACCAGCCCCAGGGACTTGCCTTCCCTGGTAGAGCTAAACATGACGGAGCCCATCTTTTCTCATCAGGATGGCGGTGAGGGCGGGAGGACTGGCCTAATATTAAACAGAGCTACATCTCGTCCTGAAATGAGCAGTGGCAAGGAGCCCGGGATTAAAGACATAAATAAGTTGCAGGTTTTCAGAAACTTGCCAACAACCCTCTGCAACAGGAAGAGGATACTTAGAGCCGTCCTGCTAATTCTCAGCCGTGAGCCTTCTGCTCAGGTCTGAGGCTCAGGTCTGCTGAAGCCACCAGCCTTGGAGCTGCCTCCGAGGGCACCAGGCTGAGAAGCTGCCTGAGATACTCAGGCATGCTGATGGGGGACATCTCAAGATAACCTCTCCATTTGCAGGCACAGAAGGGGGTTATAAATGTCATTCCTTTTCTAGGAGATGTGGTATCTGACGCCATTAGACTTCCAGGAGGGCTAAAAACAAACAAACAGAAAATGAAAGGGCTTAGGATAATGGAATAGGATCAGGGTTGCCACTTTAGTTGGGACCCACGCACCCTGCATTCCTGGACCCAAGCGTGGCTGGGATTGAGAACTGTGCTGCTGCATCGTGGAAGGGGCTGGAACCAGTCTGTGCAGCACTGCTGCTGTCAGACTAGGCTTTGGGTGTCTCAAATCTGAGAGCCTTTAGTTTTAGGTGAAAAGCTATTACAAAGAATATAACCAGTAGAGTTAAAACAGATTCCTCACATGAAAATGAATGGTAGTCAAGGCCTGGCTGATTGCCTCGTTAGTCCTCCAGTATTGGTTACCGTAAGGTTCCCATCCAGTGGAAGCCTGGGGATCATGCCTGGGAGTTCATGGCGATGAGAATCAAGTCTGGTGGGGAGAACTCTGAATTTTATCATTCAACAGGGAAATATTTACCAAGCGTTATGTGCTCAAAGTCACGAAAGATGTGTCTTCTTCAAAACTTACTTTGAGGAAAACTGTATTCTTCAAAACCTTAACATCACCACAGACACATATCGAGTCAAATAATGATTTAGCTAATAGAACAAGAGCCCAAGAGAAGTCACAGGCACTCTCTGAGCAGCTAGTGTGTCTGGGGTATGGCTGCCCACCTGTGGTTGGGCAGGGGGGCAGAGTGGCCCCTGGAGCTTTGCAGAGAGGGTGGGACTTGAGCTGAGGCTGAAGGATGAAGGATCTGGCTGGATGAAGGGGCGGGTGGGAGAAGGAGGAGCCTTGAGACAACGGCAAGGAATAGTCAGGTGTGAACAGTGTGGTTTCATATTGGAGTTTTCATTTACCCCCTGCCCATCCACTTGTCGTCATCTGCCTGAAAATCATTCTTACTATGATCTTTTTGTAGAGTCTCTAAAAGTTAATTATTTTTATTTTTAAGACAGCTTTGCTGAGTTACAATTGAAATGCAATAAATTGTGCATGTTGAAAGTATATAATTTGATGTTTTGACATACTAATACAACTCCAGAGTCAGCGGAGTGAATGTGTTCATCACCCCTAAAAAGTAGTAATCTTTTCAAATAGGAAACCAGAAATGTGGCTTCAAGACCCTCATTGTACTCAGATTCTGAAAGCCAATTCTTCTCCTTCTCTGACATGGGAGCCCCTTCCTCTCCACCACAGAACATAGATGTCATGTTTTAATAAGAATCAAAAGAGCCACTCTTCATTGAGGACATTTGGCAGCCTGGGGTTGTGCTTATTTCTCTATTATTCCCAAGGACGATCCCAATGAGGTAGGTGTTCAGTCTATTCCCATTTCAGAGATTGAGGCAGCAAACCATAGGAGATCAGTCACTTGCCCAGGGCTGACAGGTGGCAGGGCCACTACTGGATCTCAAGGCAGTCTCCCTTTCAGGCATACACACAGACACACACAGACACAGACACACACACACACACACACTGGGACCTTTATAAACCCTTTCTGGGTGTATAGAGATCCTTCCATCTTGCACACAGGGAAGGAAGATATTGAGGATTGGATCTATCATCATTGAATCCTGACCTTGCGTAATACAGTGAACTCAGTTTGGCTGATTCAGCTTTCAAAAGTTAGACAATATCAAGTTATATTCCCTGCAAGAGTGCACAGGGCTTCCTTTGCTCCCCATCGTCACCAACACTTGTTACCTTTTGTCTTTCTGGTAACAGCCATCCTGGGAGATGAGAGAGGATACCTCACTGTGGCTTTGCTTTGCATTTCCCTGATGATTAATCAGTACTCCCATGTCCATTTAAGCATTATTCACAATGGCCAAGATGTGAAAAATATGGCAACAACCTAAATGTCTTCCAATGGATAAGTCAATAAATAAAATGTAAGGAGTGTGTATGCGTGTATACACACACGCACATACACAGTGGCCTATTTTTCAGCTTTAAGAAAGAAGGAAATCCTTCCATTTGTGACAACATGGATGAGCCTGGAGGGCATTATGCTCAGTGAGATAAACCAGACCTAGAAAGACAAATTCTGTATGATCTCACTTACATGTGGAATCTAAAAGTCAAATTCGTAAAAGCAGAGAGTATAGTGGTGGTTACTAGGGACTGGGGACTGTCAATTATACCTCCATAAAGCTGGGGGAAGAAAGTTAGATCGTGACTTTTTCTCTTCTGCTTCCTATAAAAGAGCTTTGGTGGTCCTGAATGGGAGCATTGCTGTCCCTGCAATCCCCACTTTCTGAAACTCAGGCAGGATCTTTCATAACCAACAAAAGAAGCCCATCTCAGAAAGAAGAGAAAAGATGGGCATCTCGCTCTCCCAGTCTCCCCTCCCAGCCTCCACCACACCCGGGAAGGAGGGCTCTGCTCCGATCATTGCTGTATAAATGTCCTGTCAAGCTGTTTATACTCACAGTGCATTTTCTTGGCTTCCCCAGCTCTGTTAATTGCCCTCAGTTCAGGAACCTTTGAAGGGATGAAAGCCAGATTGCAGAAACACACCAGTGTTTATCATGAGTGACTTTCCAGGGGATCCCTATAACAGAAAGGGGCAGGTCCTTTTCTTCAGAAGCCAAAGCATTACTGCTTCAAGTCCAGGCCTGATTCTTGCTCCTTCACCAGCTCCCTTTGAACTGGGGTCTCTGATTTGTAGGAGACAGTTGATTCCTACTCATAGGTTCTAGCCCCAAAACTTGTATGAAATTGCAGCTCATGATGTGAAATTCCTGTGCTGGGTGAATGGTTTTTTGATCGTGTGTTTCTGCATCACAATATCCCATCCTCACACCCTTCCAGATGGTGCCTCATGCGTCCTCTGAATACCATTCTCATTCCACTTCTCCTTCCCAGCAATGCTCACTCCTGTGCTCTGCTATTTCTTTGTTAACAAGGAATGCAAAGGTCTGCAAATATAAGTACTTAAGGAAGGTGTTTAAGGGTAGGTACTTGCAAGGTACCATGTCAGAAGCACCCTTCTGTCAAGGAAAATAGCCTACATGCAAGAATAACTAGAATATAAGAGAATACGCAAAGAGTTCTTAAGAAAGACTCAACATAATATGGGTGCTCAAAGGAGGGTGAGAGGCACCCCGTTATGGAGCAGCAGTGGGCATGTGTGAATTCACCATGTCTCAGCTCTTATTTCATCTTCACAGTAACCCCATTAGGTAAGGAAACTGAGGCTTGGAGAGATGGAGTAACTTAATCAGGCTTCCATAGTACGCAAGCAGTGGAGTAGGGATTTGGACTCTGGAAGCCTGGCTCTTAACCACAATGGCACACTGCAGAAGTGGCACTAAAGCTGGCCCCCTGGGAAGACAAATGGGATCATGACTGGTAGAGCTGGGAAAGAGCATCCCAGTTTGGAGAACAGGAGGAAAGCAGTAAAAGAAATGTAGTAAGAAAATCATTGAAAGCATCCTTAGGGAAATTCATTCATTCATTCATTCATTCATTCATTCATTCATTCAACAAATATTTGTTGAACACCCGTATACCAGGCAACGTGCAGACTCATAGGATTCATCAGGGTGCAGACAAAGATCCCTACATTCATGGAGCTTATATTCTAGCATGGGGAGACAGATGATAAAAGTATAGAATGTTCTAAGTTACAGCAATAGCGAAATCCAGCCTGGTAAGGAAGGGTTGGTAGTGGGTGGAACAGAGTCAGGTAGCAGTTAAAACAAGGTGCTGGGGGGTAGGCTCATCACTCACTGCTCCAGCTCCCCCTTTTCCTTGCATCCATCTGTTTATCCAGCTATCACGCCAGACTCAGAAACCATGAAATTTTTGAGGTAGTGTCTTAGGACAAATTCTTCCTGCTGCACTGACAATCTCAAGCTGCTGGAACAATCTTTGAACCAGCCTGGGAAGTGCTGCGAGCTCAGAAGGTTGTGATCTGGGCACAGGGCTGAGCAATGGTCGCTGATGTTTCCTGCTCTCCAGGCCAAGCAGGGCTTGCTGTCTTCCTGTTTACCACATCCCACTTTGCTTCCTTCCACACAAGAGGGTCAACTACTAGGGCAAGGTTGGGTCCAAGCCTGTACGGGCTGTGCAGCCAATAGCTTCGCTGCGAAATGACCCTCCAGCTCAGAGGAGGCATCAAAGGAATGCAGAGTGTGACTCAGGAAGGGGAGTGCGGAATTCCACTGGAGAAATACAGCCCATCCCCAGCACCCTGGCCTGGATTCCGCAGTAAACAATTCAGACAGAGAGAAGCACATTGAGGGATGTGTGGAGAGAGATGCCGTCTCAGAGCAGAGACACCACCTCCAGAGTGCTGTTAGGGAAAGGAACAGGAACCAACGCTCTTTCTAACTCGGTCACAAGGATGCAAAGGAGCTTGTTTTTGGTGTAGACAAGGAGCACGTGGGTGCACGGGGTTAAGGTGAGAAGGATGACTCCTTTAATCCTTTGTTACTTAGAGAGTGTCCCCCCCCATTGGCATATCTCCCCCCACACTGAATTATCTTCCCCTGACCTCCAGCTAAAGAACGAATGAAATCACAGACGTAGGTCAGTACAGTGTGCTCCCTTGCGCCGCCCTTTCCCGGTGGGCCCCGTTGGCCGCACCCCAGTGACTGCCAGCAAGCCTTCGTTATGTTTTCAGGGGAGGGGGCTGGGGACAGCGCACAAGGATGTCATTAGCTCATTGAGACAGTGTTAAGAAGGTAAGGCGTTGAAAACTCGCAAAAACCTGAGGTCCTTTCCTAGTCAGATATTGTTTAATTTCAAAGACCTGAAGACCATTCAAACTGGTTTAAATGAAAAAAGAAACAAGGTGTGGAGGAAGGTGAGGACGTACTGCTGGAAGGCTACGGAGGCATCGCACGCACCCAGGGTTGTGGGTGGGGGTGGAGAGCTGGGCTTCAGCAGGGCCTGGAACAGAAAGCCATGAGGTGAGCCCACTCCGAAGACCTCTCTTGCCCACCTGTGTCTCCCTTCTTTCTCTGCACACGGGCTTTCCCACCTTCCAGGGTCCCTGCAGCTGCACTCCTAACATCGCCTGGCGTCCAGTTCTTGTGAGGCCCTGACCAGGGGCTCTGGATCCCAATTCTAAATGCCTGTGTGGCAGATTTAGCCCACCTCAGGTCAACTGTTTACCCCTTCTTTAATTAGACAGAGCCAGGGAGGACCAGGGTTATTTATTACAAAAATGGCACAGAAGTTCCCAGACAGGAGAGGTGGGGCAGAAGCAGAGGAAGGACCATTTCCTGAGACAGGGGTTTAGCTGGGCAGTTATTTCAGAAAATGGGCACTGCAGGGTCCTCACTAAATGGAGAAATGTTTCATAGGCTGAAACAAATTAGACACTAGTGCGGCTACTCTAATGGGTAAGAACCTCACTTTCCCACAGTGGTTGTGGCATGAACAGACCAACAATGAGAGGGCAACTCCATGGTGTCGATCTAGAGAAGGCAGCCTTGCAGATGGTTCCTAATGATCCTCTCCTCCTGGTTTTTATGCCCTTGTGTAATCACATCCCCTGGAGTGTGGGCTGGACCCAGTGACTCCCTTCTAACAAACAATACATGACAGAAGGGGTGGGCTGTCAGCTTTGAGGCTGGAATAGGAAAGGACCGCTTTCCATTTTCCCTCTCTTGCTGACTCTGGGAGAAGCCAACCTCTGTGTTGTGAGCTGCCCTATGGAGAGGCCCAGACTAAGTGATGCCTTCGATCAACGTCCAGCTGGGATGCGATGGCTGCCAGTAAGCACGTGAGTGAGCTTGGATGTGGGTTCCATGGCAGTCGAGCTCTGAGATTCAGCAGCCCTGGCCAACACCTTGACCGCAGCCTTGTGAGAGCCCCTGAGCCAGAGGACGCAGCAAAGCCATGCCCAGACTCCTGACCCAGAGAAACTGGGAGCTCATAAATGTTTGTCGTTTAAGCCACTATATTTTGGGACGAATTATTATAGAGAATCAGCTAATACAGGCTTCTTCCATCTTGCTTCTTTGCCATTTTGGGGTGTCGCTCTCATTCACACGGTCCAAGACGACTCACCAGTGTGCTCACATCGCAGCTGGCAGGAAGGGGAAAAGGGAATGGGAAGGCATGCCTCTGATTTTTCAGGGCATAATTCAGAAGTTACCCACATCGCTTCCACTCACATCTCATTGGCCAGAACTTAGCTGCATGGCTTAGCTACCAGGCAGGATGGAAGGGGCGGTCTTGTGCCCAAGTGAAAATCAGGGATCCGATTACAATGGAAGAAGAGGGGAATGGACTGGGGGGTAATTAGCAGTCTCTGCCACAGACACCAATGCCACAAATCTTCGTTGGCTTTGTGTGTATGATAGGGTTATAGCCACATCTCTGTGGTCCATAGAGGCTGGGATATATAGAACATCGTGACGAACCCAAAAAAGGTGAGAGATGGAAGCCAACTCCGTGGACCTGACACAGAGCATACACAGCAGGTGACAGGTGCAGGTGACAGCTGGCTGAAGGGATTTATGAACCAGAGACCTAGGCCCGGTCTGTTATTTCTTCAGGGCCTCACAACAATTTAGCAGCAGACCATTATCAACCCCAGGGCTTCTGCCTCCCAGCTCAGAGCTCCCTCTACTCTACATGGCAACCTTAAAGTACTGATTTTGGGTAGGACTAAATGCGTGGTAGGAAAATGAGGAGAGAATGAAACACAGCAAAAGGCTCATGACGATCACTTGCAGGCCTGGCATTTTTCCCCCGTCAAACCAAAATGGTTTGATTTCTAGCCCCTGGTGAGTATGATGCCGCTCTTTCTTTTTTTTTTTTTTCTTTTTTTTCTTTTATTAATAATGATTTTTTATTATATTATGTTAGTCACCATACAGTACATCCCCGGTTTTCGATGTAAGATGCCGCTCTTTCCATCACCATGAGCTCCTCCAGTGCCGTATCATCTATGGGTGTGCAAAACATTTTCATTCCATTGAAGCCAGGTGAGAAGAGAAAGGGTTCGTCTCTGCTATAATTCCCCACAAATAAGTGGCTATGTAAGGGATGGTCTTGTGACTTTAGTTTAAAAATGGTGGGATTTTCCTTCTAAAAGCATCATGCTAACGAAATCCTTTTCCTTGGAAGATTATCTCCACAGTAAAATAGAATACTGCATGCAGAAAGCATCCAATAGATGTTCGATCAATGAAATTACAGGCTCCGTTTCTTTCCAGTAATTACTGATGCATAGAGAGGAGACTTCTGTCACCACCTGTCACTCCCTGTATCGGTTTCCTCAGTTTTCATTTAGAAACAGAACCCGTAGGTTTCGCTGGGCACGTTGGTGCCCATCAACAGATGGTATTATCCAGCATCACTCGTGGCTTTGTGACCACATTTGGGTCAATGGCACGCGGAAGGAAGGGAGGCATGCGACATCTGAGGCATGCTAGCCATGGGGAATGGTGGTGGCGGATATTGCGGCAGCATGATCAGATGTGGAAATGGGGGCCACACATGGAGGAGGGCGGAGGCTTCAGGTGCACGCATGAGCTCACGGATCAGAACCGTCTCCACCCAAGACCACCTGCTTCACTTGGGACCTTTACATGAGAGAGAAATAAATTTCCATCTTATTTAGGACTTTTTACTCGGGATCTCTTAGTTTGTACCTTAAATAATACATAAGGTTATGTATCATTACCAAGTTCAAGACATTGTTGAACCAATAGCTTTTCCTTTCTTCTAAGACTGTGTGTACACTTTAAGAACGTTTAACCTAAAATGTAGGAACCATTTTGAGTTGGCTGCTAAAAGTTCTCTAAGGTGGTCCCCAGATAGAGTGAAGGACAGTCCACCACCCAGTAGAGATCTATTCTGCTTCTCCTTCCATAGATCATGACATTGATTTTCCTCCATTAAGATATCTTTCCACTTTGTCATATAGAGATTTTATTAGAAAATTAGGGTTCTTTTTTTTTTCTGCTGGTAAAAAAATTTTATTGTTTTAATATGCACTTCTTTAATGACTAGTGAGGTAAAACACGTTTTTCATGATTGTCAAGTGTGTTTTGATTATATTTTAATTAGATTGTCTTTTTCATATGAATTTGTGAAAAGCTCTTTGTACATTAGGGACATTAATGTTCTGTCCTTATCTCTTGCAGTTTCTCCTGGTTTATTATTCATCTTTGATTTTGGTGGATTGCTTTTTGCCATCTTCTGTCTTATTTCGTCAGTGTTGGTAGTTTTTATTCTCCTAGGAAATTTATTTATTTATTTATTTATTTATTTATTTATTTATTTATTTATTTATTATTTTTTTATTATAATAATATTTTTTAATTATATTATGTTAGTCACCATACAGTGCATCCCTGGTTTTTTATGTAAAGTTCCATGATTCATTAGTTGTGTATAACACCCAGTGCACCATGTAATCCATGCCCTCCTTACTACCCATCACCAGCCTATCCCATTCCCCCATCCTCCTCCCCTTTGAAGCCCTCAGTTTGTTTCTCAGAGTCCATAGTCTCTCATGCTAAGAAGTTGTGGTCCATTTATACAATGGAATATTACTCAGCTATCAAAAAGAATGATTTCTCAACATTTGCTGCAACATGGACAGCACTGGAGGAGATAATGCTAAGTGAAATAAGTCAAGCAGAGAAAGACAATGGAACATAAGAATTAGGGGGTAATCAGAAGGGGGAGAAAATCAGGGTTCTATGATTACACAGAGTGTTCTGTGAAGGGTAGGTCTTTTAGAAAAGAAGCTAGCATGATTATATTTGTGAGTTTATAAGAAATTCCACTGAGGTGATGGGAATACTTATTATCTGAAAAGAACACATGTACCTCCCTAAGGACATTGTGAGCACCCACAAAATGTCCCCTAAAAGTAATGAAATAACATAAAAATGGACACTTGCCCCTGCACTGACTGTCCTGACTGTTCAGCCTGGCATCTGTTCCCAAATACCATGCTCTCCCCACATTTTCCGTGTATTCGTCATGTGTTGACTTTTAAAAAGTTTTTTTTTTTTTTTTGAGTATCGTTGAGACACAATATTCCATCAGTTGCAGGTGTACAACACAGTGATCGGGCATCTCTCCATCTTCCCGTGCTCACCACGAGTGTACACTACCATCTGTCAGCCTATGTTGCTCTTACAATATCACTGTGTTGACTTCTTAATGATAAATTCTTGACATATGGTCTTGTTTTGTCTCTGAGGATCCAAGAAGGATTCTTGGCATTAGCTTCATCCTTTGTAGACCTGACTGGCTCCTACGACTATTATGTGGCACCATCTTGAAATGGTGTGGCGCCACCCCACCTTACGCTTGTGAACACATATGCAAAGAGGTGTGTGTGTGTGTGTGTGTGTGTGTGTGTGTGTGTGTGAAGATGCATAACTGAATGAACTGAACATCAAAAATTCTTTCTTTAAATTATAATAATATTTTTTTATTATGTTAGTCACCATACAGTACATCCCTGGTTTTTGTGAACATCAAAAATTCTTACTATTTTCTATCTGACACTCTGAGGTTTGAATTGTTCTTTGCTTCCCATCAGGTGAAATCTCAGATGGATCCAATAGCCATTTTGCTTCATTTCGTATCTTCAAATCCAGTCCCTCCCAGCATGGACTCTCTGAACTCCAACATAATGAAAATATTTCTCCTCCTCCAGCTCCGACCTGCCTTGGGCCAGGGGCCTGCAGTGGCAAGGACATGGTCATTTTTTTCTCCCTCACCGCACCTTCTCTCCCAGCTTAAATCCACTACACACGAAGTCTAGTGAGGGCCGGCCCTTTGGTTTATTTCTGACCCGGCCCAGCCATGTCCACAAGAGCCTTTCCCCTAAAGCCCTTCCTTTTGGTGGTGGGTCGGCAGATGGGCATTTGGCAGCAGTCTTGTGCGAGCTGCATGGGGCCAGGGGCAGGAGCAGGGGCTGGGTATGTGTAAGGGGAGGTCTCCCAGGTGCCCCCCTGGACAGGGCAGTATGTTAGCACAACCACCAGAGGACAAGCCATGTGCCAGGCCCTGCAGCTCTGCAGGGCACAGCGGGGCTCACAGAAAACAGTGGCTCCGGCCTGGGGTGGTGCAAAGAGCTCAGTGAGGAGGCCATGCCCACTAAGCCCCTCGGGCTTGTTCTGATTTATGGTCCCCCAGACTCCCACCAAACTGAACATACACGTAATAAATGCTTGTTGATGCAGCCACCACTTATTGGCTAAATAAACTTGGGTGAGTTTGTGTGTGTGTGTGTGTGTGTGTGTGTGTGTGTGTGTGTGTGTGTTTTAACCTAAGATCTTTAGAGATTTCATCTGCTGATAACGACACCCTTTCTGGGTTGTGGTCGAGCGCCAAACCAGACGAACTTCTGTGGCTCTTTTCCGATCAGCTCTCTGTTGGGGAGGACTCAGGGCACGTGTCTCTCTGCAGCCAAAGTCCAATTCAGGTTGCCTTTGAGGTGGGGGGAGAGTTGTGGTTAAGGACCCAGTCTCTGGGAGCCAGGCTGCCTGAGTTTGAGCTCTGGCACCATTTGGCACTCGTCGTAGAACCTGGAACAAACAAGATATGCATTAACCGATGTACATTCCCCTTTCCTCTTCTGTTCCGTTAGGGGAATAATCCGTAAAGCGTTCAGAACAGGGCCTGGCACGTGTCAGCTGTGCTAACGAAGTGGGAGATGGCTGAGTACCTCAGTCATGCCGCGGTGCTCTGGGCCTGTGCTGGCTTCGTGGGTCAAGGATGCCCTGAGCCCAGCACGGTTGTGTGTGCGGTACATGTTAAGCTGGATACAGGTGCTGACTGTGAACATACTACGCCCCAGTTGTGTCCCACAAAGACCCAGCAGCATTATTTTAGGGATCCTCAACTGTCTTAGCTCAGGCTGCTACAACAAGATACCCAGCCTGGGTGGCTTATAAAGCTAAGCATGCATGTAAAGGCACTTAGCACAGCACCTAGCAAACAGAAACACTGAATTCATATTAGCATTGTGAAAGTCACTAAAATGCCTACTGTTGCAAATTAGTGGTGTGATGGTTTCAGGTAACGAGCCCATGATTTAGACCAACAGTGCATCAGAGTCACCCCGAGGGCTTGTAAAAGATTGCTGGTTCCTGTCTTGGGAGTTCCTGATTTAGTCGGTCTGGTGTGGGCCTTGAAATTTGCATTTCTATTGGGTTGCCCAGTTACGGATGCTGCTGGTCTGGGAACCTCAGTTTGAGAACCACTGATTAGATTCTATCTACCCTTAGCCAAATCAACCCCTTTCTTATCCCTTTCACGTGAAGTCAGGAGCACACGGAGTGGGCACCTTCACCTTGACCTTAGGCACGGCAATGAGTTTTTCAAAGACGAGGAGTGCATCCACCTGTAGAGGTCCGCATGAATAGCAGAAGCTCTAACCCGGAAAAAAAGAAGGGCCAGCTCCTAAACTTTGGGGGAGGAGGGGAGGGGCCTCCACCCTACCCTTCCTCCCACTGACAGCCACATGTTCCCAGGCAGGAAAGTTTGCCCAGTTTTGCTGGAACTTCAAAGGAAGGTCTGTTTGCCAAATGTCTGCACGTGCTGAGCAGTCACAGAGTATCGGGAGCCCCCAGAGTGGCTGAGGCCTCTGGGACAATTGTCTTACCTTGGCAGCGCCCTGCGCCAGCGTTCCTATGCGGTGCTGAGCCCCGGGTGGGACCCTGCGCCCAGCGGAAGAAGCGCTGCACTCCTCTTAGGCAACTTCGCCATACAGCCTCGATGGCTCAGAGGCTCAGCAAGTGTGAATGGCATCGCAAGCACTTTGGGGGGCTCACACGCACGTATTTTTGGAATGATGGTGGGGAAAGGCGCAGCTGGAGGGGTGTTGGGATTGCAGAACAGTCCCGGTCACTGCTGTGCCCACTGTCATCATTCAGCACCAGGGGTGGCAGTGGGGGACTGGGCGGGAGGAGGCAGCTGATTTTTTCGTGGGGCTGGCCTTCACTCAATTTAAGCACTTCCCCTAATGGGCAGTTTGGGGGTGGTCGGCACCACGAGCGTTGGTGGAATGAAAGTCTATGGGGTCCACTTCTGGTTCTACCCAGGGCTGAACCCTTTGCTGGTGCTTCCTTTAACACACATGTACACTTTGGCTCTCTGAGCTCCCCTTCAGGCGGCAGCAGGACTGGCTTCCTCGCTCACAGGGGTGAGACCTGTGCAGTCACAGTGGGCCGCGTACTCAGAAAGGTCCAGACCTGGTTTTGGGTTCTATGGTCACCGTCTTGAAATTCTGAGCAGTTTTTGAATGGGCCTTCACTTTTTGTTTTGGGCCGAACCCTGCGAATCAGGTAGCGGGTTCTGAGTAGCAGTCTCAGCCAGAAAGCAAGAACAGAGGCATCAGGGAGGAAATGCATTTCGATGACAGTAGTGAGCTTTCAGTTTTGTTCTCCCGAAACTCTCCGGGAGCTGCTGGAGAGGAAGGACTGCTCAAGTTCACTACCGACGGTCAATCCACTCAACTCCTGGCTTCCTGGAAACTTCTTTGATAGAGTCTTACTGAGCGTAAAGAGTAGGATGCTGGGGATGCGTGGGTGGCTCAGCCGTTAAGCGTCTGCCTTCGGCTCAGGTCATGATCCAGGGTCCTGGAATCGAGCCCCTCATTGGGCTCCCTGCTCGGCGGGAAGCCTGCTTCTCCCTCTCACACTCCCCTTGCTTGTGTTCCCTTTCTTGCTATCTTTCTCTGTCAAATAAATAAAATCTTAAAAAAAAAGAGAGTAGGATGGTGGGTAGAAGCAGGGAGAATTTTTTCTCCTGTAGGGTTCTTATTTCTCGATGAGCATACTACGAGAGAAATACGGCCACTCTGAGTCATTACATATCAGCCTGCAACTCGATCATCACTTTTCCAGAGCACTGGCCCTCCCTTACACCTCATCCCTGCCCAGCACCTGGCCTATGGGAGGCGCCCTCAGAGTTGTTATTGATGGCGATGGTCCTGACAATGAATGCAAGTTTCATCTTCTCCTTGTCTGGATTCCCACAAAGCTAGGGCCACCTACCACCCCGACAGGTTCCTCCTAGTGAAATCGCAACCGCTCACTTTCCAAATCGCTGTCTTCAGTACGGGAAGGGAGTCAGCCCCAAATAAACCAAACCAAACCCCCAAAGATATCTATAAGGGATCAATTATTTTTGTTCATTCAGCAGTCATTCTTTTTCTTCTGCCAATTCATTCTGATTGTTTTCTAGTAATCACACCTTCCCCTCTTTCATCAATGGCATTACATCATAGCTGACCCCTGCCCCCACTGGCTCCCTCTGGCTCCAAAGGAAGGCACAATCTGGCCCAAGTCTGTCTGTCATTTGCTAAGTTGGTAGAAAAAAGTCTGGAGGTGCTGGTTCTTATCTTGGCCACCACAGTAGCTGAAGCCTGCTGGGGAGTGAAGTCAGTACAAAGGAATGCAAGCCAAGGATTTTAGGAACAACTCTGAGCACCTGAATCTAACTGTGCCTGAAGATGTCTCTTCTGGACCTTTCCATGGTGCAAGCCAATGCATGGCCTGTGTTGTTTAAGCTAGTTTGAGTTTGGTGGCTTTCACTCCTGACCGATAGAGCATAGTCTTGGAAGTGTGACCAATAGTACCACAGGCAAATGAGACTGATCAGAGTTGAGCAAGGCCCAGAATCCACTCAGCTAGCCACACACACACACACACACACACACACAAACACACACACAGTGCATTCTGGTAACCAGACCAGATGTGGGGAGCAGACT
The DNA here is from genome assembly GCF_024610735.1 of Ursus americanus. Taxonomy (NCBI): domain Eukaryota; kingdom Metazoa; phylum Chordata; class Mammalia; order Carnivora; family Ursidae; genus Ursus; species Ursus americanus. The sequence continues at coordinate 42,854,235 of NC_142134.1, forward strand.
TCATTACTAGTTATTGGGGCACTTCTAAGGCAAAGTAGATTGACAAATGAATACAGCTATGAAATACATCTGTGTATGCTAAGCAAGGCCTAATCACATTATTTAAAATTAGTCCTTTCGAGGACTGCCACAACAGTTATGTTGTTCTCTCCCTACTCCCACTAGTAACATTTTCAGTGGCTTCTTCCCAGGACTGGGTAGAAGGATCTCCCTGAAGTCATTTCTTTTTTTCCATTTGGCTGTGATGAAAAGGCAAGAAGCCTAACTTTGGACAGCAGGAAATAATGCATCACTTTGAACATGTTGTCTTTTTATTATAAATATGATGATATGGTTAGGTGGGACGCTTTCAAAGAGACAGGATGTTACCTTAAACATTTACAAAGCTGTGGTGAAAACGGTCTCCTTAAACTACCTTTTCAACCCATGGAGCTTACATAAATATTTGGCTGCTGGTGACAGGCCTAATAAATCTGTTTAGAATGTTGCAGCAATATTTACTTACAAAGTAAAGGCATAAGCCCACGTTGGCCAATAATTTTAAGAAGGAGAGATGCTACTTTTTAGCACCTTGCGTAAATATTTGCAAGACCTATAAATCCAAGATAACCCTGCCTCTTCCCCAAAGCTATTTACTGCTTCTTACCGTGTTCCACCTCGATGCCCCTTTTAAGTGTCTCTCGGTTCAGTTGGAAAAGCTTGACATCAATGATTCTGGGCTCTCACGGAGGAGTTCTTCCATTTCCTCAAGGCCCAACATTCTGCAAGATGCTTTCAGGCTAGGGGAAGAGCAGACCCTCAGACCTGTAAAGCTTGTGAATCAGAACACGAATATTTGGGGGAGTAAATCTCATCATGTCTGACTAGGAACTAAAGGACGCACTTCTTGTTTGTCCTTCCATGTTATAGGGTTTATAGAAAGTGCCTGAAACTGAAGTAGAAAGAACGGTGGCTCGGCAGAGCGCTGTCTGCCCTGGAGAAGCTAAGACGGTAACCGAAGTGTTTTGAGCGAGGCTGTTGTACAAACCACAGGCTGGCATTTAGGAAAGAGAATGAAGTGCCATCTGACTTCTCCCTGGCTCTCTTCAAGAGCTGAGTTTTTTCTCAATTTCAAGAGATGATTCCCCAAGGGGAAGGACCCCAACAGTGGCAGACATCTCTTTATGAAGGTCAAACAACAAAATAACCTCTCGATTGCCCCCATGTAACCCTGTACTGTTTTTTTTTTTTTTTCATCGTTGAGTTTTTCGGAAACTGTAAGAGGTATTTCCTGTTTACTGTGTGGCAGAGAAACGAGCTGTAGAGAACTCATCCGAAGCACAACCACCAAAGAATCCTTAAGTATTCGATACTTACATATTACAGTTATGTTATCGGGTTTAATTTCCAGTGCTTGCCAATAAGCAAGTGGTCGCAATTTACCAGGAAAAAAGGAATCAATTTATAAAAATAACATTTCAAAGTATCATGTAAATTTTGCTTTTTTTCTGGACTGACAATGAGGTGTCCTGGTCTGAACATTCCATGAGGAAGGAGAACAAAAGAACTTTGCTTTGGTGTTTACATTATTTCTGGGTAGAAGAAAAGACTACAGGACGACTTTGATGTTCTGAGGAGGACGGGAGATGATTTGGTATTTATCCCTTTTTAGTATGTGAATTTCTACCAGATGGTCCATTTAAAATATACCCCATTTTAAACCATTTTGCATGAAATGGGGCCTTACAGAAAGCCCTCGTTTCCTCTCTGGCAGCAGCTGGTGTGAGGTCAGCCTCCTGGGAGCGGCAAGGCTGCTGGTCTTACTTCGGCTGCCAGCCCGCAGGAGTTCATCTACTTCGGCCCCGCCACCAGCTAATGCCAGCCTGCCAAAAGGAACTCTAGTAAGAGAAGTCCTGGCCAGTGGCTGCCATGCAGGTCACAACATTTTCTCCCGTTTCTGGGAATGGTGGATGCTAACCATACTTTCTTAGTGGGTTTCATCTATTGCTGGGAGAATTGGGAAAGGCTTCACAGAAGAGTCAAGGAGTGCATCAGTCAGGTGGGCTATGTGCTGTGAGAAGCATCCCCTGACAGGGCAGTGGACTCTTGTGGACACAAAGCGAGCAGATTAATGTGTTGGGGGGTTATTGAATTTTCCAGTTTGACTCGAGTTGAAGCCTGAAATGACATGATGCCTTTGAGACATGCGGAATGTGAGGGTGGCTGTGGTGTAGGAGGAGTCTGGTCAGAGATTCGGGCTGAGAATGGGAAGATGGCAAGACAGGTGAGCCTAAGAGGACATTTGAAACCAGATTGTGATGTCCTTCCATGTCTTGTCTCTTCCAAATGGTTTTCAACTCTGAGCTTTATACACTGGATAGCCCATGAAAATATTTAAGAATCATTCCAGTTACATATTAGAAAGGTCAGTCTGTCTACAGTATGGAGTGTAGTTATGAGAGGGAGAGGCTAGAAAAAGGGAGATTTGTTAGGAATTTATATTTCTTTTCTTTTTTCCTTTCTTTCCTCTTCCTTTCTTTCTTTCTTTCTTTCTTTCTTTCTTTCTTTCTTTCTTTCTTTCTTTCTCTTTCTTTCTTTCTTTCTTTCTTTCTTTCTTTCTTTCTTTTTCTTTCTTTCTTTCTTTCTTTCTTTCTTTCTTTCTTTCTTTCTTTCTTTCTTTCTTTCTTTCAGTCAGCTCCATGCCTAGCATGGAGTACAACATGGGGCTTGAACTCATGACCCTGAGATCAAGACCTGAGCTGAGATCAAGAATTAGACACTTAACCAACTAAACCACCCAGGCATCCCAGGAGTTTATATTCCTAAGAGTATCATTGGTCTCTTTAATTCATGGAGGCCATTCAGACTTTCTTTTTTATGATCAAATAATACTAAATGCTCACCTAATATCTGTGTGCTCCTAAACATTGTAGGGAACGGGTTCAGGGAGTTTTCTTTATGGGAGAACATGGCGCAGATAACTTCCAGAGCTCACCAAGGTCTTCAACCAAAGGTGAAAGACTAGGTCTGGAACAGACTGAATAATTGTACTTAGATGAAACTGTATCATATGTGACATATCTGACACGTTCCTAAACACAGGGATGCTAGACGGCCCAAAAGACTGACAGTGTCCAGTACAATTATTATCAATCAGCACGTTATATTTGTTAAAATAAAAATATCTTTAGGAGGATTCATTTCCTGTGGCTACTATAACAAATACCTCAAACTGGGTGGCTTAAAGCAGCAGAAATGTATTCTCTCCCAGTTGTGGAGGGAAACACAGAACCCAAAGTCAAGGTGCCCACAGAGCCACACTCCCTCTGGAGGTCTAGGGAACAATCTGGTCTTTGCCTCCTCCAGCTTCTGGCGGCTGTGAGCTTAGCCTGACTCATGTCTGCATGGATGTGTCTCTGCCTCTGTGGTCACAATGCCTCCTCCCCTTCTGACTGTCTTCTCCGTGTGTCTCTTATGGGGACACTTGTCACTGGACTTAAGACCCATCATCCAGGATGATCTCCTCTCAAGATCCTTAATTACATCCTCAAAATCCTTTTCCAAATAAAGCAGCATTCACAGCTTCTCGTGATTAGGACACCGGTACATCTTTTGGGGGCCATGATTCAGCCCAGTACAGAAGGCAATACATTCATTTAGACATAGGTTCCTTCCCTCCTCTATGTGAGTTGGGACAGCAGGCCATTTCCACTCTTTGTTGGTGCTGTTTGGGGAAGACAGTGTGTCCCCAGTAGACTGAGGAGGCTGTTGGGGAGGGAAAGACACTGAAAGGGGTGGGAGGACACAAGGACACTGACCTCTCTTACAGTGTAAATCTGAATACTGTGGAAACGGGGACTAACTTGCAGAGTAGGTCCCACTTCTTCTCTCCTTCTCTGTTGTTTTGAATGTGCTTGTTACAGCTTTGTAACTATAACTTGTCCCTTTTAGAGTTTCTCTTTTAGCACATATTACATGTCACGTTTCTCAATGAGTTTGCATGTTGACCTTAACTTCCACACCGTGAAATAAGGGCAGAAACACCTCATTCTTTCCTGTCTCCTCCCGTATAGCACCTAGAACAACCCTCTTCCCAGTATAGAATCCCTCAAGTTGTGGTGAAACTTTGTTTAAGGGTGGAACTCAGAGATGGTGTCTGTCGGGTTGTTTCAAAAAACAATCACCTTTATTTACCCAATTCAGTTGAAAACTTAAGTCCACAAAAACCCTGCACACAGACATTTACAGCAGTTTTTTTCATAATTGCCAATATGGGTTTCCCCCACTATCTGAAAGCAGAGTTCCTATGAACGCTTTTATAAGCTCAAATGGCATAAAGTGAAGAAGCAAGTATCATTAATTTTTTGGAAAATTTTTGATCATTCCCAGACCCAAAAAATAACCTCTCTAAGGCTCTTCTGATACCTTAGGACACATCGTGCTAAAGAAGGCACAGAATAAAGGGAGATAAAGCACAGATGCTCACAGACACAGTTCCAGGCTCCGGCGGCTGGGTGCTGAGACGCCAAGTGTGGTCCCGGGGAAGGGGCTTGGAGGCACCCCTCTCACTGCTCAGGGTACAGCTGCCTCTAGATCTGCTCTCGCTGCAAAACAAAGGCTGAACGCTGTTTTTACTTTTGGTCTTTTTTTGTAAAGTGAAAATTCTCTTCAGATTTCTTTCAGTGAGTAAAAACAGGTACTAAGGTAGGTCTTCTGTAAGAGCAAAATGGCATAACACAAACTTTTGGAAAGCAGGGGATACCTGTGCTTGGAAGCAACCAAGATGTCCTGTAACAGGTGAATGGATAAACCAACTGTCCCACAACCAGATGATGGAATAGTAGTCAGCCCTGAAAGAAATGAGCTGTCAAGCCATCAAAAGACATGGAGGAATCTTAAATGCATATTACTAAGTGAAAGAAGCTAATCTGAAAAGGCTAAATATTGTGTGATTCCAGCTATGTGACATTCTGGAAAAGACAAAACTATGGAGATGGCAAAAAGATCAGGGGTTGCCAGGTGATGAGGGAGGGAGGGGGGGAGGGATGGCTAGGTAGATGCATGGAATTTTTAGGGCAGTACAACTATTATAATGGTGACTATACGTCATTATTCATTTGTCCAAATCCATAAAATTGTCAACACCAACAGTGAGCTGTAATGGAAAATGTGGATTTTGGTGACCATCACGTGTCATGTTGGCTCACTGATTGTCACAAAAGTACCACTCTGGTGGGGGATGTTGATAACGGGGATGTATGTGGAGAGAATGGGGTAAATGGGAGTTTTGTAGTTTCCCCTCAACTTTGCTATGAGACTAAAACTGCTCCAAAAAATAAAGCCCATATATTTTAAAAAAAATCAACCATCTTTTTTTCCTCCTTCCAGAAATGTTGGTGATTCATAAGTACAAGTCTCATTCTGGAAACTCTCTCAAGCAGATTTTTGCTATCTTATCTTTTCCCCCTGGAGGATAAAACCCAAGTTTGATATTCAGACCATTAGATAAATAATATTTTTGGATACAAATTTGAGACTAAGAAGTCATTGAACCAGCATCTCTTCTGAAATGTTAGTTCTGGACAACTGAGAATGCTGCCCTTTTGGGAGTGTTCGTTGGACAGGAGAGGGTAATTTCACGGCCATCTCTGAGGAGATCGCACAGAGGGAGGGAAATGCCTGGCCGTGGGGGTTACAAAGAAGGCTGTGTTCCCCTCTAGGGTTTCATTCCCCAGGCTGGGAGGCAGAGTCCTACAGGCTTATTCTATAGTGACAAAACTTGAGTGTTTGGTATCCAAAAGTGATGTCATACCCACCTAACTTTCGGTAAATCATGGGTTTGGTTAGATTGGTTGAATTTCAAGACTAAGAGGAAAAATTGAGGATAATGTTGGTTCCTTTTGATCACACCCTGGTGCACACAGACAGAAATCAAATAGAAAAGCCAGCTGTCGTCAAGTAGTGAAAATATTGGGACAAGAAATAGACAGTGAGGCATCACAAGGAAATTCTGCAAGTCTGGGTTAGCTCCAGTCAGCCACCAAGTCTGTTGCATGCCCACGGAGCACTTCCTCTCTCTGCTCTCTGCTAAGTAGTCCGATCCTCAGGAAGGTAGAGTCAGGGCTAAAGAATCTTTGAGACCATCTGGGTGCTTGGGAATAGCCTGGCCTCTCAAGGCCTGAGTGGCCTCAGACGGCCTCTGCACCGTCAGGGACTGACATGCTTGCAACTCAAGGCCACCCTAACCTGACAATTCTGACGAACACACACACACACACACACACACACACACACACACACACGCAAAATAGACTTCCTCATCTTGTTCTTTAATGTTTAAAAGCTTTAAACTTTTCAGATGTGTTTCAGAGGTAGAATCTTCATAACATAGGTAGAGTTAGGAAGTGATTTAATAATAAATCACTTAATAGTTTATTTATAGTAAGTAATAAATCATGTAAAGTAATAAATGGATGATATTGTTCATTTCATTATAAGCCTTACCAGTACCAGCCACAGTGCTGGGTGGTGGGACAAACCAGAGAAAACTCAGGCACAGATCATACACCCAGATACTCCCAGCCCAGGCACCTGATGGGACGAACTTCTAAGTCACAGGGACGTGAGGCAGACAGACAGTGGTTAACGTCTGAGGGCAGCGCCAATGACAAGCAGCAGGGGCTCGGAGGGAGGAGTGGGGATGACTTCCAGCTGAGGCAATGGAGGAGGTAATATTAGCGCTATTAGCCATCAGGGAGGCAGGGCTGGGTCTGCAGACGGACAGATGGGAGGACAAAGCATCCTAGGGGCCACTTGAACGCCAGTTCCGGCGGAGGAGACACGGCTGCCTTGTGAGTGTGAGGGGCGGGCCCGGAGAGGGTCTGAGGGAGAGGAGGCAGTCAGGACAGCCCCAGCAAGGGCAGGCCCAGAGCAGGCGCTGCCGGGAGTGGACAGGCCAGCGCTCCTTGCTTCCCGGAGGAGACCCGGGCAGGAGAGGAAGGAGAGGGAAGCGCTGGAGAGCCGGACTCGGGTTGGAAGGTTTCTTTTCTTTTCTTTCTTTCGTTTTCTGTCGTCGTCGTTGTTGTTGTTCAGTTAGCCGCCGTATAGCACATCATTAGTTTTCGATGCCGTGTTCAGTGATCCATTAGTTACGTGTAACACCCAGGGCTCCCCACCGCACGTGCCCTCCTAAATACCCACCACCCGGTTACCCCCTTCCTTCTGAGACCCCCAGTCTGTTTCCCAGGGTCCATGTCTCTCATGCTTCATCTCCCTCTCTGATTTCCCCCCCTTCAGATCTCCCTCCCTTCTCCTTCTCTCCAAGCTACTGCTTATGTTCCGCACCTGAGTGAAGCCATGTGCGAATTGTCTTTCTGGGCTCGACTCACTGCACTTAGCATAATCCCCTCCAGTCCCGCCCGTGCCCACGCAAATGGTGGGTATTCATCCCTTCCGTTGGCTCAGTAATAGTCCATGGTCTAGTTCTTAAAACTGTCTGTTTCTTTTCTTCTGTCAGGAGAGCTGTGGCACTGTGTGTAGGCCGAGGCGGAGAGGCAGGGGCAGAGGCAGGGGAAGGCTGGGCGGAGGAAGCACAGGGGACGGCGGGAAGAGCCCTGGAAGGCGCCGGCAGGAGCGCCCACGGCAGCTTTATCTTCACAGCCCCGAAGGGGAGCGCAGCTGTCCCCCCCCCAGGGGACTGGTTCAGCCCCTCGTGCCAGACGCACTCACACAATGGAATGCTGCCCAGCAAGGCGAAGGTGAAAAACTCGTCTTTTAGGAACAACACGGGTGAATCTCACAGACGCAATGCTGAGGGAAAGACGCGGAAAGCTGAGCTCGTGCGGACACAGGAGAGCTCCTATTGCGTGACTGCGCTGATGTGAAGGTCAAAGTTAGGCATAACTAGTCGGTGGCGAAGGCGCTCAGAAGAGTGGTTACTGGAAGGAGGGTACTAGCCGGCGAGGACCATGAAGCAGCCTGCTGGGGGCGCTGGAAATGTTCCCCAGCCTGACTGCGGGGGGTGATAGCGCAGGTGTATACCTATGTAAAAACTTATTGCACTCTACATGTAAGAACTGTGCACTTCATGTAATTTATTCCTTGAGGGAGACAGAGAGAGAGAGAGAGAGAGAGAGAGAAGTTGGGCAAAGAGGTAGATGAGAAGACCGGAGCAGAGCAGGGGGAAGGTGTCAGCACGTGGGGACTTTAGGGGACAGTGAAGACAAAGGGCAGTATTGCTTCTGACTCCTCACCCATCCAGGTGTGAGCAGAGAAGTGCTTCACCTGGAGCGGCGAGCAGGATGGGGATGGGAAGACAGGGATGGGTTCTGCAAAGGAATCATCTACAAGAGTTGGTAACTGAGTGTGGAGCAGAGGGGGCATCCGAGTAAGACGACGTAGGCTAAGACGCTCCGGAGGCCCAGAACCTAGATGTGGGCCTGAGACGCTACCGTGTCCAAGAGACAGTCGTTGACTCACCTGCCAGGGGCGCATCCATTTATGGAGCGTGAGTACACATGTCATTCGTGGCACTCGGTCTTGTGGCGGTATTATTTTGCTGCTGGTTCCAGCTGACGGAGCATTTGGAGTATAAGCAAATAGCAAATATCTCAGGGAATATTTCAGTTTAACATCAATCTCATCCTTGATAAGATTGAATGAAACAGGATTTGGGGTTTGCAGTCTGTTACATGCAGTCGCTCACAATGGAGCTGATGCCACTGTGAATTACGGGCGTCGATCCCATGAGTTCACAAAGCAACACAACGAAGGGCCTGTTCCTCCCTATCCAGGTTGGATAGGAGGGAGATGCAGCAAGCCCACCACGGGCATAGAGCTTCGCCTCTCCCAGGCAGCATCAGAAGAGCCAGGGAAGCACGATGCGCGTGGCCGTGCTCTACCACTGGCCTCATGTCCTTCCTAAGGCACCTGAGCTCCACTGGGATGGGGTTCTTTCCCTTGGTGATAGATCACGAGATGCAGAAATGTCGGCTACCTCGGCAAGTTCAGGAAAATGGGCTCTCAGGAATGCTGGAGGACTGGAGGCAGAGATGTTGTCCAGGGTCTACTGGGCACGATCCTGTCTTCTTCCTGCGGACGAGGATGTGGTCTCAGTGCTGCTGAGTACAGGTCACATCCCAGAGGGCTTGATGCTTGTAAACAGCTCTGTAAATGCAAGTACACAGATTGTTAGTGGAAGTTCTTCCTGGGGTGGGATGAGCCGGAGGCCGAAAGGACAGTGGTTGAGTGAGGCCTGGGATGTTTTCTCAGCTCTGGCAGAGTCCCATCTGCAGAGTGCAGCCAGCAGCTGTGCGTTGTGAAGGAACCCAGGAGCAAAGGAGGAGTCCCATCAGATACATTGCACCTGCTCCTGCCCGGTGTGGCCACTTCCCTTCCCTTATGCGCTGTATCTTGGCTAATTAAACAGGACTGTAGCACGAACATGCCCACGTGCCGCCTGCAGAGAGCCCTTCACTGAGACCTAGCTCACCGAGCCGGTGCTGTAAGGCACTGCGACTGCACTATGGGCGAGGGAGAGGGGTGGGGCATGAAGGGATCGGGCTGCTGGGGGACTCGGGGAACACAGCAAGTATGAGATGCACCCTTGGGGTTCAAAACACATATAGCCTAAAATACAGACAGCTCAAGGTGGGCCCAAAAGGTACAAACATGAGACAACTCAAGGCCTAGTGAGTGACACAGAAAAGAGGTACTGAGAATTGAGGGGCAGAGAGAGAGAAAGGGATAGGAAATGGGAGGGGAGAATGCCGCCAATAAGGACAGTCTGAGAAGGAAGGTATCATGATGAGAGGACACTTGATCTGGGTCTTAGAGGCAGAGCTTAAATTTAGGGTCAGCAGAGAGAAGGGAGAACATTCCAGAAGGAAGAACTGGTGGGTACAAAGGCATGGAGGTGGGGAAGTGGACACAGTGTTCAGGCACAGGGAAGGAGCCTTGCTTTCATGCGCTGGGTGGGAGCCATGCCTGCATGAGTCTACTTACTATATATATATATATATATATATATATATATATATATATGAAGCTGTGAGCTAAGCAGAAGGTGGGAAGATGAAGGAAATGTTTTTAAAGGAGTAGTGAGTATAACACATTTGTTAACTTAGTAGTGCACGTGTAGTTAACGTAGCAAAATGAAAGACAAGGAGGCCCTGCTGCCTTGCTCACATAGTCACTGTACGACAGAGTAACCTGGAGCCTCCCCTTGAGCATCTTCAAGGTCTCACAGCAGCCTGGCCATGTGGGGTAGCCATCCTGGAGCCTGGCCTACAGACAGGCACATCTGGTTCAGATCCTGGCTCTGCCACTTTCTAACCATGTGACACTTGGCAAATTACTTGACCTCCCTGGGCCTTCGTTTTCTCATTCATAAATAAGAATCCCATGATAGTATGGACCTCAGAAGGTTGTTGTAAGGGTTAATGAACCTGGAATGAACCAAGTTCAGCATCTGGTGCATGATGGGCACTCAGCAAATGTTAGCTACTTCCATTATTACTACAAGTTAGAGGAGCTGACAGGGTTCTCTGTACTTGCCACATGAGTGCTAAGACTTGCATGGCTCATAAGGCCCCCATGGTAGAGCGCTCTAGCTGCCCACCCACTATCTCTTCTCTCCCTCCTAACTAACTAACTGACCTTCCATTTTATCCAATGTAGCAGCGTGCCCAGATTAAACACACATATATATGCACATACACCTGTTTTTCCTGGCTTCCCTTGCAGCTGCAAGTTACCAGGTTCTGGCCAAAGAGCTGCCAGCACGGGTGTACCCTCTATGAAGGTCTCTAAGTGAGCTGACTCAACAAGCACACACCACTCTACCCTTCGTACTCTTCCTCCTTCTTCCTGCCTGGAATCTAGATGAGATGGCTGAGGCTTCAGCAGCCTGGTTGAACCATGCATTGGTCTTAAGGATGGAAACCTTGGACTAAGGCTGGATGGAGAGACAAGGAACAGATGGATAGGTAGTGCTTGGGGCCCAGAAGATGATAGAACAGCACAATGGTCTTAAACTGTCTGTCTCTTAACTTCTCTTTACATGATAAACATAAACCCCTATACTGTTTAAGTCCCTGTATCTGTGATACTCACCACTAATTGCAAATTGGAAATGGTGCATTTCCCCTTGGCCACAAAATGTGATTAGGGGCTAGAGCCGGTTGGACTGATGCCAGAATTCTCGGGTAGGCGACTGGTTCCTTCCATGCCCTGGCTTCTCCCTTTTTCTCTCGCTCTTGCTAGTTCCTGCAATGGGCTGATTAACGGACTCAAAAAAGATATGTCCATGCCCTAATCTCCAGAACCTATGAAGGTCACCTTATTTGGAAAAAGAGACATAATTAAGTTAAGGATCTTGAGAAGAGATCATCCTGGATTCTCTGGGTGAGTCCTAAATCCAGGGCCAGGTGTCCGTATGAGAGACACACAGAGAAGAAGACAGACAGAAGAGGAGGGGTTATGTGACCACAGAGGCAGAGACACCGTGATGCAGCCATGAGTCAGGCTAAGCCCACAGCCAGCAGAAGCTGGAGGAGGCAAAGACCAGATTGTTCCCCAGACCTCCAGCGGGAGCGTGGCCCTGCTGCCACCTTGGCTCTGGGCTTCAGCACTGTGACAGAAGACAGTTCTGCTGTCGTGAGCCACCCAGTTCGTGATGATTCGTCACGGCAGCCACAGAGAACTCATACAGACCCCCCAGCACACTGCGCCTCAGGCCTGCTCCCCTTGTGCGGGGCTGGGGCCATGAATCCTTTGCAACCCTTCAATCCTTCTTGAACCCAATAGGTCTGTTCGCACACGGAAACTCGTGGGCCAGGCGGCTCGCCCTTCCTAAGGGAGGAAGAAGCAGGCCTACACCATAGACATTCCCTGCATATTCCCCTTCACAGACTCTATAAACAGCTGTATTCCAGTGGCAGCGGCAACCCTACCATGCACAGAAGAGTAAAACCATTTGGAACCATCTGGAGGACACAGCCAGACCCTCTTTGCTCTGAAATGTCTCTGAGTTTAGAAATCTAAACACACAGTCCAGTTTGTCAAACTTCCTGAAGGGCTGGGATATATTATAAGGTTGCATAATGCAGCTACACGACTGCACTGCTCGAGTCGCCCTCCACCCCCACGCCGGACCAGTGTTAGGAGAGCAAGTAGGCTGGAGAAGACCGGGGCTGGAGGATGGGAAACAGAAGGGCAGCGAAGCATGGGGAAGCACGCCCGAGAATCAAGAACCTTCCAACCGGCTCTGGAAAGAAGAGCTGTCGCACTAGCTTTCTCAGAACTGGAAAACAACGTAATGTGTGGTTGCACGTTGCCGTAGATCATGAATTTGAGTCCAGGTGCTTTTTCTAACCAGCTGTGTATCCTGGACCAATTCAGTCTGTAAGATTTGTTTTACTTATCCACAAAAATGGGGCTAGTAACTGCACCTCCCTCTTCGAGTTTCTGTGGGGATTAAGTAGAATAAACGCATGAAAAGTGTTTTGGAAGTACCTGGTGCAAGGGAAGTACAGAGTATTAATAGAGACAGTGCTTAATTTTCAACAGAATCCGTGACTCTAAAGGCACGAGGCTTTTCCAGTCTTAGAAACCTATCGAAAGGGGAGCCCGGGTGGCTCAATTTAGTAAGTGTCTGCCTTCGGCTCAGGTCATGATCCCAGGGTCCTGGGAGTGAGTCCCACATCGGGCTCCCTGCTCAGCTGGGAGTCTGCTTCTCCCTCTCCCTCTGCCCCTCCCTGCTGCTCTTGCTTGCTCGCTCTCTCTCTCTGAAATGAATAAATAAAAAATCTAAATAATAAAAAAAAAACCTATCAACAATACATCTGTTTCCTGTGGACAAGTCGTACAACCCCAAACTTTCAAGGACTTCTGTTTGTATCTTTTTTTGTTTGTTTGTTTTTAAACAGAGCTGGCCCAAGCCTCATACCACAAAATTCCTCCATTCCCTTCCTCCTGCGTACCATTCTACAGTAAGGGCTTTACTCCTCTAGAATCCAGAGGGGTCAGCCAACTACCCGGTGAGAGCCAGAGAGCAAATATCATAGGCTTTGTAGGTGACACGTGATCTCTGTCATGTAGTCTTCTTTTTTACATTTTTAACTTGGGAGGACTATGTAGGCTGGATTTGGCCCAAGGGCCAGGGTTTACAGACCCCTGCTCGATGAAGGCTTAAAGAAACCTGGAGTTTGTCTGATTAAATTGTCCATCTGCATAAATGGGGCCATGGAAGATATCTAACAGGGAAAGGGTCTCTTTGCCTTCTCTCTGTCTCTCTCTCTGTCAGGAGAGGAGGAGAGGACAATGGTGGCCACAGAGGGAAGGGGCCCATCACAGAGATTAGCTGGCTGAAGGATGTAAAGTAGACAGGAAGGTGGGGTCATGTCTACACTGCCTGATTCCGCTCGGGGCCAGCCTGTTTCAGACTATTCAGCCATCAGTGAGGAACAGGTGAGAACCAGACTAACATCTGTGCTTCAATATGGCTTTCATCCCACTACCCAGAAATGCTGTCATTTTTCAGCAGTCTAACCCAGGAAGACGCTCAGAGGTTAAAATGCTAAAATCTGATTTCATAAATAATTCACTCCTGTTGATAGGTTCTCCTCATCTCGTAAGTTTTCATTCCAGGCAGCAGAAGATGGGCCTATAGTCTGGACTCTGACAGCAACAAAGAAACTCTCTGGATTATAAAATGAGCTTGTAAATGTGAACCCCAGGGACAGGAGGCTTCCTCTGCATTTGGTAGAAAACTGGCTGGTGAATCAGCGGCCATCGAGCCAGGTTCGAACGGATGCAGGTTCACAGAGCAAAAAAGAAGAATGCTAGAGATGGATGAGATTGAGCCTGGAGGGAATGTAAGCGCTTCTCTGATCAAAAGAGAAATGGCGCTAGATTAAGTTTTTCTTTATCCAAAATTTCAAAAAGAAAAAAATTATAAACATGGTCCACAGAATTTGGAATAATAATTCTTAACGGTTTCCACTAAGGTGTGTATTTCAAGGGGTCTTTGTTTCCAATAAAAGTTCGTTTGTTCCCTGAGTTTCTTTATACCCAATGTATTTGTCATGTTTCTCCAGAGCAACAGAACCAATAGAATATGGTGTGTGTGTGTGTGTGTGTGTGTGTGAGAGAGAGAGAGAGAGAGAGAGAGAGAGAGAGAGAGATTTATTTTAAGGAACTGGCTCACACAATTGTGGGGGCTGGCAAATCCAACTCTGTAGGGCAGGCCACAGGCTAGTAACCCTGGGAAGAGTTCAGCTTGTAGTTCAAGTTCAAAGACAGTCTGCAGGCAGAATTCCCCCTTCCTTGAGAAACTTCAGTCTTTCTCTCTTAAGACCTTTAGCCAACTGGATGAGGCCCACTGCCTGATGGCGGGTGATCTGCCTTACTCAAAGGTCACTGATTTAAATGTCAATCTCTTCTAAAAATACCTTCACAGCAACATTTAGGCTGGTGTTTGACCAGATAGTTGGGCACAGTAGCCTAGCCACGTTGACACATGAAATTAACCATCGCATCCATCATCCTACTTTTTCTTTGGACTCCCCAAATTAGCCACAGGTACTGGATAGTCTAATTGTGACTGTGCCATATGTTATTTTCTGGGATGAGAGAAGGGAGCAAAATTAGACGTTATCCCCAAATGGCAGATTCTATCCATTAGATACACATTTGACTGTAAGTGATGCAGAACTAGACGGACAGTAGCTCAAAAGAAGAGTTAATTTTTCTCTCATATCCAGAAATCCGGCGATGCCATAGGAGACCCATATTCTTTCTGTCCTTTGCTTTGCTGCCTTAAATGTGTTGGGATTTTTTCCCCTTATGCTCATTGTTTCATGTTAGCTCCAGGTGGCACACGAGTGTTCAAGGCACAGAAAAAGCAGGGGGGAGGACAGGGCATGTGGGCTGTGGCTTTCCCCTCTGTTAGAAAAGCAGAGCTTTTCCAGAAACCGCCTCAGCAGCCTTCCACTTGTTTCAATGGATAGACCGCGTGAGTGGCAAGGGAGGCTGGAAACGTGAGTCCTTCCTAGGGCTGGGAACATTGCCGTTCCAAACAGAACTGGGGTTCTGTTAGCAAGAAAAAAGGAGACATGACAGTTTACAATGATTTTTATCTGGATTTGAAAAGTGTTTCTTTATTATGCATTTAGTCATTCATTCAATAAACACATCTTCTATACGGTAGATTTGAGATACCCTGTTGAATACGACAGTGTACTTGCTTTTAAGAAAATCAGGTCTATGATGGTTTCCAAAAATAAACCACTTTTTTTGAGAGAGATGTGTAGGAGAGGGATACCTAATTCACTCTTCAGGAAGAAGTGGGTGGAAGCATTGGGACAGCTTCAAAGAGAAGGTGATGGTAGAGCAAAGTCTCGAAGGATGACTAAGAGCTGGCTTAGAGGGTGAGCAGGCAGAAGGAGAGAGGAAGCAAAGGCCTGTAGTGGGAGAGAAGGTTCTGTGAATCAGTCTGGGTCTCCCCCAGAAAGCAGACACCTCTTCAAGTTTATACAACAGAGGGACTCGAAAGCAGGGGAGTGGCTCTATGACAGAGAGAGATGCTGAGAGCTGAACACTGGCTGATGAGGCGATGTGGAAATTGGCATCAGCAGGAAGCCACCGTCACCTCTGCTAGAGGGAGAAAGAAGGGCTGAAACCCAGAGCTAAAACCACAGTAGGCCTGTCTGGGGAGAGCTGGAACTACAGAAGACAGGTACCTACTGCTTTAGAAGCCACCAAGGCAGCAAGGAGGGACATACCCCCCCTTCTCCCTTCTTCCTATCCTCCGTGATTTCACCCATGCCTCTCAGCGGCTCCACCCAACCACCTGGGCATCTGAATCAACGCAGCCTGCAAGGGGCACTCGTGATGGGTAAAAACAGAGCAGGGAAAGGGTGGGGCTGGATTCAGGGCAAAGAGGCCCAGGACGAGTAATGCCTCTTCGGGTAACCGTGAGTGTCACTCACGTGCAATAATGATCGCCGACATTTAGAAGCATTTACGAAGTGCTGGGAAGAACGCGAAGTGTTCTGTATGCATTACCTGCATTACCCTGTTAAAGTAGGTCAGGGACGGAGGGAGCAACGGCAGGACATGGTGCTGCAAAATAGAATCAAAAGCAAGGCTTACATCACAAAGAGCTTTATGCCATACCAAGAGTTTTCGACGTACTTCTGAAGGCACTGGGGAATCAATGAGAGACTGGAAGCAGAGAAATTACATAATTTGATTTGTATTTCTCAAAGCTCATTCATTCTGTGACTCTGTCTGAAGTTCTGAGCATTGCTAATTCACCAAAGTAAATAATGGAGATATGACTCAGGCTACTTGGGAGTGTGACCAGCTTCTCTTCCTGCCTTCTCGGTGCCTGTGCTTGGAGCAGACAGCATCACTTCTGAACACTTGTGTCATCTGTTGACATACTAGGGTCTTCGTTTACTTTAGCTCAGCAACACTGGAGCAGTAAAACCTTTTTAAAGCAAAATATTTATTGCTAATCTATACAATAGTTACAATAGTTAATGTATTAATATATTACTCACCTCATTAACACACTTCCAGAGGAATCTAGATCCTAGCAAGGGTTTAGAGATAGTCTTGCTCTACCCCCTAGTTCCTTAGAGAATATGTGGTCCTTCTGATTTGATTTTCAACTTCTAAATAAATGTGTCATCTGTCATTGGATGTGGAGGTGGCAGTTAGAGACAGAACCTCAGATTAACTTGAAGTGTTGACATAATGTTACCACAGAGCTAAACCTTATGGCCTCAGAAGATACATTTAGAGTTTCTCTCTTCCAACAACCTCTTTCACAGATGAGAAAAGCAAGCCCACACAAACGAAGGAACTAGCCCAAGGATTTGAAAGTAGTGAAGGTAGGGTTACACCCCAGACTCCCAGACCAACACTCCTTTCACACTCGACTTCATTGCCAAGGGGTGTGGAACTAACAAGAAGATGCCACTTTTTTTTTCTATTTTATTACTGAGAAATAGTGCTCAGGTGACAAAAATGTCATCTCGCATGAACGTAAGCAGAAAAGGGAGTTTGTTGGTTCAAGAAACAGTTTAGGGGAGATTCCAATTTCCGGCATGGTCCGACTAGGGGCTCACTGCAGGAGTCAGGACTCAGTCCCCTTCTATTTCTTGGCTCTGCTTTCCTCTGAGCAGGCAGGCTGCCTTCTGACAGGTTCCTCCTGTGATAGGACAAGGTGGCGACTAAGGTTCAGGCTCACAACCTGTCTGATCAATATTGCTGGTGAAAAGAACACAGCTCTTTCCCATTAATCTCAAAGAAAGTCTAGGCATTGAATTTTACTGGTCAGCTTGAGTCATGTGCTTGTCCTTGAACCAATCACTGTAGCCAAAGGAAATGGGACACTGATTGGCTAGGTCTGACCCTATGCTTACATAGCATCAGGGAATGGACTCAGCACCCCCATTGTCAAATTGTTTATTTGGAGAGTGAGGGCAGTAAGATTCCTCCAAGGAAAGCCAAAGTTCCAGCAACCCAAGAAGAGAGGATATGTGCTGCTGGGCAGGCACAAAACTGAGATGTACTCTAGCCACTGAGACTTAGGTCATGTAACAGGGTGGATTTCTAGATAATACGGGTGAGATTTTCCTGTTGGCTATTACCCCTTTCCGTAAAATGAATTTCTCATGTGCAAAGTACATGTGCCCACCATGAAATTCAGAGAAGCCAATTGTTTCTCCAGCTTCAAGTCTGTGGTTTTATAAAGTTTTTTTATTATAATATTTTTTATTATATTATGTTAGTCACCATACAGTACATCCCTGGTTTTTGATGTAAAGTTCCATGATTCATTAGTTGCGTATAACACCCAGTGCACCATGCAATATGTGCCCTCCTTACTACCCATCACCAGTCTATCCCATTCCCCCACCCCCCTCCCCTCTGAAGTCCTCAGTTTGTTTCTCAGAGTCCATAGTCTCTCATGCTTCATTACCCCTTCTGATTACTCCCCTTTCTTTACCCCTTTCTTCTACTGATCTTCCTACTTCTTATGTTCCATAGATGAGAGAAACCATATGATAATTGTCTTTCTCTGCTTGACTTATTTCACTTAGCATTATCTCCTCCGGTGCCATCCATGATGCAGCAAATGTTGAGAAATCGTTCTTTTTGATAACTGAGTAATATTCCATTGTATATATGGACCACAACTTCTTAATCCAGTCATCTGTTGAAGGGCATCTCGGTTCCTTCCATGATTTAGCTATTGTGGACAATGCTGCTATGAACATTGGGGTGCATATGGCCCTTCCCTTCACTACGTCTGTATCTTTGGGGTAAATACCCAGTAGTGCAATTGCTGGATCCTAGGGTTTTGAAGAATATTTAAGGTCATCCTGAGTAAAGGACTATGCCACCCCATCCTGTCCCACCCCCATGGATTGATCACTTTTCTATCTGAGCAATTCTCTGGGAAACACTCTCTTAACAAAGAGGCTCTCCTCTTGGCTCTGCTTGAGAGGCAGTCATTCCAACTGGTTCAACAAACTGAGTATTTAGCAGGTAAGGTGCTCAGGGGCAAAGAAGGAACTTGAGGTAAGGTGAATGTGTCTGCTCAGAATTCCCCCCAAAGAAACAAGGTTCCGACCGAATCTGAGCAAACAAAGAGGCAGCGTGCCTTTGGACATCATTTTGTATTTGGGGCTTTCAATGGACTTTTCCTGCTCTGTGATAAATGAGCAAAAGCAAGCCAACTCCAGTAAACAAAAATATATAAGATTTTATTCCATTATGATATAAATCTCATTGATCTATTCACTGCATCTGTTCTTTTTGGTCAAAAATAAATAAAGCATAGCCATGGAGGTTTGAGGAAGCATTGTCTAAAAGCCACCATCTTCCCTCAGAGAGCAGAGATCAATGGAGAACTTTGTAGGCATGATCCCCAGGCAGAAATCTTTTTTTTTTTTTTTTAAATCTGAACAAAACTTTTTTTGAGTATTTGAAAAACACTATTAAAAAGTTAAAGGGCAAATGACAAACTTGGAAGAAATACATAACTTGTATTAATATCTGATAAAGAATATCTTTTACACATAAAAGTTTCTTATGAACAAAAAGATGAATATTACAATAGAAAAAGGGGCTAAGGGGATAAATTGTAAGTTAGTAAAAGAAAAACAAATGGACAATACCTAAATGAACAATACTTCACCTTACTGGTAATGAAAGGAACAAAACAGCTGGAGACGGTTGCCCTGGTCCTAGAGGTTAGTGTCTCCGTGAGCCTGAGATCAGCCAAGCCCAGAAGCTCCAGGGAGGCAATGGAGGGTGGATGCATTCAATAAGCCATCGTTTCAAGTCTACTGAAAAAATAAAACAAGAGTGCGACCTTTTTTACATTACCAGATTAGCTGAAGATTGACATTAACCAGAGGTAGCCACAAGTATCACAGATGGGCATGAAAATTGATAAAACTTGGAGCAGGGGTAGGTGTTGGGAAGGTTGCAGTTTGACAATGACCATTGTAAGAAGCCACAGAACGTACACAGCACTGACTCAACACGTCTAGGAATTTATCCTAAGGAAATGAATTAGAAATTTGCACAAAGATTTAGCTGCAGGTCGTTTATAATAACAAAATACTGGAAACAACCAAGCTATCGAATACAGGGGAATTCGATAAACGTATGAGGACATAGTCATTGCATGTATAGCTAAGTGGGAGGGGCAAGCAAATTATAAAAAAGGAGTTAGTGTCATCTTCCATTTGGTTTTATGAAGGTTTTGAAGCATACTTGAGAGAATGTTAATAGTGGTTTTCTTTTTTGCCCATCTGTACTTTCAATCTTAAATGAACACAAATGAAAATCCTAATTTCAAATTATATTAAATATCAAATTATTATTTCTTTCTCTAAATTGCTTGTTTAATAGCGACCCTTCCTTAGGCACCCTGCTCCCTGCTGGAAGAGGCATAGAAACTTCTGCTTCCTTCCTGGGGTGGCCCTACAAATCCCTCAGGAAGATAGAACCAAAACACCGATTTGCCCTGCTCAGAGAGGCTTCTGATTTCATGGTGGGTATTCATGCCTGGGTCCCCCTGGGTTTGAGGGAGCCCCTAGAGCAGCAGTAAACAAGTCTGGCCAACACAGAAGCCTCTAGAACTTAATGCCTAGACAAGCGAGTCCAAGGCTAGCCACCTTGGACTTGTTCACCATGCCAATGTGAAGAAGGAAAGGGGCTTTTTCGCATATACTTGGGTGAGTTTTTCTTTTATTTTAGAAATATCTGTTTCTTGAATTCCCCAGTGCCTTTGCACACAGATATTTATCAGCTTTTCCCAAAGAAGAAACATGGAAGGAGAGACAAAGGGAATTCAGTTGGCTCAACTTGTCTCCAGATCCTATCTTGTGTATGTTTTAAGTCTGCTACTTCCTATCTCCTTCTGGATTCTAAAACCCCTTGATAAGATTCCCTTTTAGTATCTCTATGCTTTTCAGGGAAAGAGGCTCAGAGCTGGTCAGACCCTTTCATCTCTGGCTGATAAAGCTGTATGTTTATTTAGATTCAGTCATATTGAATCCATTTCAACAATTACATATTACCACCCCCTGCCCCCGAACAATGGATGCTCCCTTTTCCCCCTCCCCTTAGGCCCACTCCTGGACTTCCAAGGAATTTAAGAGATGGGAATCAGAGCTCTGGGATGGAATGGTAGGAAAAAGAAGTTCTAAGGTCCAGGAGTATAATGAACTGGCATGCCGCATTTTCAAATGCTGCTGCTCTTCCCAGCTCCTCCTCTCACCTCGTCTCATCTCATTTGATTTCATTTGGTTTTGTTTCATTTTTCAATGTAGACCCTTCATTGTTCTGATCATGTCTCATCTGGATGGAATTGCAGGGTTATCCTCTCCCACCTGATGGATAATTTCCTGCATGCACTTTGCAGGACAATCTGGTGAACACTCCTTCCTCCTGCTGAGCCAAAACGTTTCATAATTCTTCAGTCCTTCCCGAGAGGATCCAGCTCAGAAGCTGCAGTGACTCAGGGAGGACGGATGTTTCCTCTGGTCTTATCTTTTTTTTTTTCTTTTAGTTTCTTAGTACATGTCTCTACCTGGGACTTTTGGGTCTTGTGGATTGAGTTCTGCTTCAGAAATCAGGGGATGACGTCTTCACGGCCATCCACCTCACTGGTGACTTTTTCAGTGACTCCAAAAAGGTCGAGGGGAGACAATGTGCTTTCTTTCCCATCTGTTTATAATAAGACCTCAGAGAGTCCCATCAGGCTGGATGAGCCTAGTTTGAAATCCCCCAAGGATAACTCCTTCCCCCCAAAGTCTTTTCATAGTTAGCAGACCTGTAGCTAGGAAGCAGATACTCTATGTAATGGGGTAACCGGTACCTCTCCCGGTTCTAAAAGCCAGTTTGTAATGGTGTTGTCCCACCCCCAGCTTCTGTCTATGTTCCCACATGTATTAAAATCTTTGCTTCTAATGGTAAGCAAATAGTGTTTTTCATTACCCTGGAAAAAAAATGGACACATGTTAGAATTAAGGACGAGACATCCAAACTCCTTATGGAATTTCTGGGGGTGATTTATATGGTATTTTTCTTGATTGTGGCGATGGCTTCACAGGTGTATATATATGTCAAAACTTACCAAGCTGACACTTTATTATTTTATTTTATTTTATTTTAGAGAGAGAGAGAAAGGGAGAGAGAAAGAGGGTGTGTGCAGGGGGTGGAGGGGACAGAAGGAGAGAGAGAATCTTTTTTTTTTTTTCTTTGAGAGAGAGAATCTTAAGCAGACTCCTTGTCCAGCGTGGAGCCCAACATGGGGCTCGATCTCACAACCTTGATATCATGACCTGAGCTGAAATCAAGAGTCAGATGCTTCACCAACTGAGTCACCCAGGCGCCCCATCAAAGTTGACGCTTTAAATGTGTATAGTTTATCGTGTGTCAATTAGACGTCCAACATTCCCCATTTCCTGGGCCGAGTCAGCTATACAGCCTTGTACAGTTACTAGTAAACAGGTGTCTCGTTAAGAAAACGAGAGAGATATTTCCACGAGGAAATAAGGTTGGCACAGGCAAACCTTTTTAAAGCGGCCCGGTGTCTTATTTTATCCAACCATTTTGCCTACTTTCAGAATCTAAGAGAACTTAAAGCAAGATTCTATTTCTGGGAAGAGTTTTAAGGGTAAGATGCCATCAGAAGGAAGGAAAAATGATAAAGTTCTACCAGAAATTATTTAGGACAAAGCTGGATACAGGAGACAGCTGGGAATCTGCTCTTAAACAACCTTTAACATTTCTAGCCAGAGCTCGGGTGATTGTAATTGTTATCATATGGTTAACTTCTCGCCCTTCTCGTGGATGGTGATTTAGGCAGTATTTATTGGTCATTTTTAAGGCTAACATTTCAAACAAGGCTCTGTGGATTGGAACAGGAAGCACGAAGCAGGAAGAGAGAAGAGTCAACTATCATCTAAATGGTGAGAAATTGCCTTTTCTCTTTCAGTATCAAAAGTACATTGATTTTGCTCAATTACTTAGATCAAATGTTAAAACTGTTCATAGACAGGGGAAAAAAAAAACCTGTTCGTAGACCGGGAACAGACCATGGGGGCACAGACCAGCAAGGCACTTGGAGGAGTGACTTTTCAAGAGTAACACTGGATTACGCTCACTGGGAGAGCAATCAACAGCAAAGCTCTGCTCTACCACCAGATCGTGGTTTCCTCTCTCCATGGTGAGGGCGCGCGAGAGGGGTCAGGGGTTGTAAAGTGGTCCATTTCCCACCTGACGATGGCCAGGCTTGTTTGTTTGCAATATGCTTGATGCTCTATGCGTGTCATTTTACCTAAACCTCACACTTTGAAGTTGGTGTAACATTCCCATTTGATAGAAGGGCATCCGAAAGCACAGAGATGTGAAGCAGCCTGCCCAGGGTCGTGGAATTCTAACACGAATGTGAATATAACCAACAAGCATCATCCGTATAGCATTTACCGTGAGCCAGGGACTATCGATTGCCTTACCTATATTAACATATTTAAACTCCCAATAACCTTATGAGCTATTGAATATTGTTATTCCCACTAAAGATAAGGAAATTGAAGTAAGAAAAGCAATAGTAACATACCCAAAGTCACACATTTGGTAAGTGGTATGGCGCTTCATTAAATACGACATTGTGCGTCTTTCTAGTGTGTTGTAGGCGCTCAGTAAGTGTTTGTGTGCGTGGGTCCGTGGGTTTTTGTATGAGTCATTGGGACAGTAGGTTCTGGCAACATAATAAAGTTATTCTATTTCTAACCTGAATCCCCTTTTTAGCTCAAATGATTAAGGCTAGATTGGCTTTAACCCTGCCTGAGGTTTATGGTCTGCCAGAGTCACAGAACGCCCCGGCGGAGAACACTACAGCCAGTTTCCACTGATAGCTTCCAACTCTCTTTGGGGAACGGTGCCTACTCCCACTCCTGGTGGTTCTAGAAGGGCTGCTAATCACAGCGCTCATGCCTTGACCACGGAAATGAGCACATGTTCTCGTCTGGCCAATCTTAAACCTCTCCAGTGGCTACAGCGACAATGGGCCCAGCATTAAACGTTTGACCAAACAAGAACCAAGGAGGGTCCTTCCTTGGGATTAATGTTTATACGCTCAGAGAGCAAATCTCTGTTTCCTCTGGAAATTTTCATGAGGAGTGGTTATGCTTGAAGCTGTGTGAGTCCATGTTTCTCTTCACCCTGTCCCTGCCCAAGGAGGACGTTCAAACATAATGAGAGGAACTGAGGCCCAAACATAGCAAAAGCGGAGACTGGCAATGGGGACAGAAAAGGACAGAGGGAGAAACTGAGGGGAAATGACATCATTTGAGTCTTAGAAATTTTCAGGCCCTCTTGACTGCTGAATTTCCTAGTTATATGAACCAATAAATTTCCTGCATTATTTAGGGTGGTTTTGAGTTTTTTTCATTTATTAGCTTAAAAATATGGACATATACAGGAGTCTGCTTCTCCTTCTGCCCCTCCCCCCAACTCATGGCACGTACGCTCTCTCTCTCGCAAAAATAAATACGTAAAATAAAGAAAATACTGGCACATACAAAAAATATTCTTTTTCCTTTTTCTTAACAAAATTATATCCATTCCAGATTTACTTTTAATAATAGTATGCGTCATACCTATAATATTATGAAGGAAAATAACTGTGATTCTTTACATACTCATAGCGAGAATATTGCTCTATGTATTTTTTTAAAGATTTTATTTATTTATTTATTTGTCAGAAAGAAAGAGTACAAGCAGAGGGAGTGGCAGGCAGAGGGAGAAGCAGGCTCCCCACTGAGCGCTGAACCCAATGTGGGACTTGATCCCAGGACCCTGGGATCATGACCTGAGTCAAAGGCAGATGCTTAACCAACTGAGCCACCCAGGCATCCATGCTCTACATATTTTTAAGTAAGTCATACTATGGAATAGGGTGTCATTAGAGAGGAAAGTAGGAACTCAAAAAATTCACTTTATACTCCCTATTGTAATCAAAACAGAATGAAAAGAGCAGAGATGCGACTTGCATACGACTAGTGAAATCCACCAGATCTGAGCATAAAAATACACTCCTAATTGAAGTAGCTCCCTTGGGCAACACAAAAGATTTAACCAGGATTGGTAAAAATTTGGTCAATATTCTAGAATTTCCCTTTAAACCAGAATGCAGTTGAGTGTTTTCTTATAAAATCTATCCAAGCCAATAGATTTCAAAGACTTAGGGCTCTGGGGCAGGGAGGTTCCCATAGATTCCTATTCACCCCCTATGCTTTCTTTGGTCCCCAAATGCCCAAGTGTCCACCTTTAGGGAGCCATACTGTTGGATTAAACATTCCCTCTTTCTCTGGTTTTCCTTTTTTTTTTTTTTTTAAGATTTTATTTATTTAATAGAGATAGAGACAGCCAGCGAGAGAGGGAACACAAGCAGCGGGAGTGGAAGAGGAAGAAGCAGGCTCCTAGCGGAGGAGCCTGATGTGGGGCTCCATCCTAGAGCACCAGGATCACGCCCTGAGCCAAAGGCAGACGCTTAACGACTGTGCCACCCAGGTGCCCCTCTCTGGTTTTCCTTGAAAAAGCTTCTTTGCAGAATAACATTACATGGCTTTTATCTTAAGACAGTAATTTTATGGCAGTTAAATGCATGAATTTAAGCCTGAAAGCTTGGGGTTAAGTGTTGCTCCACCATTTGGAAGCTATGTGCCTTTATCTCTCTTTACTTGACCTCTCTCTTTCTGTACTTTCTTTTCCCCCCATGTAAATGGGGATAATAGTAATAACCCGGGAGGGTTTTTGTGGGATTAAAGAAGCTAACACATATAAGGCTCTTCGCACAGTGCCTGGCATGTAGGATGTGCTCAGTAAATGCCAACTGTTATCCCGAGAGGGCGGCATCCTGGCTGTGTGCAAAGGTCATGAGAGACCAGCCAGGAGCCCTGATGCCAAGGCTGCTTCTCCAAACGCTGTCTGAGGGGCATTGACCGACAGCACTTAGATTTTCCTCGTCTGATAAACGGCAGCACTGACGCCCCTCATGCCAAGCTCCTGGTGGTGGCAAACCCGAGATGAGTGTTTGAGGATACAATGAGCTAATAGAAATGAAAAAAGAGGCTTGGAAAGAGTACATGGACTTTACAAATAATCAGCACTAGTAGGGGAAAAGAGTTTCTTCATTCAACTACTTTTTACCAAGCGTCTGCTCCCTGCAAGGACCCAAATACAGCTCTATCTTTAAGTAGGTGGTGAGTCCAGCTCTGTGAGGGAAGAAGTTCAGAAGAGAGCACGAAAGCCACATAAAACCAGGGAAAAAAATAAGAAATGGCTGATGAGGGAAAGACCAACTTCACCTTCTTTACGTTTTTGCAACGGGCTAATTCCACACAGTTTTCCTGAACCCTTTCTCTGTGTGGCCAACCCGGAGTCCGCCATAATGTGAGCTAGTCTTCAAGCCAGTCCCCATGGAAGTTAAGTTGGGCAAGTGTTTCTAAACAGCCGGGGAGAGAGCCCATTTCCACACATCGTGCCCATGGCTTGGCGTTAATGCAAGTCACTCCCCGAGGAGCAGGACATACGTATATATAATTATGGCAAAATACACATAACATAAATTTACCATCTCAATCATTTTAAAATGTACAGTTCAATGGTATTAAGTACATTCATTACGTTGTTCTAGCATCACCACCTTCCACCTCCAGAACTCTTTCCATCATGTAAAACTCTGTGCCCACTGAATACGAACTCCCCATGCCCCCCCCTCCCCAACCCTGGCCACAGGCATTCTACCTACCGTCTCTGTGATTTTGATTACTCTAAGTACTTCACACAATGAGAATCATATAGTTGTGACTGGCTTATCTCACACACAATTTTTTTTGAAAAGGTCTAAGATCATTCTCCCTGGAAATTTGGGATTTGGCCACATTCTTTTTTTTTTTTTTAATTTCCAGGCCCACCAGTTTATGACGGGTTCTCTCCTTCTAGATTTTAATGCACCCAGGCCTCAGTAAAAGGGCAGAAGGTGCCCCTCTGTGTTTCTTATGGCTTCTAATCAAGGTGTCGGTGTCTGGTTCCTTGAATTTCACCTTTTTAAGGCTGTTTTCCATTTTCCTCTACTTTTCACATAAACAAGGCCTTCAGGGGGATGGGGTGGGCGGCGTGTGAGCCGTGGCCTCTTGGACACTTTAGTCCGAGGGGTTTAATGGAGGCTTCTGAAGTCTGTAAAGCAAAGTGAGAAACAACAGCTGCTCACGCCCTCTGAACCTCCATTAATAATGGGATGTGCATTTGTCGTAAAGGTAAACAAACTCTGAAATGGGAACATTGCAAAGAGGACCCTGAGAGAGGCTTATCAGCAGGGGGGAGGCCCAAGGTACAGCATCCTGGGGCCAACAGACAGAGGTGTAATGCCAGTGTCGCCTTAGGAACAGGCGTCCGTACCCCAAACCTAGGAAGAACGTGGGGTCTGTGTGTCCTCATCTGCTACATCTGGGCTCCCGACATATGCTCTCGGCCAAGCAAAGCCCACCTCTTTGTACAGCTGACTTTTTAAAAAGCACACATTCCAGAATTAAAAACACACAGTTCCAAATGGTGGTTGCCTTCCTCAAAGTCGCCATGCCATGGGGATGTCCTCTTGCTCACCAGGGTCTCCCTGGAATGCTGCTTTGAACAGGCCTACAAACGAAGACAAAGTCTGGTGAGCTTTCTTATCGGTGGCAAGTCAAGCTTTGGCTTGGATCTTGAGACAGATGCTGAAATCTGATAAATGTAGCATGTGGTCAATCCAGTTACGTGGAGTGGAAAAACCAGGCACAAGTTTGTATAAAATAATAGCTGATGTTTACTGAGGCAGGCCGGGTACTATTCTGAGTGTTCTGGATAGCATACCTTGTTTACTTGTCACAATAAACTCCTGGCTTGGAGAGTTCATCTCTGTTTTACAGACAAGGAAACTGAGGTACAGAGAAGTAGAGTAACGTGTCCAATGTTACGCAGCTATTGAGAGGGACAGTTGGAGTCCAGCTCCGTGAAGTGTGATTCCAGAAGCCTTGCTCTTTACCATTCACTACTCTGGCTCCCTGACTGACTTGAATGGACTAGAAACTGCTGAATTGGGAGGTTGCAAAAAGAGTCTTCCTGTCTTGATCTCTTACTTTCCCCCAGGTCCACGAGGCCTGGAGTCTGACCATTACAGTTGTTCCTTAGGCATGTTGTTTTCACAAAGGCTCCTGTTAAAATGCATGTGTTTTGCTATGGAGAACATTTATTCAGATGTGTTTAATAAATTAAAAAGACTCAGAGCAGAACAATGGAAAACAGGACAGTGTATTTTGATGAAGTGAGAAGTAGTAAGAGATCCTAATCCTAGAATTCCATGGGATGAGAGTAGTCTGGGTACCCCATCCAAACATCCATCCATCCATCCATCCATCCACCCACCCACCCATGCATCCATCCACCCATCTATCCATCCATGCATCCAACCATCCTTGCATGCATGCATCCATCCATCCATCCATACATATATCCATCCATATTTAAAAGATATTTATTGAAGGCCTGTGATATTCTAGGCATCATGGCAAAAGCTGGGATACAATGTTGAGCAGAAATAGATCAAGTCCTTCTGAGAGTTCAGTCTAGAAGGGGAGAGGTAAAAATTGAACTGTGATGAGATCTGAGAAAGAGAGGGACAAGATGCTATGAGAACAGATAACATAAGGCTGGAATAGAATGATCTGAGGGCACTGTATGTTGGGAGGGGAGGAGAAAGAGAAGCCAAAAGAGAGGCAGCGAGGGGGCTCAGCATGGCGAATGGTGCTGAATGCTCACCAATATTCAGTGTGATCTCCAAGTTAACTCTCCCTTAACATTTGATGATAGAGAAGTACATATATGTGCAAACTGCTTTAGCCCTGTGGGGAAGTTATTGTGGTCATACAGTGTGCTGTTATTTAGAGGGAAAGAAACAATGACTGACCATGCATTCAGTCTTGACTCTTTTCTCCCTAACTTTACTTCTTAGACACTTTAATAACCTTGACTGTAGTTGCTTCGTAGAGAATATGATAAGGTCAAACACTGTCTTCTGATCTCTCTTGAGAGTCTGTGTGGCTATGGCAGGAGCCCAGAGGGCAGCCGCCACTGTCGGTCTTCCATTTTCCTGGAGTCTCTGTGGAACCTGAGTGACATGCGGGGCATCTGGAAGGCAACATGGTGGCAAAGGCAGTTAGCACCAGGGGGTCCAAGATGAGGGAGAAGGAGAACAGAGAGGACTTTCTTTGTTCTTGAAGGGAAAAGAATCAGACAGAAAAGTCTCAACACTTTATATACTAAATCTGAAAGCTGGCTTCATTTAATGGGGATTGAATCAATTCGTTTTGGAAACATCCCACAAGACAGGATTTGCTTGGCAAATTCATAAAATAAAGAGTGCAATCCAAACTGCTAAGAGCACATGTTTCAAGCAGTCATTTATCTATGAACACTGTTAATAACAGTAGTCACATTCCTATAGCATTTGCTATGTGCTAATTGCCTCGTGTTTATTTTCTCATTTACTTCCCACATTAATTCTAAGAAATAGATACTGTACTATTATCCCCATTTTACAGATGAGGAATCAGAGGTCTAGAAATTGCCTGGGTTCTCACCACTGTCAGTGGTACAGCCTGGGGTGGAACTGAGGTCAGCCTCATCACAAAGCCCGTGCTCTCAAACACTTCTCTCTATTGCCTCCATGGTAGAAGTTAGTCATATCCAAGTATTTATCAACCTCTTGCTTCTTCATTAAGAAAGGGAGGTCTCTAAAGACCGTGAGCCCAATGTTGCTAGATTTTACAGATGAATAACATTTTTAAAATATTTGCGCATTTGACAAAGGGGTGTCAAATATTTGCTTTGCTAAATAAGTAACTTCTTTTTTTTTTAAAGCCCCTTTCATCGTCTCATTAGAGAAAGAAAATTTAAAAATCAAAAAATTAAGCATTAACTGATCTCAGAATTTAGAAGGTGAATAAATTGAACCCCACGAACAAATCACTGCATGGTTCTTGTTTTTTTTTTCATTTTGTTTCAAACCAGTGAACACAAGGTCCCCACCCTGCTGACTGGCACCAGGGCGAGAATGGATACTGGGAGGAGCTATCCCCGGGCAGTTTATTAACAACACGTTGAGTTTGAATCTAGCTGGGATGAAAAATAGGATGGTGTTTCTTATAATCTTTTGGAACTCAGGCTTCCCACTAGCTTCATCTGGTTTCTATCCTTTTCCACCACACAATTAGTCTGAATATTTGAGGTTTCCCTATTGTCTCCAAGGAAGGTGCTCGGAGACAAGGTCAAATTAAGGGTAAGTCTCACAGGTCAGACTATTCTGTTTTGAGCCATATAAATGTGTCTTTAAGTAATTCTTTGAAAATAAAATCACTGTGTTACTGAAGTTATTTAGTTTTCAAACCAAATAGGTGAGTGAGTCGTGGGTTTCAACCGAAAACCATTATTTGAAAGATGACCAATGATTTTAAAATGATAATCCATCACAGTACAAATGGACAAAGAGAATTTACTGCAGCTATAAGGAAGGGAAGACTCTGATCAGTGTTTGGTCGGGTCTGGTTTGTTTGGGGCCAGTGACCTTGCCCTGCTCTGGCATTTTTTTTCAGACCTTTTTTGACCATTCAACATTACACAGTTCTTAGTTTATGAGTCACAGGTCGTCTTGAGGGCAACGTCTCCTTTTCTTGGGGTCTGTATGAAAATTCAACCATGTAAACTGAGTGCCATCATCTTTACAATCTCTTTCTTTGACTTTTCAGGGACAATCTGTCCAAAGTGTATGAAACATCATAATATCTTCCTTTTTAAATAAAGTAAAGCATACTGTGAGGAAATACTACTTGGTGAAATAATTTAACATTAAAAATAAAATGCTGTGCTCAAAACTTGTAAGAGCAATGAGAGTATCATCAGTCTTAAACCAAGTCTCTATACCCTCAAGTCACCCAGATAGTTTGGACAGTATAGACAGTTATTCAAATATTTCTGGATTTTGACCTCTCACTTCCCCCTCAGTTTTCAGAGTGATTAAGGAGACAAATAGAAAGATAAGGGCTGTGACATTTTTAGTAAAAACTTTCCCATTGGTATAGCCTAGAGGCTATGGACTTCTGGCAAGAGACATACCTGAATCCCCACGTGGGTTCTACCATTTAGGTTCAAATGACCTTGGGCAACTTAACCTCTGTAAGTCTCAGTTTCCACATGTATAAAAAGGAATGCAGCAAGACACTATACTGTATTTCCCAGCTTTCCTTGACATTAGTTGGAACAAATGGACCATGAGCATATGTGTCCTGTTGGGTTGAGGCAGGGAAAAGCTGGTGTGTATCCTCCTTTGTCTCCGCCCCCCACCACAGTCATCATGGAAGCTCCATGTTGAGATGGCAGCATCACAGGACAGAGGCATCCTGGATCCCTGTGAGTCATCACTCAGAGGAGAACTCCTGCTGAGCCACATCAAGTTTTCTTATAAAGACACATCAAACTTTTTCATAGAAATGCACGGAGGTTTTAAGGATTGTGTGGTAGCTTTTGTTAATTAGCTGAACACAGCTAGTGATTGAGAGACATTATGCGCTTTCATTCAA
Organism: Ursus americanus; assembly: GCF_024610735.1. Lineage (NCBI taxonomy): Eukaryota > Metazoa > Chordata > Mammalia > Carnivora > Ursidae > Ursus > Ursus americanus. The sequence goes on from NC_142134.1 coordinate 42,885,422, forward strand.
ACCCTCAAATCCCCTTTCTTCTACTAGGAGCCCATGTTCAGGGAGCTACCTCCGTTCCTGTAGGTAGGAAATTCAGGGAAGGCTTTCTAGCTCATGAATAATTTGCCTCCTCCCGACTCATAGGAGGAGAAACTCATTTGAATATATGACTTCCAACCATGCAGTTACAAGTCCCCGGGGAGAATCCGCCGACCTGATGGCTGCGTTTGCTCTGTGACCTGACAAGACTTCCAACCTCTTTTCTCAGATTGTTTCTACTCACTGCAAGCATGTATAACTTTCCATGGCCAAATGTATTATTATTTGTTTAGCTTAAATAGTAAATTAAAGACCCAGATGAAAGCTGGGGTGTTAGTTTCCTACAACCGCTATAACAAAGCACCGCAGACTGGGTGACTTACACAACGGAAGTTTATTTTCTCACAGTTCTGGAGGCTGGGAGTCCAAGACCAAGGTGTCAGTAGGGTAGGGTTGGTTTCTCCTGTGGCCTCTCTCCTTGGCTTATAGATGGCCACCTTCTCCTTGTGTCTTTTTTTTTTTTTTTTTTTAAGATTTTATTTATTTGACAGAGAGAGACACAGAGAGAGAGAGGGAACACAAGCAGGGGGAGTGGCAGGGGGAGAAGCAGGTTTCCCACTGAGCAGGGAACCTGGTGCAGGGCTCGATCCCAGGACCCTGGGACCATGACCTGAGCTGAAGGCAGACACTTAACGACTGAGCCACCCAGGCGCCCTCCTTGTGTCTTTTCCTGGCCTTCCCTCTGTCCGTGTCTCTGTCCAAATTTCCTCTTATTTAACACTAGTCATATTGAATTAGGGATCATTCTAATGACTTCATTTTAACATAATTACCTCTTTAAAGTCACTCTCTCTAAATATAGTCACATTTTGGGGTACTAGGGGTTAGAACTGCAACATATGGATTTGGGGGGAACATAGTTCAGCCCATCACACCGGGCAACCAAGATATCAATAAGAGAAGAAGTCAAAACCCTGGAGTTCCTCGACTTCTGGCCTCACCGCATGCCTCTGGGACAAAGGACTTGCGAAGGGCATGTGTTGGGCCACGGTGCGGACCCCCAGTGAGACTACTGGGGCCAAGCTCAAGGCAGTAGCGATCAGTCTGCATGGTTCTTCATCTAGCTGCTTTGAATGATCTCAGCATTGATCGAGGCTCTACTCACAGCTCAAAGAATATATTGGTTACAATGTCATGAAAGATAGAAAGGTGAGTGAGCATTTCAATGGTTTCTCTTCCCCTAAGTTGGCAAACAATAGCAGAAGATATAAAAGCAAGAGAATATTCAGTTTCTAATTTGCTCTTTAGCTTTCCTGGTCTTGTTTAGTTTGTGTTGGTCAGTCAGCTGGAACTGGAAAACTGGATCAGCCTAGATACTGATTTAGTGCGAGTGGAGTGGCAGGTTAGCTTGTCTTACTCCAGGGCTCGTGGCCAGTCCTGCTGAGGAAAGACAGGATCCAAATAAATAAGGCTTGAGCCCTCATCTTTTCCAATTAGACGGAAATATTTCCTTTAAATTGGTTTTGCTGCGATTTTTGATTGTGTAAAAGAGCAATTTGGGGTTTCATATACACTTTAGGGTCGTTTTGCTGTTTCAAACTCATGCATAAGTGTGAAAACATAAAAGGAAGTTCAGTCAAGACTCCTTGAGTGGGGAGATGTGATTAATTGCTGGCCTTTTTAAGGCCAGCCACTAGTCAAGTAATAAATTAATAATGCCTCAGATCGTGAGTTAATAAAGACAGCTTGCCTAAAAGGCAGATGATAATTTGTAAAGGCCTGTGCAGGCAAAATGTCTCAGACAGCCCTTAGGAGATAAAACAATCGTGAATAACATGCACTGTGACAGCCCCTGCTTATTACTGTAAGAAATTTAACAAATCAGTCTCAGGTCCCAGAGCGAATTCCAGCTTAGATGATAAAGAAGACTGTTTCTTTTGACCTGCACACCTTGGGGAGGGATGGGGGGGGCTATTTCATGGTGATGTTGGGGAGATGGTGGTGAAGAGTTCCAACAAAAACGTTAGTGGTCTGGGCTAACATACCAAGTGTTCACTGACGTCCCAGCAGTCTGCAGATGAGCATCATGGGAAATCAAGCAGGTAGGAGGCTGTCAGGCCAGGAGGTCGGTTATGGGTCTGCTGCTGTGCTTCCAGTGGGGGAGTGGAGGCCACGCTGCGGATCTGTACCACCTCCCAGGAGCCTGCAGGGCGTCGGACTCATGGGCACGGGGCTCAACCCCTCTGGCCCCTCCCCTGGGAGCATCCTGTCCCGGCAGCCTGCTCCTGGTCAAAGAGGCCCCACCCTGAGACGCCCATCACATTCTTACCGCTGCTCACTGCCTGAGGTCGATCTGTCCTCCTCCCAAACTCTTAACCTCTCTGTGCCCCGGTCGCTGCTCTGGTTGTTATGAGGTTTAATGAGGTAGTATTTGCGATGCCCTTAGCACATGCCTGGCACATGGTAAGGGCTCTATAGGATTTTCCTAAGGAAATCAATCAGAGACTGATAAAATCTGCCTGTAATGGTACAAAGTTAGCTCACTCACTGCCCTCCCAATTCCTGAACAGAGGCCATTCAAGATCTGTTCTTTCCGCTCTTAGCAGCATTAGCCCTAGGAAGCATCTCTCTTTAATCCTCATAGTTGGACCTTTCTTGGGGAGGGCATGCACGGAGGGCTTGGGGAGTTGGGGGAGAGGGGCTGGACCACAGCTTCTGGGAGGACCCAAACCACACATGATCTGTTCCTTCCAGGCCCATTTGGAGGCCCCTGTAAGGAGCAACTCCAGGGGCTCTGAAGGCCCGGCTGAGGGTGTGGCAGAAATCTAAGGACGGGGACAAATGGGACACACCCATCAGCGGCTGCTGAGTCTGAGGCTGGTCCAGTTGCCTCTACAAGCCTGGAGCTGCTCAGGGCAGCCTCCCCACCTTCCTGCCCTCTTTCTTATCTGCCCTCTCACTCCCGCCTTCCACCCGCATCTTCATAATGGTATGTAAAGGGCATTGTAACGTGGTGAATTAGAGAAGGTGGGCTAGGGAGAGGACAGGAAAGAGGGTAGGAACCAGGGATGCTCAGCGCCCACTGTTCCCTGGCTGCTCGACAAGATTGTAGGTCATGTGTTATAACCCATTCTCCAGCTAAAGGGATTGAAGTTTTCATTGGTGAAGTGACTTGGTCAATAGCCCCCAGCCAGTAAGTGTGTGTGGGGGGCAGTGTTAGTACTGACTAAGCTTGTGAGTGCTGAGTATCTCGGTATCTTGGCTCCCATCCTGCCCTGAGTGGGGGGGTGGGAAGCTGTGGGCTGTTGGCAAAAAGGGACCAGGTGCTTATTACTGTGAGAAGTAAAACAAATCAATCTCTGATCTCAGAGCCGACTCCGGTTTAGATTAGAAGGACTGTTCCCTTTGACCCACACGGAGTTTAGGCGGGGCTGGGGGACTGTTTCATGCTTCTGACAAAATCCGTAGTGGTCTGGCTGACATAGCAGGTGTGCACGGAGGGCCAGAGTCCGTGCCGAGCACTATGGAAAGCAAAGCAGGTCAGTCTGTAGGCCTGGGGTCGGTTAGGCTGCAGGAGTCTGCTGCCCAGCTTCCAGCGTGGAAGGGGCGCCGGCTGGGGTCTGTCGGTGCTCGGGGACAGCAGCAACCATCTCGTCCAGCCGCAGACTGGGTCGCTGGGGGAAACAGGCCGATAGTGCTTATGGGGAGAGCACTGTGCTCAGGGGTGAGAGAGTGGATTTGAGTCCTGACCATCATAAATGCATCCTGCGTGTAACCTTCAGGGTCTCTGTGTCTTCACTGGTAGATTGAGAAGTGGAGAGGGCTTTCCAGGTGTTTTTAGCTGTCTACCCTCTCCTTTGGCCCAAAGCTTCCATGGAAGCTCATGGAGCTGAGCTCTTTGGTTGGAGCAAGCATCAAGATGGCTTCCTCTCCACGTCCCATCCCACCCGGGAGACTAACTCAGAGAGCACAGCTCAAAACCCACAGTTTAAAGCAGTGCTTCTCACATTTTCACATGCATTAACATCCCCTGGATCCCATTAAAACAGATTCTGATTCAGAAGTTCCGGAGCGCGGAAGGTGAGGGGTGGAGAGCGTGGAGGGCTTGGGTGGGTAGGAGCTGGGACTCTGTCTTTCAGTCAATCCCGCAGGGTAAGCTGGTACTTTTGGTCAATGAACTACGTTCTGAGAATGAGATACTCTCTGTTTAGCTCTAAAAGCCGACACGTTCTTTTGCCCTCTAACTTCGTGCACATCACTGCATGGGGTCCCCTCGTGATGGTTCTCAATGGAGTGGGGAGATACCAAGCACAACTCGCTCTCTGCCTCTCTGTGTGTCTCTCTATAGAAATCTGTATGGGCCTGTCGGGCTTCCCGGTGAGGAAGCTCAGCGTTGGCTGCCGCTCGGGAAGGGCTAGATGTGCTGGAAAGCGTGGGGCTGTCCCGCATGGCAAAGAATTGTCCCGTATTCTACATAGCTTCCTTTTATATAAGCTCTGCAGCTAACAAAAAGCTTGTCCCTTCTTCTTGAACTTTTTATTTTGGAAAATATTCACCACTACAGAAAAGATGCAAGAGTAGTTCAGGAGCACCTGAGTCCCTTTCACCTATATTCTCCAAGTGGTAATATTTTGGCACATTTGCCATATTATTTTCTCTGTGAATGTATATACCCCCCCAGCTAAATCATGTGAGATTTAATTACAAACATCATAATACTTTACTCCTAAATATTTCAGCTTGTCTTCCCTAATTACCAAGGCATTCTCTTGCACAAGTACAGATATTATATTCAGGATATTTATAACTGATACAACTTTACATTAATAATTTATGGTTCATAGTTATAAATTTCCCTAATTGTACCAATAATGTCCCTTTAAAAATCTCACATAATAAAAATAAAAAATACATAAACTTACCATTAAAAATTTTTTTAAATAAAAAAAATTTAAAAAAGTCACACCTGTCAGGATGGCTAAAAGCAACAACATAGGAAACAACAGATGTTGGCAAGGATATGGAGAAAGGGGAACCCTCTTACGCTGTTGGGAATGCAAACAGAAAAAAAAAAAAAGAGTGCAGCCACTCTGGAGAACAGTTTGGAGGTTCCTCAAAAAGTTAAAAATAGAGCTACCTTACAACCCAGCAATTGTACTACTAGGTATTCACCCAAAGTATACAAAAATATAGATTCGAAGGGGTAAAGGAACCCCGATGCTTATAGCAGCATTATCAACAAGAGCCAAACTACGGAGAGAGCCTAAATGCCCATTGACTAATTAATGCATAAAGAAGATGTGGTATATATACAACGGAGTATTACTCAGCCATCAAAAAGAATGAAATCTTGTCATTTGCAACAAGATGGGTAGAGCTAGAGTGTATTATGCTAAGTGAAATAAGTCCGTTAGAGAAAGACAAATACCATATGATCTCACTCATATGTAGAATTTAAGAAGGAAAACAGATGAACATATGGAAGGGAGGAAAAGAAAAAAGGAGAGAGGGAAACAAAACATAAATGACTCTTAATGATAGAGAACAAACTGAGGTTGATGGAGGGCAGTTGATGGGGGATGCATTTAGATGGGTGATGAGTACTGAAAAGGGCACTTGTTGGGGCACCTGGGTGGCTCAGTTCGTTGAGCAACTGACTCTTGATTTCAGCTTGGGTCAGGATCTCATGTCTCAGGGTCATGGGTTTGAGCTCCATGTCAGGCTCTGAGCTGGGTATAGAGTCTGCTTGGGATTTTCTTTCTCTCCACCTCCCTTTGCCCCTCCCCCCTAAAATAAATAAATCTTTTAAAAAAATGAAGAGGGCACTTGTGATGTGGGCACTTGTATATAAGTGATAAATCACTGAATTCTACTCCAGAAACCAAAACTTTTATAAAAAATAAAAAATAAAATAAATAAAATCATGACCTAAATCTGAGCATAAAAAAAAAATCCAGAATACAAAGATCTTGCCCACATGGATTTCTAATGTCCACTGAGTGTCCATGTGGGTAAAAATCAATCAGTCAATCAATCAATCAATCTCTTTGTATCTGAGCCTAGAATCTAACTTTATGAGTAAACACAAAACAATTTTCTATAATTTTAATAAACATTGAATCTAACACAAATGCAATTACTGGGTACGTTAAGGAAGAATGTACTTTGTTCTGTCTGGGAATTTAGTTGAAGTTGTTCAGCACTTTAGAAAATCACTTCCCTGTTGGCAATGCTGCCTATGGGGTGTGGGCTACGAGAGGACGTGTCTGCTCCTATCTGCATTTGTCACTGGGATTGTCACAAGCAGGTGTAAGCCTTTGACTATGTTATCATGGCTTCCAGCTTATGCCCACTTATTGGTCAGCTATGGGAGGCCACGGAGGAAGAGCCGTGAAGCATTTATTATAAAAAGGAGTTACTGACCACTATCAGAATGTCTAAAATTAGAAAGACTGACCATACCGAGTGTTGGTGAACACGTGGAACCACCGGACCGCTCACACCCGCTGGTGGGAATGTAAAATCGTACAACCACTTTGGAAAACAGTATGACGTTTTCTTCACAAGTTAAACATCCACCTACCATAGGATCCAGCCGTTGTCTTTAAAAGCGTTTGTTCATATGGTGACCTCTGCCTGAGTGTTCGTAGCGCTTTACTTGTCATAGCCCAAGCTGGAAACCACCCAAACGCCTCTCAACAGATACATGGACGACCAGCTAGCAGTGTATCCATACAATGGATGAATACTAAGTAATAAAAAGGAACGAAGCTATGGATACACATAACATGAATGGCAAATTTCAAAGTGATTTCATTGAGTGGCAGCAACCAGAAGGAAGAAGTACACACTGCATGGTCATCGAAAATGATAGCATTAAAAATTCTGGAAAATACAAACTGATCTAGGGAGCAGCAAGTCAATTAGTGGTTGCGGGGGCAGAGGCGGGTGGGTGGGTGGGAAGTATTACAAAAGGGCAGGACGCAACTTTTGGGGGCGCTGGTGGTGTTCATTATATCGACTGTGGTGATGTTTTAGAAGTATTTACATGCCAAAACGTCAAATTGCACACTTGAAATATGTCTTTTACCTTCATGAAGCTGTGAAAGAAAATGGGGTTATTGTGAATAACTGCCTTGATTACAGTTCATGCAGCGTCCTCCACAGTCTGGGCCCCGTTGCCTTTACTGAGATAGCCACTCTGCTCCTGACGGGTGGATCCCAGAGGGCTGAAGTTAATTAAGGTGGCTCTACTCTTTTTTTCTCTTTTTCCAGGGATTAGATTAGGTATGGGCATGAATAGCCATTCTGGAAATAAGTCCAGAGGGAAAATCTGTAGGGAGGCTTCTGTGAATGGTTTATTTCCTTGTAAAGACAAACAGAAATAAAAAGAGGGTATTTTTTTTTTTTCTTCCTTTTGACATGGGCATGTCCAGATGTGATGTCTGGAGTCTGTGCAGCCATCTTGTGACCATGAAGGGTAGTGGTCTGGAAACATTGCTAACGCATTGAGGAGTGCAAAACAGAGACGTGGAAAGAAGCTGGGTCCTTGATAACATTGTCCAGCTGTTGAATTAACTAATCTCTAGACCCGGTATTAGGTGACATAATAAGTTCCCTTATCATGTGAGTCAATTAGGTTTGGATTTTTTGGTTACACGCAGCCAAAATCATCCTGGCTTGATATGGTCCTTATCTTTTAATACTCAACTCCAGCATCACCTTCTCTAGGAAGTCTTCCTTGATGTGTACTCCCTTCTGGGCCTGGACTAGATTATATACCCCAACTTCTGTGTTCTTACGTCATCCTCTTAATGGCCTCTTTTTTTTTTTTTTGTACTGCATGTAATTATCTGTTTATAATTCTCCTTTAGTGTTAGACTGGGAACTTCGCAGGGCAAGCTTGTGTTTCACTTATTTCTACTTTAGCAGAACCTAGAGAGTGATTGACACATAGTAAGTATGTAATAAATACCAGATCAACCAAATTGAAACTCTCCTGCTCACCTTTCATACACTAGCCAATGGGTCTCACTGCCTTTCAGTTGTTCCCAGCCTCTGTATTTCTCAAACTTTTTTTTTTTTAAGATTTTATTTATTTATATGACAGAGAGAGATGCAACAAGAGAGGGAACACAAGCAGGGGGAGTGGGAGAGGAAGAAGCAGGCTTCCTGCTGAGCAGGGAGCCCGATACGGGGCTCGATCCCAGAACACTGGGATCATGACCTGAGCTGAAGGCAGACACTTAATGACTGAGCCATCCAGGCGCCCCTGTATTTCTCAAATTTAAGAATTCATTTCTTCTGTTCCTAGTCTTCTGGGGTTGCTCTTCCCTATCATCTTTAGAAACTGAATGCTATCTTTGAGGTCTCCCTGCACCTACAAAAGGCCATCTTTCAGATGTGTCTCTGTTGGCTGCAAGGCAGGGAGGGAAGGGGGCTTGTCTCCTATTTCTGCCTACTGTGGCCGTGGCTCAATGGAGGAGCCTAGGCTTTTCTATCCTTTGTGACAGTGAACTGAAAGGACCCTGTACTTTCACCTGCCTCTCCCCTGCCCCTCTCCCAAATTCCATTGGGATTATTTTTCTACAGATGTCTTGGCCCGAGTTTGCCAAAATGTCTAAGTTCTCTCTATCGGATCCTGTTGCATGTCCCACTGGGGCCTTTCCCACCAGCACCAACTCCAATGACTCTGACAGGTGATGCTTTTCTGTTTCCCAGGTCATTACCAGTGAAACAGTTGTAAACACTGGCCAACCCCCCACCCCTGGGGGCTCCTGCTGAACATTTTCCTTCCCTTCCTTGGAGCCTTAGGTGGGAGGCAGCACTATTTATCACGTCTTTGGCTGAAAATTGTGCAAGAAGATGGATTCCATTTCCAGAGAACGAAATGGAGTAAATATAAAATGGCATTTTCTCTCTCCCTTTTTCTCACTCCCTCTCCTCCCTCTCCATTTTCCTTTCTCTCTCCCTCCCCCTCTCTCAGCATTTCTTCTGTATCTCCGCAGATTAGTGCTTAAGTGCACAGACTCTGGAGTTAGGCAACCTGGGTTTGGATTGTTCCATCACTTAAGAGCTACGTAATCTTGGGGGAGAAACTTCACCCTTCTGTACTCGATTCCCTCATCTCACTAGTGGTGATAATTATGCTACACCTATCCTGTAGGGTTATTTGGAGTGTTAAACGTAGCATGTAAGTACTTAAACAAGCAAGGACATACAAGGTTTAAGTACAATAGGTGTTAAGGGTTATATTATTACCATTACTACTAACACCACCACCACTGAAATAGGCTCCTACTGGCTACCATCATTGAGCATACACTGTTTTTTTAAAAAAGATTTATTTATTTATTTTGGAGAGAGAGAGAGCGCGCACCGCACCCTTGCGCATGAGTGGGGGGAGGGGCAGAGGGCGAGGAAGAGAGAGAATCTCAAGCAGATTCCCCACTGAGAGAGGAACCCAACACAGGTTTCGATCTCATGACCCTGAAGTCATGACCTGAGCTGAAATCAAGAGTCAAATGCTTAACCGACCGAGCCACCCAGGAGCCCTGAGCATGGACTGTTTATTATGTGCCTGGTGTTTGCTATACTAAACTCCAAAAACCTTAGTCCTTTTAGTCCCCATTACAGCCTTAAAAGATAGTCGAAAAGCTAAGTTTTTAAGTGCTCTGTGGCAGGATCTTTCATGCATTCTGTACACCTATTTTATTATTTAATTTTCACAACAAGCCTATATTACCTACCACTAAGGTCCAGCTGCCATAGATGAGAAAACTGAGGTGTAGGTTAAATGTCTTGCCAAAGTCAGCTCAGTTCTAAGTGGAGGAGTCAGGACTTGAATTCAGGTTTGTTTAAACCTGTGATTCTCAAACATGAAAAAGCATCAAGTCACCTGGGGGGCTTATTAAAACACAGATTCCTGGGCCCCATGCAGCCTATACCCAGCAAATCTCTGATTCCGGGTGAGTCTGGGGTGGGGGTCTGAGAATTATCATTTCTAGTAAACTCCCAGGTGATGTTGACACCGCTGGTCTGCGGTCATATTTTGAGGTCCCCTGTACTAGTGGTAGGCACTGGTTTATCCTTAGAAGGCTTAATTCTTTAATTGGTGTCTTGAATTTTGCTAAAAACTCTTAAGCAAAGTCATATTTTTTATCAGAGAAATAGAAGGAACATTTTACATTCATCATCCCACTGATACTGTTCCAGGACACTCCAGCTCAAAATCTTACTTACGAGCTAGTGGTTTCAAGCTAGTGTTCAAGGAAACAGACTTTCACCTACATCCCATGCTCTGGTTAGGCTCGTCTCCTTGTTTAGATTTGTGTTATTTTATTAATTTGTCTTTTCCCACAAAGATCATTTTTTACAGAGCTTTTCCTGCAAAGGAATCATGATTCTGAGCTCTAGAGATGTTGACATTGTAGGTTTCAAATGCCACTACGTGGAGAGGCACAGGAGACAATCAGGCATCAGTTTGGTAAAGGGGTGTGACAGTTAATCTTATATGTTAATTTGACTGGGCCATGGGGTACGCAGATTCAATGTTATTTCTGGGTGTGTTTGTGTTTCTGGATGAAATAAGCATTTGAATTGGTGGATTTGGTAAAGTCCATTGTTCTTCCCAGCATGGGTGGGCATCAGCCAATCCTTTGAGGGCCCAAATAAATAAAAGGTATAGAAAGAAAAAAAGTCACCCCTTTTTCCCTTGCCAAGCTGCTTAACTGGGACACATCTCATCTTCTTTGGCCATCAGACTCAGACTCATAGTTTTTGAGCTTTACCATCAGCTTTTCTGGGTCTCCAGCTTGCAGACAATCATGGGATTTCTCAGCCTCTCTGATCACATGAGCCAATTTCTCATAATCTCTTTCTTTCTCTACATACATATACCCACACATCCATACAGCCATGCACGCATACACACTCACGGGCTTGAGTGCAGTGAGGAGCTCCTTGCCAGTGGGAAAGAGGTGCTGATCACGGCCTTCAGTGGCTTGACCATTAATCAGACTAAGATGACTGGTGAAGTGTGAGCTGGAGCGAGGCCTGGAGGGTTCGATGGGTTCTCCGAGGTGCAGCAGAGCATTTACAGAAAGCAAATGACAAGCGAAGGCCCTTTAATTCTCAGTTCAAGCCATGCTCTGAGGACCAGAAAGTTGCCACGGCAGACCTAAGAGAATCTTTTGTTTGTTGTAGTCACAAGCTCACATTACTAAACGTCAAACACCAAACGTGATCGGGAGGGTTGCAGAATTACAAGGCCAGTTGGATTCACAGCCTTACCAAGTTTCTCACGGAAAAGTTAGCGAACTGGTTGAGAAGGAAGGAGACGCTGAGACCTGAAAGGGGGATGTGACACTCCCAACATGGCCAAGTCACTCTGGGCCTCCCTTGTCACTGGACGTGCATTCCTCCTGTGTCTGAGCAGACTAGCCTTTCTTTGGTTGAAAACCCCGTGGTAACGTCACCCAGGACAGAAGCCTTGCAAGGGGCGCTCATTCTCTTCCAGACACACCACAGCTACGCTTTGTTGCTACTAGACCAATGACTAAGGTCAAATCTGAACATGCCCCAGGGTCAGGAACGTCTGAGGAGGAAGTAGCTAATACACATGCAAGGTTTTACTAAGATATAATGGCAGAAACCTGTAGAGTGTGTGTGGGAATGGATTTTGTAAAATATAATACTATGTCTTTTCTTTGGAGCATAATCAAGAGTCCTTTTTAAAAAAACAAACATTTTATGGAAGAGTTATGGGGAGATTAGCCTCCCTAGAAACTGAGAAGGTATCATAAAGCTACAGTATTTGAAGCAGAATGATGCCAGTACTTGAGTGAACAGAACAATCGGCTGGATAGAGTCCAGAGAAATACCCAAGTATGAATAGTCATTTGATTTACGAAAACAGTGGAACACTACATCAAAAACTAATGATGTGCTAGAGGATTTTTAGGACAGTTTAAAAACCAGAGTATGATATTATAATGAATACATGTCATTATACATTTGTTCAAACCCATGAAATATACATCAAGAATAAATTTTAAGGTAAACCAAAAAAAAAAACAAAAAACTAATGATGTGCTGTATGGTGACTAACATAACATAATAATGATTAAAAAAAACAGACTAGAAGCTGGTTCTTGGAGAGAATCAATAAAATTGACAGACCACTGGCAAGACTTATCCAAAAGAAAAGAGAAAGGACCCAGATTATTAAAATTATGAATGAAAAAGGAGAGGTCACGACGAACACCATTGAAATTGGAAGGATTATTAGAAATTTTTATCAACAGCTATATGCCAATAAACTAAGCAATCTGGAAGAGATGGAATCCTTCCTGGAAACCTATAAACTACCAAGATTGAAAAAGGAAGAAATTGATTTCCTAAACAGGCCAATTAATTATGAAGAAATTGAGTCAGTGATAAACAACCTTCCAAATAACAAAACTCCAGGCCCGGACGGTTTTCCTGGGGAATTCTACCAAACATTCAAAGAAGAAATAATACCTATTCTCCTAAAGCTATTTCAAAAAATAGAAACAGAAGGAAAGCTACCAAACTCATTCTATGAGGCCAATATTACCTTGATCCCCAAACCAGGCAAAGACCCCCTCAAAAAGGAGAATTACAGACCGATTTCCCTAAGGAATATGGACGCCAAAATCCTCAACAAGATACTTGCTAATAGAATCCAACAGTTCATTAAAAGGATTATCCACCACGATCAAGTGGGATTCATACCTGGGATGCAAGCGTGGTTCAATATTCGCAAATCAATCAGCGTGATACATCATATCAACAAGAAAAGACTCAAGAACCATATGATCCTCTCAATCGATGCCGAAAAAGCATTTGACAAAATACAGCATCCTTTCCTGATTAAAACCCTTCAGAGTGTAGGAATAGAAGGTACATTTCTCAGTCTCATAAAAGCCATCTATGAAAAGCCTACTGCAAATATTATTCTCAATGGGGAAAAGCTGGAAGCCTTTCCCTTAAGATCAGGAACACGACAAGGATGCCCACTCTCGCCACTATTATTCAACATAGTACTAGAAGTCCTTGCAACAGCAATCAGACGACAAAAAGGGATCAAAGGTATTCAAATCGGCAAAGAAGAAGTCAAAATGTCTCTCTTCGCAGACGACATGATACTCTATATGGAAAATCCAAAAGAAGCCACTCCCAAACTATTAGAAGTTATAGAGCAATTCAGTAACGTGGCGGGATACAAAATCAATGCTCAGAAATCAGTTGCATTTCTGTACACGAATAACGAGAAGGAAGAAAGAGAAATCAGGGAATCCATCCCATTTACAATAGCACCAAAAACCATGCGTTACCTTGGAATTAACTTAACCAGAGACGTAAAGGACCTTTATTCTAGAAACTATAAATCACTCTTAAAAGACATTGAGGAAGACATAAAAAGATGGAAAGATATTCCATGCTCATGGATCGGAAGAATTAACATAGTTAAAATGTCCATGCTACCCAGAGCAATCTACACTTTCAATGCTATCCCGATCAAAATACCGAGAACGTTTTTCAAAGAACTGGAACAAATAGTCCTTAAATTTGTATGGAACCAGAAAAGACCCCGAATCTCCAAGGAACTGTTGAAAAGGAAAAACAAAGCTGGGGGCATCACAATGCCGGATTTCGAGCTGTACTACAAAGCTGTGATCACAAAGACAGCATGGTACTGGCACAAAAACAGACACATAGACCAATGGAACAGAATAGAGAGCCCAGAAATGGACCCTCAGCTCGTTGGGCAACTAATATTTGATAAAGCAGGAAAAAACATCCGGTGGGAAAAAGACAGTCTCTTCAATAAATGGTGCTGGGAAAATTGGACAGCTACATGCAAAAGAATGAAACTTGACCACTCTCTCACACCATACACAAAAATAAACTCCAAATGGATGAAAGACCTCGATGTGAGACAGGAATCCATCAAAATCCTAGAGGAGAACATAGGCAGCAACCTCTACGACATCGGCCAAAGCAACCTTTTTCATGACACATCCCCAAAGGCAAGAGAAACAAAAGATAAAATGAATTTATGGGACTTCATCAAGATAAAAAGCTTCTGCAGAGCCAAGGAAACAGTCAAAAAAACTAAGAGGCAGCCCACGGAATGGGAGAATATATTTGCAAATGACACTACAGATAAAGGACTGGTATCCAAGATCTACAAAGAACTTCTCAAACTCAATACACGAGAAACAAATAAACAAATCAAAAAATGGGCAGAAGATATGAACAGACACTTTTCCAATGAAGACATACAAATGGCTAACAGACACATGAAAAAATGTTCAAAATCATTAGCCATCAAGGAAATTCAAATCAAAACCACACTGAGATACCACCTTACGCCAGTTAGAATGGCAAAAATAGACAAGGCAAGAAACAACAATTGTTGGAGAGGATGTGGAGAAAGGGGATCCCTCCTACATTGTTGGTGGGAATGCAAGTTGGTACAGCCACTCTGGAAAACCGTGTGGAGGTCCCTTAAAAAGTTAAAAATTGAGCTACCCTATGATCCAGCCATTGCACTACTGGGTGTTTACCCCAAAGATACAGACGTAGTGAAGAGAAGGGCCATATGCACCCCGATGTTCATAGCAGCAATGTCCACAATAGCTAAATCGTGGAAGGAGCCGAGATGCCCTGCAACAGATGACTGGATTAAGAAGTTGTGGTCCATATATACAATGGAATATTACTCAGCAATCAGAAAGAATGAGTTCTCAACATTTGCTACAACATGGACGGCACTGGAGGAGATAATGCTTAGTGAAATAAGTCAAGCAGAGAAAGACAACTATCATATGATTTCTCTCATCTATGGAACATAAGAACTAGAATGATCAGTAGGGGAAGAAAGGGATAAAGAAAGGGGGGGTAATCAGAAGGGGGAATGAAACATGAGAGACTATGGACTATGAGAAACAAACTGAGGGCTACAGAGGGGAGGGGGGTGGGGGAATGGGATAGACCGGTGATGGGTAGTAAGGAGGGCACATATTGCATGGTGCACTGGGTGTTATACACAACTAATGAATCATCGAGCCTTACATCGAAAACCGGGGATGTACTGTATGGTGACTAACATAATATAATAAAAAATCATTATTAAAAAAAAATAAAAATAAAAAAAACAGTGGTATTTCATAGAAATGGTCAAAGAACAAACCAACCAACCAACCAATCAATAGTGTTAAGACCAGAGACTAGTGATTTGGGGGGGAAACGAGAGGAGGAAGGGAGAAAAGAGGAAGCTGAGTTCCTATACCATTCTTTACCTAAAGGAAATTCCATTTTGGTCTATTATCACTAATACATAAAAAAAAATCCATAAAAACTTTAGAGTAAAGGTAGAATTAGATCCCCTTGGAGTAGTGAAGATCTTTCAAAGCATGACCACACACATGAGTTTTAAATACCAACACGCACGAAACCAAGAGACAACAAACTATAACTGCTACCCATTTTGCAGACTAAGATCCACTTGCTTAATTTACAAAGAACTGCTGTAATCCAATAAGAAAAAATAGGTGAAAGCCAAACAGAAAGAAAAAATGGAAAAAATAAAAAACCCAGTACATATAAAATAAATACAAATAGCTATTCACAATACAAATGGGTGTCTAACTCTATTCAGAATTCAAGAATATATGTGAAAACAGCACAAGGAAACAGCACGAAGATGGATGATAGCCAGTGTGGATGAAGGTAGAGATGAAGGGGAACCGGCCCACACTCTTGGTGGAAATACAAATCGATTCAGTTTCTGAAAGTGTAGCTAGTCAAATCTATCAAAATTTAAAATGTATATGCCCTTTGACCCAACTCTAAAATATTTATGAGAGAGACACTCACACAGGTGCACAAGATACTTATCGCTGGCTTGTTTGTTTTAGTGAGGAGAATGCTGGGAACAATCCGAATGCCCATCGTTAGAGAACTGGTCAAATAAATCATGTTCCACGCTAATGATAAGACACGGCAAGGCCATTTAAAACAACAAGCTAGATCTATAAGCATTGACGCAGAAAGACCCACGTAGTATATTACTAAGCAAAAAAAAAAAAAAAAAAGCAAATTGCCAAACCGGATGTATGAAATAATCTCACTTATGTTAAAAAAAAAAAGTATATACATATATGTGTATAGAAAAGGTCTGGAAGACACGCTTAGAATTGTGAACAGTTTTGACTTGTGGGGAGTGAGATGGGGACGCTGTGCCTGACAAGGAGCATGAGATTTTCACATTTTATTTCATACACTTGTCGTTTTAGTGAACATGTGTCAATTTTGTGTTGGAAAAACATATTTCTTTTTCTTCTCCCTCCATTCCCCCTTTTTAAAGAAGCATCTTCCTTTCCTCTTCCCTCGGTGACCCCTGCTTCAGGGCAGCTTCCTTCTCCAGCGTTCTGATTGCTTCCTAGAACGGTCAGCTCAAGCTCAACCCCGGTATGACGCCCCGGGGGGCGGGGAAGGGCCCCCGCTGCGCAGAGCGGTGGGAGACCTGGGTCCTTCTCAGTTCTGCCTGCCCCTCATAGTACGGCCTCGGGGAACTCATGTAAGGTCTCTGAGTGTCGTTTCTTTGGGAGATGAGGCTGGAGGGAAGGTTTCTTCTGGGGTCTATGTCATCTCGATGGCCTGAGCCATGACCTTCTCCAGCCCGCCTTTGGCCAGCCCCTCCCTTGTCTCCCGGGGAGCCCTCTCCTGCCTTATATGGGCAGCTTGCAGCGCTCTGACTCCGCGGCACCCACCTTTCACACGTAGGTGCCGCTGACACTGATGGGCCACAGAGGGCCTTTATTCCACCTCCCATGGGCTCTATTTTGGGGTTGCTATCAGCCATTTCACATCTCAGACTTGCCTTTGTTATCTAAATGGCCTGTTGGGGACTGGGAGGCAGACGCTGGAGCCATCAAGGAGAGCTGTCTTTGGGCTTGGAGTTGCTCTGAGCATGCTGCCGCCCAGACGCCTGGGGGCTCCCGAGTTGAGGCTGCAGACTTGGATTACCTGTGTGTGGGAGGACTGTAGTCCCAGGCCTAACATGCCATCAACAACTCCATAAACACGACATGGGGCTTGTGTGTGCATGACTGCCTTTCAGGGGACACTCCCTCTGTCCTGCGGGCATGCTTGCTGCTTTCCATAGGACCTTAGGACCTACCACCGAACCCCCCAATTCCCCTAGGAGCTCCATGTTCTTAACCCCATTTCACAGATGAGGAAGACTGAGACTCAGAGAGAGAAAGTAACTGGTAGACGCATTTATAAGAGACCGGTTTTTAAAGAATTTGAGTCAAAGTGTATACCCCTAAACTGTCTTCACCTATATCCAGACTGCCCTTTTGTTTTGTTTTTGGCAAGGACATAACAGGTCATCCGAAACACTCTAGTGAATAGTGGAGAAGAAAGAAATTCCTTGCTGGTCTTTTTTCAATTCTTTCCCCATCCTCGCCACCCCCAACCACCACCAAAATATGATTATTTCCCTTCTCTTTCTTCACCAGATATTTGTTTAAGTAAATAAAAACCTTATGGCCAGCAGTATTTGCCAAGTTGTGGTGGCTGGGTGGCCGGGGGGGGGGGGGTGCACTGAGGAGAAGGGGTGCACGGCAAGTTGTTTCTGTGTCATTGAAAATATGGTCTGTGCCTCTGTCAGAAGTTTGCACAAAGCTCTGAATCAGTGTGATGATTCGGGCACCTTTTGGAGGATAATCAACGTATCCCGAAATACGGGCAAGGAAGCAACTTTACTGGAGTTCGTTTCTCAGTGACAAATTCCACCTTATCTCAAGTGGCTCCATTCCTAAAACTGAAAGCATATGTCCTACGACAACTGAAAATAAATTTGTTGGGACAACCAACTGCCACAGTGGGAGACAGCAGGCAAAACAGGAAACTGCTGACGTGCTTTCATGCTTCTTCAGGAGACAAATTACTTTGCCATTTTCACCAGCAGCAACCATAGAAGTCAGTGTTTTATTTCCTGGACCTGTAAAAACCGAATTGGTGCCCACATGTCAGACTAATATTTCTTCCAGCTCTTTATACTCTGCTGCAAGATTCGGATGGGAGGGCGGGGCAAGAGTGATTGAGTTCTCTGGAGAACGAGGTGACTTCACCCGAAAATGCCCAGACTCCACCCATAAACTGTTTAGATATTACCTTTACTTTTTCTTGGCCCCTCTCTTAGTCCCTTTCTCACAAGGAAAACCCCACCCAGCCTTTGCATCTTCTCCATAATGTGAAAGTCCCAAATTGCTTTTTTATGAACCTAGAGGTTATTCTAGAGCCCCTTGGTGAGTTTGGTAATATCCCAGAAGATGCACAGAGACTTTTTAAGAGGTCACAAGAAATTGCTTCATCATTATTCAGGAGGGCAGCGATTTTTGTCTGTTTTCCTCACTCCATGTCCCCATCATCTGCGACAAGGCCAGGAACATTCTTAGTTGTTTCGATAAATACTTGTGAATCAAGAAGTAAATAAGTTATAGTGGACATCAGCACTTGTTACCTGTTTGCATTCATTCCTTTCGTTCTGGTAAGAGCACTTGGACGCTTCTTTGAAGACCCTCATATTTACCACTATCCATGCACCTGGTTCAGGTAGAGCTGAACCATCTCCAGCTCCAGGGGTGGGCCCAGGTCCCAGGCCTGAACCACGGTCCACAGTGATTGGTTCATAGGAGCACATGATCCAATGACAATCCAATGAGAGTCAGTCTTCAGGATTTTATGGGAAATCTGGGGAGAAGGAGTTTTTTCCCCACTGTAACTGCTATCTTGAAGGATACCGTGAGCCAGGAGCTTTCAGCCTTCATTTCACAGAGAGGTCGTAGCTGGGAGTTAACCTGATAGAGAGAAAAGCAGAGCCAAGAGATAGAGAAAGATTGACTTCTATGAACATTGTTTAACCCCTGGATCCAACTATACCTGGGGTCCAAAGTCTGCTAGAGGTATTAACCCCATGACCCAATAAATTCCCTTAAGCCAACGGAGTTTCTAGGAATCTAATATTAAGATAAAAGAACTGAATTAAGGAAATGTCAATGATTTAACCATCCTGGCAACTGTGGTTTCTATTAGAATGTATCTGTACTTGACTAACATGAGTAAAGAATCAGTCTGCTATTTTTAAGAGACCCCCAAAATACAGCAACTTAAATAAGATACATTTTTTTTTTCTCGCATCAGAAGTCTGGAGGGCAGTCCAGGGCTGTAACTGCGGCTCAACTAGGATTCTGTTTGTTACTTTGTCACTCCCAAACTGTAGCTTCATGCTCTCATGGTCCCAGGCAGCCTTGGAGCTTCCTGTCATCATTGGTCTTCCTGCCAGTAGGAAGAGAAAAGGAGGAAGAGGAAGACATATATGTCCCTTGAAAGGCACCATCAGCTTGGACAAAGGGGCAGGTGGGTGGATCAGAAGTGAAGTGGAGGGGCGCCTGGGTGGCACAGTCGTTAAGCGTCTGCCTTTGGCTCAGGGCGTGATCCCAGCATTCTGGGATCGAGCCCCACATCTGGCTCCTCTGCTGAAAGCTTGCCTCCTCTCCCACTCCCCCTGCTTGTGTTCCCTCTCTCGCTGGCTGTCTCTGTCAAATAAATAAATAAAATCTTAAAAAAAAAAAAGAAGTGAAGTGGAAATAAATCCCTCTCTCCCTCTCTCTGTTCCTCCCTCCCTCCCTCCCTCCTCTCCTTCCTTCCTCCCCTCCTCCCTTCTTTCCATCTTCTTTCCTTCACTGAGCACTATGTACCAGGTACTGTGTTGAGGGCTGAGGGAACCACATTGAATGGGACAGACTCAGTTCTCAACTTCCTGAAGCTTATGCCTCTGAGTAGTTTATTAAAAATGAGAGAAGTCCAATTTTAGGTGGTGGCAGCTCTCAGAGTGATCTGGGGCTTCATTTTTACAAGGTCAAGAAAGCCCAGTCACCCCCAGCTTCCAAAAGCCCCAAGTCTTGCAATCTTCTCATTCCGCACCTACTAAACCAGGACGAGATCTGGTGCTTTTATGTCCATTTTGAGTAACATTACTCACATGTGCGTATTATTTTTCTCTACCATGTGTATGGTATAAACGATTGATCTTTAATGCGCTCCTACAGATTTTGTCTCTTTTGAAGGGAATTCTAGGCAATTGCGGAAAGATGAAAAAGATACGTCTTTCTCTATAAAATGGAGATGTTAATGTTACCTGCTTCATAGATGTGTTGTGAAAATTAAATGAGATAACACATGTAAACTGCTTAGTTTAGTAAAGATGCTATTTCTAAAATCATGTTTATTACGTTTTCTGATCAGAGAACATTCTTTCTCTAATTCTATTAGGGGCAGCTGGTAGAGAAACTGGATTTTGTTTGTTATTGGCTTTTTTTTTTTTTACAGTGAATATATATTGCTTTTGTATTTAACAATTTCATATTCAAGAAGAATGACTTTTATGTTTGTAAAAGTAAGACATGCTTATTATAAAGTTGTTAGACAATGGAAAAATGTATATTTTTGATAATAACTTCAAATGATTATCATTAGGTAAATGATATCTCACAACTTTCTAAATAGATGTTTCAGGGATCATTTCTATAGTTTGTTACAATGTTTTCAGCATTAAAAGAATATGAAATCTGATTCTAATTGGCCTAACACACATGGAGATGTGTTGATTTCCATAATTGACATTCAGAGACAGGGTGGGCTGACCCAGCTTCATTTCTGTGTGACTCTGCCCTCTGTGGGTGGGGGTCTTAGGGTAGCTTTACTCGTTTTTGTTTTTTTTTTAATAATTTTTTTATTATGTTATGTTAGTCACCATACAGTATATCCTTAGTTTTTGATGTAATGTTCCATGATTCATTATTTGCATATAACACCCAGTGCACCATGCAATATGTGCCCTCCTTACTACCCATCACTGGCCTATCCCAATCCCCCACCCCCCCCCCGAAGCCCTCAGTTTGTACCCTAGAGTCCATAGTCTCTCATGGTTCATTCCCCCCTTCTGTTTACCTCCCCCTTTCTTCTTCCCTTCCTTCTCCTACCGATCTTCCTGCTATTTCTTATGTTCCATAAATGAGTGAAACCATATGATAATTGTCTTTTTCTGCTTGACTTATTTCACTTAGCATAATCTCCTCCAGTCCCGTCCATATTGCTACAAATGTTGGGTAATCATTCTTTCTGGTGGCTGAGTAATAATCCATTGTATATATGGACCACATCTTCTTAATCCATTCCTCTGTTGAAGGGCATCTCAGCTCCTTCCATAGTTTGGCTATTGTGGACGTTGCTGCTATGAACATTGGGGTGTATATGGCCCTTCCCTTCACTACGTCTGTATCTTTGGGGTAAATACCCAGTAGTGCAATGGCTGGGTCATAGGGTAGCTCAATTTTTAACTTTTTAAGGGACCTCCATACTGTTTTCCAGAGCGGCTGTACCAACTTGCACTCCCACCAACAGTGTAAGAGGGATCCCTTTTCTCCACATCCTCTCCAAGATTTGTTGTTTCCTGCCTTGCCAATATTTGCCATTCTAACTGGCATTAGGTGGTATCTCAATGTGGTTTTGATTTGAATTTCCCTGATGGCTAATGATTTTGAACATTTTTTTTCATGTGTCTGTTAGCCATTTGTATGTCTACATTGGAAAAGTGTCTGTTCATATCTTCTGCCCATTTTTTGATTTGATTATTTGTTTCTCATGTATTGAGTTTGAGAAGTTCTTTGTAGATCTTGGATACCAGTCTTTTATCTGTAGTGTCATTTGCAAATATCTTCTCCCATTCCGTGGGCTGCCTCTTAGTTTTTTTGACTGTTTCCTTGGCTGTGCAGAAGTTTTTATCTTGATGAAGTCCCACAAGTTCATTTTTTCTTTTGTTTCTCTTGCCTTTGGAGATGTGTCATGAAAAAGGTTGCTGTGGCCGATGTCAAAGAGGTTGCTGCCTATGTTCTCCGGGGTAGCTTTACTCGTGATAAAAATCGCTATAGCAGCAACAGGCTTTGCACCTTCCCACCACCAAGTCCAGAGGGAGAGGGGGAGCCTCCTGTGGTCAGTGTTCTCTTAAAGCTAGGAAGCCTCTTTACCCAGAAATCCCTGATGAACCTTCCCTCCAGTTTTGCTGGCCTTAGCTGGGTGACAAGCCCATGCCAGATTCTGTGGCAGGAATATCTTACACTCTGCTTGCCTTTGCTGCACATTGCATGGGGTGAGGAGAACTGGCATTACCCTGGGACAAACCGCACACCCCAGGGCTGGCACCGGAGCTGGGTTCTGAGTGCCCCGGAGCACACAGCTGGCCTGGCAGCAAGGCGGGTATCTGAATGGAAGTCCAAGTCCTGTGTGGAAGAAAGAAGAGTAGAAGGGGGAATGTAGGCTAAAGACAGATTGAAAGAGAAGCAAACACAGGCAGATATTTTTTTGCAAAAATAGGAGTATATTATACACTCTGTTTTAAAATAAAATAATATTTAATATCACCGGAATTTAGCATTAGAAAAGTAAAGCTGAAGTAAAACTGAACGATTTGCTGCCCTTTCATTAAATGCATCTTTACCACAAGAGATATTATTTCCTTAACAGTTTCTCTTGGGAAAAGAAGGTTAAGAAAAGCAATGAAAAATGTTAAGAGGTTGGAGTCATTATTTTTTTAGCCGTAGGTTTCAATTTCAGGCAGTATTAAATGACTCACGGATATGAAAGATGAGTAAATCTTTAGACGTGTGCTTCCTCCCATCTCCCTGCCCCTCACCTCCCAATGTTGGCTCTCTCACTGTGTGTACAGTATCATCGTTTGTATTATTCACGTTCTGTTGTGGAAATACCACCACCACGATCACTTAATATCGTGGGTTCTATGTTCAAATGAATTGTGTGTTCATGACAAATCCTTTTCACCCCAGCCTGTCCTTCCTCAAACACTTTATTTTGACTCATCTCTAAATTGAGCGGGCTTCATCACTAAAGGATTTCTTCAAAGAAGACCCATGGGTGCATATTCTCGGAGTCTCTTCATGTGTCGGGGTATCTGTCTGTGGCCTTCATGCTGGGACTTATCTCGGATGGATGAGATCGTCTTGAGTCACACTTTCCTTTGGAAATTCCAGATGGCGCCTCATTATAATCTGGCATTGAAGATAGGTTATCAAAGATAGAGGCCGATCTAGCTGACTTCCCTGACTTTCTATGTCAGTATGCCAAAAGACTTTTCTTTTTCTTAAGTCCTTCTAGTTCAGCAAGTTAAGGCTATGTCTCAGTGCTGATCATTCGGGATCTGTTTTCCTGGGTCTTCGTGGGCTCTTTCAGATTCATTTTTTCCTTTGTCGGAGCAATTTTCTCGTTTCATATCTTGGTATATTTACTCTGTCCTATTTGTGGGTTCTCTGCTTTAGACACAAAGAGGCTCAAATTGTTTACGCTTTTTATATGCATTCATTATGTTTATCTCAAGTGTTTTTTCTGCATCTGTGATTTTATTTTGAGCTGTGTCTATTTAGTTTTTTTGTTATTTTTACATATTTATTAGTTCCACGGTAATGTTGTTTTGGTTTTTAATTGTTTCCATGGAACTGAAATCTCCATTTCTTCTCCCAGATCATTCTCTCATTGTATCATTTTCTCTCTGGGCCCCAGTATATTGAATTCATAGTCTTATTCACCTGTTCTCTAACTCAAAACACTCAGGGGAAACAATATACTCCACTAGTTTGCTTCTTAGATTTGGAGCTTATGATGAAAATTCTTAAGATTTTTAATAACGCGAGTTTCTAGGGTGAGCACAGTGTTAGAAGCTACACTATTTGAAAATCTCCCCTTTCTTCTTGTCCTTCACTTTTTGAAGTACGTGACATCAGGTGGTCCACATTTCCTTGTTTGCTGGCAGCTGCCAATTTTCTTTTTTCGCTGATTTTCATTATTTCTCTTCATATTTTAGATATCAAGGGAGGAGAATCTCTATTTTGCTTTTGTTCTGTTCATCTTCCTTCAAAGGTCTACACTGTTTATATTTACTTACTCTCACTATAAAGTCAGAAAAGGTCATCTTCATTTTAATCAATGAGATTGTGAGGCTCATTAAAAACTTTGAAGTACTATGCGAATGTTATTTTTACCTGGTGAAATCATGGCATCTTATAGACCTAAGGTCTTGTGTTTTATCCCACACCCAATTCAGACACCTGCCAACAGCGTTGCTGGTGATGGCTTCTGCGGCCCTCTGAGAGGGAACTCACTTCTTGGCTTATTCTGGGATGGACAGCTCTCAGAATTTGAAATTATCGCCCTCTCTTAAGGCAAAGTGTGCTTTCCTGAACTTCAACCTATAGCTGCTAGTTCTGCTCTGCTTCGCAGGTGGCAGGCCGGACAGCATTCGAAGTTGTCACAATGCAGAGACACCGATATACTGAAAAGGAAAAGTAACAATGAGATTTATGTGCTTCTACGGGAACAACACAGATCACAGAGTTTGTGTGAACTGAATTCTATTTGTACCCCAAAGCACAGCAGAAAGAATGATTTTAAATGTAAAAATGCCAGATGAACTTTGTAGCAAGTTTTTATCTGGATTTCACCGAAACCTACAAAATGTTGTGCAAAGTTCATGGAGAGTTGCTCGCACAACCTTAAAAAAAAGGAAAGAAAAGGAGTGCTGCTGATATCTGGCCACTCTTGCCTCTCTCTGCCTCTCAGGCTGCTGACTAAGCCCTTGCTGAATGAGAAGCACATTTCCCAGCATCCAGGCCACTTCTCAGGAGGAAACGGACCGCTTCCTAATCGACACACTTCCACGTGGCAGCGCCAAACGACCCATTTGAAAAGTCGTTTGGTTGAATCACTGTTCCTGTAGCCAAACGTTGTAAAAATACTTAAAGAAAAACCTTTTCAACAATGCCGATTCTCGTCTGTGGCAGAAATGCATTTATATTTTACACTCTTGTTTGCATTTTCATTAGCTGCAGTTTCCCTTAAAAAAGCTTAGGGGGTTCTGGTGGTCTTTTGTTCTCCTTTAGAGAGTAAATGTTCCTCAGGAATTTGCATGGCGCTTCCATCCTGATGACTTAGGGATTAGATGAGAAGCAGATGGAGGTGCAGGGGTGGTGTAGAGACCCAGAGTGGCAAAGGTCTGGAGACCCCTGACTCTCTCCAGCCCCACCCCTGCCTGCACTGAAGGCAGATAGGCTTTGCGCATTCTTCCCGCAGCCTCCATAATGAAGGGTGACATCTCTGGGGCTGGAGAAGCCCTTGAGACCCTTTGGTGGAGTTTCAGTTTTAGATCAGTGTATACAAACCAGGTAATTGTCATCCAATTCCACATTTTCTGAGATCATTTCTTACAATCTTAATTTTTTTTTCCTGAGCACTGGGTCAAATTCTCTTCAGTTACAAAGGTGATGACCTCAGGCATTCTCCACGTCCTTCTTTCGTTTTTTATTTCTGGGAAGGGGCCAGTCTCTCCTAAGAGCTCTCGTCCCCCCATCACTGACCTTGTGTGTGAGAGCTCAGAGAAGACGATGTCTTCCCCAGCACAGGGGCTCTCCCTTAACCTAACGGAGGCTCACCTTCCCTTGTCAGAGAAGCTGCCACGTGCCGGGCCCTTGGCATCCAGTGGGTCACTGAGCGCTCTTAGAACCCCCGAGGTAGGTTCTATCTTATTCCTCCTTCACGTGCTGGGACACGAAGGGGCAGAGAGGTTGAATGACTTGCTCAAGGTTACCCATCTTAGAAGTGGAACTCAGATTTAAATCTAGACAGTCTGATTCTAGAGCTCGTCCTCTTCAGCCTGCCACAAGGCTGCCGTTCTACGCGAGTATGGGAGCGCCTACGCAGAAAGCTCGTGGCCGGCAGGCTCTGCTCTACCCTGGGGTGACTCACTCAAGGGATCGCCTCCAGTAAACCTCTCGGGAGCACCTCCCCAGGTGCTATTCGAGGTGATAAAAGTGGCAGAGGACGGTACCTGCAGGTGGCATATGACCCTGGCACAGTCGCACACAGGCTCACGGGCCTCACGGGAGATCCCTTTCCGGCAACGTGGTGGATTGCGTTACTCGAAACCCTCCTGCTATGAGACACCTGGAAATGCAGTATAAACTAGAACTAGCATCCCTTTAAATGTCCACCTGGGCTCAAAGAAAGAAAAGGAAATCCCAGGAACCAAAAATGAAATGGAAACTAAAAACCGGAGTACAATCTGCACACTAAAGCTGGGGCTGCCTGGGGGTATTTGATGATCTCAGAAACCAGGGAGCTCAGGATTTAATGGTTACTCTGGGACAGAAGGAAAAATTGATATCCCACATGAAGCTGCTACCCTTCGTAAAAGGGTGAAGAGAAAAAAGACCCTCAAAAGACCAAGGGAAATGACAGGCGAGCTTGCATTTCTTGGAGTGATCTTTGGTGGTGGGGGGTGGGGGGAGGCGGTGGTGGGGATTTGAAACCTCAGGCCTGCCCTCACTAGATTTGGGGTTCAAAGATGCCCTTAGGGTGCTGGGGACCTTTGGATGTTACATTAGCATAGAAACAGTTCTTAGATGCTCCCAAAGTTCCTGGCAAAAGCTGAGGTGAAGCCCCACTGGAGAGACGCCCCCAAACCTGGAGCTCCAGGATTCCTGAGGCTCAAACACCACTTAAGATGAATTCACAATCCAAGATTTTTAAAAACCTCAAACACATGAACCCACGCCAGCAGGCATATGAATAGAAGATATAAATCTTTCTGAAACTCAGATATCAGATACAGACTATAAAATAAGAAACTTTAAAGTGATTAAAGGTAAGAAGGAAGTAACTAGAGAAAAGAGAAAAAAGAAACCATCAGAAAGACCAGCAGATTGTGTTACATAAAATTTTGAGAAATGAACAAAGTTACAAACTCCAGGGCTCAAGAGAACGTCAGTGGAGCCCTTAACCCAGCTCTCTCTGCCATGGGAGACAGAAATGAGAAAACTTTCCACAAGGCAGTGCAGGAAAACTAGACGGTCCCAGGAAGGCAGTCTGGGGTCTTCTACTGGAAGCAATGGGCAGGAATGGTTTTTTGTAGTGGAGCTGCTATGTTGGCGAATGCTTGCTGGAAAGAGCCAGATAATAATTATTTTTGGTTTTGTCGGCTCAGCCATATGTCTCTGTCACGTAGACCTTCTTTGCATTTTTTACAGCCCTTTCAAAGTGTAAAAGCGCTCCTTAGCTCACAGGCTGTACAAAAACAGGCATCGGGCGGGATTTGGCCACGGGGCTAGAGTCGCGGACCCCTGTGGCAAGCCGTAAATCTGGAGCTGCTCATGGGCATTTTCCATTGCATAGGGAGAGTCTGCCGAGAGTGAGATTGCTCAGAAGGAGGCCTCGCCGGGAGGAGGAGAGACAGAACACAGATTTTCGATGACATGTTTTAGTATCTGGACCCACCATGTACAAAGATCCAACCCAGAAACTTTTAGTTATGTGAACCAATAAATGTTCCTTTTTAAAAAGCCACTTTGCCTTGGTTTCAGGCCACTTGGAAACGAAAGAGCAGCACACACATTTAGTCGTGCACTTGAAGCTCACTTTAAAAGAATCCCTGCGTCCGCTGTGTGTGATAGCCCGCTTCAGTAATACCTAGACTGCAATCACTTTGTTCAGGAATGACTCAAAACCAAATGAATGTAATAGTATTTCATAATCGGTTGCTATGTGGAGGGAAAAAGAAGAGAAAGGCCAATAGTATTTCTGTACGTGTTGAGCACTGTCCTGAATGTTTTATGTGTTGTCTCACTGAAGAGACACAGCAGCTTGGTGAAATAGACACAACCGCTCATTTCATAGGTGAGAAAACTAGACTCAGAGGTGAGGCTGCTAGTCCAACGCCACACTTAGAAAGTGACAGGCCTGCTGCTTGGATCTAAGTTTGGTTTGGCTCCAAAGTCTGTGCTCTGTTACAACCCCACATTGCAAATGTCCCAGATCAGAGGTCAGCAAACTTTTTCTGTAAAGGGCCAGATAGTAAATATTTTCGGCTTTGTGGGCTATAGTCTGTCAAAACAGCATTGACTGCAGAGGGAAAACGGCCACAGACAATATGTAAATGGACAGGCTGGCTGTTCCTTAAACAAAGTTATTTACAAAAGCAGGTGGCGGGCAGGATTTGGCCTGGGGGCTGTAGATGTTGACGCTGAGAGGACCCTGGACAGGCAAATGAGCCTCTCTGCAAGGAGCTCCTCCTCTCCAGCACTACCCAGAAGTTACCCGGGCTTCATGCAATATCGCATTCAGAAATTTCATTAAAATGTCAACTTGGATGACCTAAACCATTGATCTGGAATTTATCATTTACTATCTCTTAAAAATATTAGTGATCTTTTCATGTTTCTGCCCTGATTCCCAGACTTGACTGGAAGCTCTTTAAGAGCCAGTGTTGTTCATTCATTCTCCAGATGAGGGGTCAGGAACTATCATCTCAGAGTCAAATCCTGCCCTTTTGCACACCTGGGGCCTGGGGGCCAATCCTGCCCCCTCCCCAGTTCTTATCAATACATTTTTATTGGAACATAGCCCGACTCATTGATTTATGTATCAGCTGCTTTTGTGCTACAGGGGCAGAAGTAATTGCGGCAGAGATCCTATGGCCTACAAACCCAAAATAATATTTGCCCTGTGGACCTTTCCAGAAGAGGTTTGCCAGCACTTTCTCTAGACGGAAGTTATTATTCCTTTAATTGTTGTCTGAGATTTTTCTTAAGAGGGAAACTACCTTTGCTGAGGAAAATACTTGTGAAGGCTTTGGGTTTTGAGAATGGCCAATATATAGGTATTTGAAGGAGCCCAAGCAGAAAGGAAAAGACACCATTCTACATGAGAAAATGAGAGGGATTTGGGGTTTTGGCTCCTAAAAAAAAAAAAAAAAAAAAAAAAAAAAAAGGAGGGGGAAGCAGAGTGGGTGGCAGAAAAAAGATTGGAGAGAGGAGCTGGAAAGTTTTTGAGACGTGGGAATGTAACAGGCCTGGGGTGGGGGGGTGGGGGGTTGAACAGCAGGGTTGCAGAAAGATCTAATACATGGTTTTGAGGTTCTTTCCTCTGTTGTATGCCACATCACCCATCCCTATGATCATTTGGTCTTTAGTAAAATGCCTTGTTTACATGGTTACATGGTTACATGGGGGGTGGGGAGAGAGGAAGAGAGAAGCTGTATGTTGTATGGGGGCTGATGCCAGAGCAGAACTGAAGACATGGCTATGAGACCTAGAGCAGAGCAATTCTGACAAAGTCAGGGCATAATAATAGAATTAACCGTAAGACTGTGAGAACGTCTCCCAGATTTGGAGAATCGTGAGGAAGTGCTTTAGGTTTCCCTAATGTATAGAATTGGGACTTGAATCAATCTGACCTAGAATTTAGGGACCCGGAGACCCTAGCGGATAACTGAGTTAGGCACTTACTCAACGAGTGCTGAGCAGCATTCTCAGCTTGCTGAGCAAGCATTCTTCTTGCTTTCAGGAGCTCACCCTCTGGGAAAAGACTCAGAAACAAATGTGTAGTAAGGGCTCTGATAGAAAGATGCTGTGAGCCCATGAAGGGCAAAGTGATTTACTCTGCCTGCAGTATCAGGGAGGACTTCCTGTAGGAAGTGACGTTAGAGCCAGATCTTGAGGGATGAGAAGGAGTTAATCGCTTCGACTGGAGAAGGGAGAATCTTCCACCAGAGGAAACGGGGAGATGCACAAATGTGAGTCAGGAAAAGACATGTCAGGAAATAGGAAATTTCCCGTGAGAGAGAGTAAGGAGGCAGAGGGCGCAGAGGTGGGTCAGAGCCAGCTAATTTTGTATATGTCTTTTTTTCTCCATAATGCCTGTTATACAAGAAAGTGCTCAGGGCACCGGGCTGGCTCAGTCAGAGGAGCACGTGACTCTGGATCTCAGGGTTATAAATTAAGCCCCATGTTGGGTGTAGAGATTACTTAAAGATACAGTCTTTAAAATAAAACAAAAACGAAGGTACTCAATGAAATTTGTTCTCAGATGAGTGAACATCTACTATTTAATAAGCATTGGGATTTGATGGGCTGTCCCTTTCCTTTCTTGCTCCTCTCCTGAGTGTTTAATATTTGGTGGCCTTACAGCTGTGCTGCTTACTGCGAATGTGTGTCTTGAGAGAGCCTCATGATTATATCAAAGACTCGGGGACTTTAATTGACTATGTGACCAAAGGTTGAGTGTTAAGAAAAGCACAGGCTTGAGTTTAAAACCTGATCCTGATCCACTTAGCGAAGCACAGTTCATTTAACTGCCCTGAGCCTCAGTTTCCCCTCCATAGAAAGAAGATAATGATGTCTATGTGGCAGAATCATGGTGAGGAGTAAACAACATGTTGTATATGAAATTACTAGGTGCTTTATTTTGAATTTGAATATATGATAATTTGAATTTGATATGATAATTTGAATTTGAATATA